>NC_050092.1:9457386-9769237 GCF_009764565.3 Dermochelys coriacea | reverse complement strand
AGCCAGTCTGACTTGAGGAAAATTCCTTCCTGACCCCAAATATGGCAGTCAGATCCTGAGCACGTGCATGAGATCTACCAGCAAGATACCTTGGAAACAATTCTCTGTAGTAGCTCAGTCCTCCCCATCTAGTGTCCAGTCTCCGGCTGTTGGACATATTTGCTAACAGCTGTTGCAAATGGGCAACATGCCATTGTAGGAGACCTCATACCGTCCTCTCTCTAAATGTTGTAAGCTCAGTCTTGAAACAAGTTAGATTTTTTTTGTCCCCACTATTCCCCTTGGAAGGCTGTTCCAGAACTTCATTCCTCTGATGGTTAGAGACCTTCACCTAAACTTGATGGCCAATTTACATTCATTTGTTCTTGTGCCAACATTAGCCCTTATCTTAAATAATTCCTCTCCTTCCCTGGTGTTTAGCCCTCTCATGTATCGCTTGCGGGTTTGAGCTAGAGTAACCAGCGGACTCTCTGTAACTTGAAGTCTTTAAATCAAAATTTGAGGACTTCAGTAACTCAGTCAGAGGTTATGGGCCTATTACAGGAATGGATGGGTGAGGTTCTATGCCCTGTGATGGGCAAGAGGTCAGACTAGACAATCATGATGGTCCCTTCTGGCCTTAAGATCTATCAGTTCATGAGCGCAAAGGCAATGGAAATGAACGTACAAAGCTCTATGGTGCAGTACCTTAGGAGCACATGACACTGAACCATAGCTATATGGGTAAGAGGCTGAGCAGGGAGAAGCTGGTCCATTAGTGGGGAGGGGGCAGGAGTTGTATTATGGGAGCAGTGGGCAGAAGGGGTATGTATAGGGAGCACACATGAGAGAGAAGACGATTGTATGTGGGCAAGGCAAGGTCTGGTGGAGGGAGGGAAAGCAGCTGAATGGCCTTAAGAGCCAGTCAGTGGCCTCAGAGTCTGCAATGTTCAGCTAGAGAAGACCTCTGGGGAGCCCAACATGAAAGAGCAGCCATCCCATATGTGCAGCATCTTCTTCAGCATCATATCTGCCCCAGGGGCTGTCCCAGATGCCCCAGGCATGGTCAGATTTGGCACAGCCACACCTGCATTAAGCAGGCTCCAATGATGGCATAGGAGCCCAAAGCCAGGTAGCCATTCACCCGGCCTGGAAAGGATGTGACGGTTCCTGGTAGTGGCAGAGGCTCTCTCCCATTCTGTTTGCCACAGTGAGCCAATGATGTTACCAGCTGGATGAGAGTGTGCAGCACTGTCTAGATCGGATTCCTGCTACACAGTCCATGGCAGGATGCACCTCATATGTCCCTGAACGGGCAAGTGTGGTCAGTTTCTTGGCTGCATTCTGACGAGGGGCAAAAGGTTGCCGCTTTGCAACTATGCAGGTCTGAGGTCACCACTGATGTAAGGGGAAGGATGCAAGAGAGTGGGCTAATGGGAAAAGTGTAAGGGAATTCAGCTCATTAACAGCTGGATCTCATAATAATTTTCATCTGGGTGCAAGTTAAGGGTTCTTCACCCCCTAGCAGATATAAGCACAGTGGTAGCTTCCATGTGTAGGCTATTGGATGTATTAGGTTAAGAAATAAATAGAAATTAGACTTTGGCCTCAATTAGGCTAAGTACAGAGGAGTATGGGAAATTGAGTTGGTGAGAGCAAAAGTGAGAGAGAAGTTGTAGCTAGTAAGATGAGAAAATTGAAGTTGGCAAGGACATAAGCCAGGGTTATGTTGTGGTTAAAGCTGGTTTTAGCAAGGTTTTTTAATGAGTGTTTTTGAGAATTGTGGCTGTTTTATGAAAATGCTATCTGTACTGAGAGTATGGGAAAGATGTTGGTGCAGATGTTGATTTCACTCATGCAATGTAAAGAGGTGGTGGAAATGTAGATATGGTAATCGGTAGGTTTTAATGTTAATTAGTCTTATAATGGGTTAGAAAAAGGAGTAGCCTTGCTAAATTGGAGAAAGCTCCAGTTAACACCAAAAGGGTACTAGTAGATTACAGGGTTATAAGGCTGTACTTCATTCTGTTAGTGGACTGATGCACCATTCCATCTTCGAATGTAAGTATAATTGTAGTACCTGCGTAAATGGTAATTGTGCACGTGTGCTTAACTACTACTACTACTTTTAAATGAAGTTTGGTTCTATCATTCAAAGTATTATCCAGGGTCCTCTACAAAATTATATTGTCTGTAACTGACCTGGAGGCTCAAACCTGAAAACTCAGTTTGGTTGACTGCCTCCTTAGCTTTAACAATATTAATTGGGAACATTTAAAAATCAAGGTGACATGTGGCTCCTCTGATGGTGCTGGGTTGTGTATGTAGCTCAGCAACAGTTTTCAATCTGGTGTCATTTGAACAGAAGGTACCAGCTACATTAGGCTGTATTTTTCCCTGACCGTTTCCGGGACAGTGCTTGCTGATGATGAGCTTACCCTGCCTGAGAAAGCAAGGAGCGGACTGGACTGAGCGGGAGTTGCTTAAAGCAGTTACTTGCCTTTTTCGCTTTCGAGCGTCCTTCCGAAGAGGAAGACTGTGCCGGCCATCACAGCTGCCAAAGTCAGGATCATCAAGAGCACAGCCCACCAGCGCGTCTGAGGAACAAAACCAGACCAGAACCCTATCACGTGGGCCATCTGAGCACCTTCCATCCCAGCAGGAACCAACGAGAGCTCTGAAAACCAAGCCCTGAGTGTATGTCCCCTATGCTCCCTTCCACAGTGATACAATTTCATCCACCGTGCTTTCCAGGCAATTATTCACTCCAGTGAGGAAGGATGTTGTTACCTCCATTTAACAGATGTGGAACAGGGGAGAGGTCACAGGTGAGCCAGTGGTAAGAACCCCAGATCTCAAGCCCCCTGTGTTAACTGCTCACTCCCCCGAGACTTGTAGATCTACAGACCTAGGCCCAGATCCTCAAAGCGGCCAGACTCCCACTGAAAATCTGGGCCCTAGTCGCTCTGGGGAAGGGAGGAAATGAGGGGGGGTGGGGGAATCTCATGCAGCTACTTACCTTCATCCAGTCTGATATATCCTGCAGCTCGATGAAATCCAAGATGGAATTCTTCACCCTGGCTATGGGTCCATCTTCGTCCACGAGCCGACAGACGTGAAACTTATCGCAGTAGCCCATCCTGTCCCTGCAGGGGGTGCCTGGGGTCAGCGGGATGTGCGTGCCGTTGAAGTAATGCTCCAGCAGAGCAGAGGATGTACTGGCACATGTGTCCACTTGGCCTAGAGCAGTGGTTTTGAAAAGCACGACTTTAGGGTTCAACATTGATACACATGCCGTTTTGCTGGTTTGTCATATACTGGAGCATCGGAGCTGTCTAAGCTGCATATAAATAGATCACTGAGCACCCTGGAGAGCCTTAATTCTGATATAAAAGGAAGCTTTGGGGTTGCTTTTTTACCTCTCGGTAATAGGACCATGCTACGGCCAGCAAAGGTTACTGTGTCAGGGCATCCTATTCTAATACATTCCCCTGAGCTGCTGGCTCTTAAAGTCCATTGATGGCATAGAGCTGACAACTTTGCCCCCAGCCCTTGTCCTCCCTTGGCCCCAGGCCACTCCTGCTCCTTTCACTCTAGGAAAAAGCCGGGGCTTTTTTCAGGCAGCCAGACAGATTGCATACCTGGCTGCTGGCAGCAGAGGTGGCATTTCTCCTGCCTGGCCATGCTAACGCAGTCGCATTGCTCCAGGCCGTGCTTGACGCAGAGTGATCCGAGGCAGAGCTACAAGGAAAGGAATAAGTGTTGGGATTTATGCGGGGGAGGGAGGTTACCTAAGGTGAGGGATCTGTCTGGAGCAGAGGGACCAAGACCCTCAGTACTGCTTAGGCACCTAACTCTATTGAAATCAATGGGAATTAGGCACCTAAATAGCTATCCTTTGAGGATCTGTGCCAGCGTGTATTCACTGAAGGAGTGAGCTTTTCTTACAAATGCTGGTTCCATTTAATGAGGGGGGGAAACAAATGTTTCCCCTAGTCCAGTCCAATTGAATCTAATTTCCAGTGGAAGGTGCCTGATTGATTGGATTCCTCCGTTCACTCGCAGAACAAGCAGGGCCTCAGCAGCCGCAGAACAAACCATGAGGGGTGACAACAGGAATGGCCGGCCGGGATCAGACGCTGGGTACATCTAGCCCAGTATCTTCCCTGTGGCAGGCGCTGGAACCAGCTACTTCAGAGGAAGGTGCAAGAAACCCAGGAGCAAGCATTTCTGGCAAACCTACTCACAGGGAATGTCGGTTCCGCACCCACATTAGAGGGTTGGTTTAAGCCCTTATGCAGGATGGTTTAAATCACCCCCAATACTTTTGTTGCAGCTCTGGAAATTCCTGCTATGTAAAGGTTCAATCCCCTTTGTGATTTCTGCTACACTCAGCCTGAGAGATCTCTAGTGGCATTGAGTTCCATGGGCTAATTGTGCCTAACGTGGGGAAAGCCAACATTCCTGCTGCCCGTGCTGGACCTGCCTTGTGGATGATGAAAGGACTGCAGCCTCCAGACTTGTCAATCATGCATGAAGCATGGTTATTGCCCAGCCATCGCTCTGGGTCTTTTCTAGCTCTTAGTTTCTCCAACTGCAACAAGCCCCCGGGGGGTGCTTTGGTTAGCTCTGAGGACTAACCCCATTTAAGCAGATCCGTGTCCCCATGCTGCATGGAGTGTAATTGGCTTTGGGAGGGGGAGCGGCGCATTCAGCTGTTCGTCCAGAGCAGGTGCTCTCAAAGGTGCAATCAGTCTCCTCGCGGCAGAGCTCCCCTTGGAGTTTATAGACGCATGCATGGCTGCAACACAGGTCCTGGCTTGAGCTGGAAGAGCGAGAAATGGTGCATATAAACATACGTTAGTACCCAGCAATGTTACTTAGCAGCAGGCTATGACCTGAATCATAACAGCGCCAGGCCAGTTCCCAGGCTGCTCCGGCCAGTGCACGAGACCCTTCCAATTCCTTTTTAGGTGGGTTTGCTTAGCAGAGGTGGTCTTTGTCTGGGGGTTTGAGCTTGGGACCCTGGGAGACAGGACTGCTGGGTTCTATTCCCAGCTCTGCAAAACTAGGGGAGACTGGTGGTTAGAGCAGGAGAGAAGCAGTCGGGGCTCCTGGATTCTCTACCCAATTCTGCAACTGACTCGCTATCAAGTCACTGCAACCCAGACCTTCCAAGGGATTTAGGAACCTAAATTGATTCCAAAGGGAGTTAGGTGCCTACATTTGAGGAGCTGGGCTGTTGTTTCTGCCTCTGTCAAAGGTGTCTAATAATACACAGAGGGGCAGGGATTAAATAACAAACGTTTATAAAGTGCTCTGAGATCTCTGGATGACGGTGCTGTAGAAATGGAAGGCAGTGGCCTCCAGAATTAAATGGGAGAAGAAGCCAAGACCGGTAGTGTAACTGACCCACAGCCAGCCTTTCCCCCAGTATTGACTCAGGGAAGGTACAGAGACTGTAAAGGGCTGGGGAGGGGGCAGCCTTCTTGGAACAAACCCAAGGGGCTTTGATTGGGCAGGAATTAAACACATCCCTATGATTGTTACTCTGCCTCCCTGCCCTGTCTGGCATGTTCATCTCCACCTGCGGTGCCGTGTAGGCTGGAAGCTCTTTCAGGCAGGAGCTGCCATTTCCTAAATGTTCATGAAGCCACCTGAGCTCTCCCAGGAGAGGATGGTTCTGTGATTTAAGCATCAGGTCTGAAAATGCCTAGACACCATGGAATCAGAGGGTCAGATCCCAACACGGGGTCAGATTCATGGTGCCACGTTCTGTGAGCTTTATTACGTGAGGGCCTCTTGGACGCTTCTTCTAATTAACACAGCTCACTCCCTGCAGTGCCCAGGGAGGGCAAGAACACACCCTCAAAATACACCTTTTAAGTGACTTTTGGCATCTCCAGCAAACTGCCCTGTGGGGGATTTTGGAATGACTGTAAAACAAGTGCCCCCTGTAGAGTCTGCATGGAAGGGGAAAGTACCATTGGTCAGACGCTGTAGATCAGTGGTTCTCAACCAGGGGTATGTGTATCCCTAAAGGTACACAGACGTGTTCCAGGGGATACATCAGCTCATCTAGCTATTTGCCTTGTTTTACAACAGGCTACATAAAAAGCACTACATACTAGCAAAGTCAGCACAAACTAAAATTTCATACAGACGACTTGTTTATACTGCTGTATGTACTATACACTGAAATGTGAGTACAATATTCATAGTCCCCTTGATTTATTTTACAATTATATGGTAAAAATAAGGAAGTCAGCCATTTTTCAGTACTAGTGTGCTGTGCCACTTTTGTATTTTTATGGCTGATTTTGTTAGCAAGTAGTTTTAAAGTGAGGTGGAACTTGGGGGTACGCGAGACAAATCAGACTCCTGAGAGGGGGACAGACATCTGGAAAGGTGGAGAGCCCCTGCTGTAGACACCTACCTGCACTGCACTCCTGGCTTCAGCCTACACCGGATGCCCTCTGGCTCCTTGGCAGCATAGCAGCAAGGGTCAGAGTCATCGTTGCCCACGTCGCACTCCTCCCCTGGATCTACAATTTGATTCCCACAGATGGGGCGGTCAGTTTCTGCCAGGGGAGGAGAAAAACAGGAAAAGAGTTGAGGAAGGGACACCCTGATGATGATGGCTCTCTCGAGATGCAGCCCTACCAGGTCAGATCATTGGACCAGCAGGTCTAGCAGTGGCAAACCCCTGATGCTTGGTGACAATATCCAGTGATGCCTTAAGGTTGTTTTTTACAATGATGTGTATTATGGGAAGGGCAGGGGAAGAGCAGAAATTCTTACCTGGCCCCTGTGTCCAGTCTGCTTGTGCCCTGATGTGTGAGCTTTGCTTGACTTTATTTTGAGCATGTTTTATCCTTGGTCCTAAAATTACTCAGCCCTTTTTTAAAGTCTAGCTGCAGTGGATCCCTCTACCGTCGACAGTGTGTTTGATGGAGTCTTTCCAAGTTTACCAGATGTCAGTTTCATTGAATAACCCCTTATTCCTGTAATACGGTACTGCTAAAAAGAGAAACTGAACAATCTTCGTTGGACCCTTCCAAATTTTAAATACCCCAGTCAAAGCCTCTCTGAATCCATCTTTCTTTCCCTATGCACATCTCTCTCTTCTTCTCTCCCTCCCCTACACACACATCTGTCTAATCACCATAATATTCTATTCTATTCTATTCTATTCTAATCATGAATCATCACCCCATAGTTGTGTTATCCAGCTGCCTCACCAGGATAAATAATTCTAGTTTTTGCAAATATCTTGCCATCTGTGAGACCTGCCTCCAACTCTGGTGAAGCAAAACCTACCTCTTTATTATAAATTCCTTCCCAGATTAAGAGCTCTCTCAGCCTTGAGCAAAGAACCAGTGAATTATTTGCAATGCATGGAGGGCGGAATTTAAACAATTCAAACAGCTACCGGGTCTTACCAACAAAGCACCTGTCCTTCTTGGCTCTTAGGATGTTCCCGATGTATTCACTGCTGCACGGGGAGAATTTGTCATTGTTGTATTGCCATCCGTCTGTGGCGTAGCTGAACATCAGGTAGTTCCCATACGTGGTGTTGAAGCTGAAACGGGCACATTCTTTACTCTCATCATGCTGAAACAGAAGATCAGACTCTTTGAATACAGGAAGAGAGAACACACCGATTCTATTGTCTGAACGTAAAAACGTGGTTAGAATCCTAGAGCCCTTAGATGTTCATATACAGTACAATCCTTTCATGGCATTAATATGTAACAGAATCATAATAATACATGGCTATAGCACATTTCATCTCAAATTGGTTCACAGACTTTATACAGAGAATCAGTGTCATCTAGTGTCCTAGGCTTCAAGAGCCCTGGGTTCCAGTCCTGGCTCTGCCCTCACCTGCTGGGTGACCTTCGGCAAGTCCCTTCCCCGCTCCGTGCCTCAGTTTCCCCTCCCACCCTTTGGCTTATCTATTTTTAATAAAATCCAAGAAAACACTCCCCAAGCCCCTTTCCCAAGCAGAGTTCTGACCCCAAAAAAGGGAGAAGTGCCACAGATTCTGCAAAGTCTGCTAGGGACTTCGCTATTGCTATTGATTTGATGTGGAAGGTGCTTAGACAGCAGGATAAAACCCTGAGACAGACAAATTCTTAGACAGTAGGCTCTTCAGAGCAGAGACTGTCTCCTACTATGGGTCTATACTATACAGCACCTAACACAATCAGTCTCTGATCTCAGTTGGGCCCTGTAGCAACACTGTGTTGTCCTTAATATAATTATCTTGCATATTAACCATATATTATTCATAATACAGTGTGTAATGAACAACAACAGTAATAAAGCGATGGCACAGGAATGGTTCACGCAACCAAATGCAGCCACCTCTGGGGTAGAACACAGCAGCCCAACACCAGCCAGATTCATCATCCACCTGCTGCCATCACTGATACTTGCTCTCTTCAGTCAACTTTTCCAGCATCTCAGGGATCAGTGAGGGTCCTGAGGGAGGACAAAGGCCTGAGGAAGGTCCTGCATTCCAGCCCCAGCTAATGCAAAAAGCGCCATGGGTTCTGTAACGCTTACCCCATGCAGGCAAGAGCTTGGGTTTTAGCATCTCCCCTGGAAGAGCAGCTCATCCCAGCACACCAAGGCACAGTGTCAGTCTCATGGAAGCTGAATCCAGAGTGCTGGCACTTGAACCTCTGGTTCAGGGGAGCTAGTTATTGTGAACCTGTGGTCAGCCCCTCGGAATCAGTTACTCTCAGTGCGTCCACACAAGCATAGCTTAGACCAGGAAGGTAAACTCACCCCATGCTACAGTGGCATTACCAAACTGAGACACAAGCTAGTAACCCAGCAAATCCATCAATGCAACCTCCATGGTTCTTTCACGTTACAAATCATAATGAACTAGTACAAAGCCCTGGACTTTGTCATACAAGCCAATAAGCTACGTTGACAGCAATAGATTAGCAATACAAACCTATCCATTCATGAACGGAGCTTCAGCCACGCACCTTCCTGGAGGCAGGCTAAAGGTTTTGAATGCTTGGCTGCTTGGCTGTTGCACCCAGCTTCCTCGAAGCAAGAGTTTGAAAAAAACTAGGCAACAAGCCCAGGCTGCAAGGTTCAGGGGTGCTCAGAACCCAGGGTTTGTTTCAGACACATTTCCAGAACTAATGTGTATCCCTGTTTAGGGCCCGATCTAAAGTCAATGGAAAGATACCCAGTGACTTTACTGGACTTTGGAACAGCCCTGTGGGAAATGAACGTGGGCCAGTGGCTAAGGTATTGGCATAGGGCCCCTCCAGACCTGGGTTCTATGCCAAATTCTCTGTGTGAGCTTGCATCTGCTCTGTACCTCAGTTTCCCTACCTGAAGAAAGGGGGTGATGGTGCTGACCTGTGTTTGTAAACTGCTTTGAGATCCCTGGGAAAAGCAACAGATTATTGCAGTTCTCTCTGCCAAGCATCTGGTTTGGCTGTTTGTTAAAGGGGAGGCTTCCAGGCCAACACCTCCATTTGCTCTTCAATGTCACGCCCACTCTGTAATACACCCGCTGTACTCACTGGAGCTCCCAGGCTGTGGCCAAGTTCATGGGCCAGAGTGATATGGAGAATCCTAGGAGGCAAATATTGGCCATATTTCTGCAGCGTGATCAAGCCAGTGTTCAGAGACACCTCCTTGTCCTGGAATTTCCTGTGCTTGGAACATATTCCCCCCAAGTCACCTGGAACAGAAAGGAAAAAGAAACAATCTTGGTGACGCAAGCCGGAAAAGCAGGGAGCAAAGCACCTGGGGCTGGAAGCTGCTCAGAATGCAGAACTCCTGCCCATTTCAAGCAGGTGTTCTGCGCTTGGACCAGCTACAGGTCTGGGCCTGTGGGATGGCGTAAAAGACAAAGTCTCAGACTGTTGATCTAGCGTAGTAGGGCCCTGTTCATGGTTGGGAGCTTTACATACTACATGAATATTAACAGCAGTAGTGGGTTTCAGTTTCCTATCAGTAATGCAGAAGGCGTGTGCTTTCGGAGTGCAGCTGGTCGTGATGTGACGGAGAGACTGCCGGGTCCTGCACTTAGGATGGAAGAATCCAATGCACCGCTACAGACTAGGGACCGAATGGCTCGGCAGCAGTTCTGCGGAAAAGGACCTAGGGGTGACAGTGGACGAGAAGCTGGATATGAGTCAGCAGTGTGCCCTTGTTGCCAAGAAGGCCAATGGCATTTTGGGATGTATAAGTAGGGGCATAGTGAGCAGATCGAGGGACGTGATCGTTCCCCTCTATTCGACACTGGTGAGGCCTCATCTGGAGTACTGTGTCCAGTTTTGGGCCCCACACTACAAGAAGGATGTGGATAAATTGGAAAGAGTACAGCGAAGGGCAACAAAAATGATTAGGGGTCTAGAGCACATGACTTATGAGGAGAGGCTGAGGGAGCTGGGATTGTTTAGTCTGCAGAAGAGAAGAATGAGGGGGGATTTGATAGCTGCTTTCAACTACCTGAAAGGGGGTTTCAAAGAGGATGGCTCTAGACTGTTCTCAATGGTAGCAGATGACAGAACGAGGAGTAATGGTCTCAAGTTGCAATGGGGGAGGTTTAGATTGGATATTAGGAAAAACTTTTTCACTAAGAGGGTGGTGAAACACTGGAATGCGTTACCTAGGGAGGTGGTAGAATCTCCTTCCTTAGAGGTTTTTAAGGTCAGGCTTGACAAAGCCCTGGCTAGGATGATTTAACTGGGACTTGGTCCTGCTTTGAGCAGGGGGTTGGACTAGATGACCTTCTGGGGTCCCTTCCAACCCTGATATTCTATGATTCTATGATTCTATGGTTTATAACACCTGTCCTTGAACAGAGGTGGTCACGAACCGCATGCAGGCAAAGCCTCTGTCAGAACTCACTGCCCAAACTCCAATGCCCCAAGCAATTCGTCCCAAGTAATCAACTCTAGTTAGAGACACGCAGAGTGGAAACTCTCTTGCTATTTGCAACAGCTCCCCAACGTGAATCCACATCACAAAACCAAACACCACCACATTTCTGTAACCACTGCACACTGAGCACATGCTAAGAAAAAGAACACTTAAGACTATGTGGAACAGTGCCACCTGGTGATTCCAATATCCCACTTATCCCTGGACAAAACATTATACAAATAACCGAAAAGCTCTTTCTGACCAGCTTGTCCATTAAAAGCAATCCCAAGAACTCCGCTGTAATCCCTGTCAGTGAGGAGGTAGGAGAGACAATAGCTATTCCAGTTGGACTTGGAGTGCAGCATCAGCAGCATTTCTGGGCCGATGAAAGGTGACTCCATAGAACCAGAAGGATCATTCTCCTGGATGATCTGCAGAATGGACACACCACAAGCCAGCCAGGTGGTTACTGCCTGTGACGCAGAGCAGGGGAGATTGTTCCTAGTCACATTTCACAGAGGCCACCCAATGAAAACTGCAGTTGCTACCACCATAAATTAGATTTGAATGCGCAACCTGAGAGTGAAGGACCCCTGACCCATCAAGGCCCCTTCAAATCACCTCGTAGTCATGCCGGTTTCATTCACCTCCACCCTGCCCGCTAGAAAATCTGAAATCCATCTGCGCTGGCATTTGAGTTTTGAGACAAACCCAGCCCTAAGTGCCCAGCTGACTTACATTTAGGGTTTTCACTTTGAAGTCGATGTGCCTGATACCGTCAAAATTTGCGCCTTCGTAAATTGCATTCACGGCTTTTATGTAGCTAGCAATCTGCAGGGGAGACAAATGTTCATATGACCAAAAAACCCCAACCCTTTTTGTGACTGGAGCGGGACTCAGAAGATCTGGGTTTTATTCCTGGCTCTGATATGGGCCTGCTGGATGACCTCAGGCAGGTCACAGCAATGATCCGTGCCTCAGTTTCCCCCTCCGTAAAATGAAGCTCACGATACTGACATCCTTTGTGATGCACTTTCAGATCTGCTGATAAAAAGCACTCAGTGAGAGGGAAGGATTATTTTTATTCTCCTCACATGTGAACTGATGGAAAGCATAAAGAAAAATACAGGTAGCAGGTCTTATTGTTCTTGCTCTGATGGGAAAAGAAAGGATTCAGCTTTACAGAAGGTTAGTCCACAATCTAATGGACATCACTTTAGGAAAATGCTACAGCAAGCCCCACAGGACAGTTCCCCTGACAATAATATACCTAAAATGTCTTCTTATTTCTAGGGCAGTTGTCCCTAAAGGCCCCATCCATGATCAGGGCCCATTGTGTTTGATACAGGACACTGCGCTTGTAATCTACATGGGCAAGGGAGACAAAGGAATTATTATTATCCTCATTTTACAGGTGTGGAACTGGGGCCCAGAGAGATTAAGTGACTTGTCCTAGGTCATCCAGGAAGTGATAAAAGAGACAGGAATTGACCACAGATCTTCTGAGTCCAAATCCGAAAAAACCCTCTCAAGCATAAGTTGATGCTGCTTTGTAGTTTCAGTTGTAGAGCTCACATCTCCAAGACCTGGTCCACACTTAAAAATTGGATCAACCTAGCTAGAGGGCTCAGGGCTGTGAAAAAATTCACTCTCTGAGAACTATAGTTAGGTTGAACTAACCTCTGCCGTAAACATGGCTAGGTTGACAGAAGAATTTTTCCATCCATCTCTTGGAGAGGTGGATTACCTACATCAATGGGAAAACCCCTTCTGTAGGAAGCTGTGCCACTGTAACATAGACATGGCCTAACCCCTTTTACAGTGTTGGCTATGTACTGTCAAACAGCTGCCAAGTTCCTCCACCAGAGGCGGTTGCATTTCAGTGGTGGGTGAATGGATGGGAGGCGAAGGTGCCATTTAAACATTTGTAACATCATTACAATGGTGACGTTTTATACAGCAAGACAAGCATTTTAGTAGCATGATATTTGTCAAATTTTCTTTTAAGATTACACAATGAAAATGAATAAATATTAATTAATTAATTAATTTTAAACACCCAATTTCTTACCTGAGCAATCACTGCTTCAATGGTGCCAAATCTTTGGTAGAACAAGTAGTCAGCTTGAAGGTACAGCAGGCAGGACGTCCTAGAGTAATCCAGACTCCTTCTCTGCCTCTCCAAGGTTTCTCCCTTTTTGGCAAGGGTTAAGAAGTGCGTAGAAAGATCCTCAGTTAAAGTCGAACGAAACAGAAGCAACTTCATTTAGGAACATAGGCCCTGATTCAGCAAAGCCAAGGGGATGGATGCAGGTGTATAAAGTCAAGTGTGTGCTTAATGCTCTGCTGAACAGTGATGCTTTGCTAAATCAAAGCCCATGGCACTGACTGAATGGATCAGACCATTGGTCCATCTAGTTCAGTGTCCTGCCTCTGACAGTGGCCAGAACTAGCTGGGTCCAGAGGAAAGTGCAAACACAAGTGGATGTTTATGGACTAGCCTGCCATAGTTTGCTCACGGAGGAAATTCCTTCCTAGGACTCACATTAACCTTTGAATTCCAGTTCAGTTCATCTGGGTTCCCATCCTGAGACCCGCCTTCCAAACCAACCCAAACCTTCAAAGCCAAGTTCAGCTGAAAGCCACCCACATTTTGGCTGGGGTCCGATGGAAGCCAGAGATTGATGAGCGGCTGACTGGCAAACCACAATGAAACATGTTTCTAGGCTTTCGCCTCCCTCTGCAGCATGGGGCATAGGTCACTTGCTGGGATCATCTGGACATATTCCCACCTAAACAATTCTCTGCCATCGCAGGGGCATTGGGCAATGGTGCACCTCAGTATCTCTTGCTCTTTGCCTATGATAAACAACAGGTGAGTCTCCTGAGGACTGGGGTGCTTTGATCTAACTAAGGTACTGGGCTCAGTATAGGGGTATCTGAGTGAAATGTAATGGCCGGTGATATACAGGAGGCCAGACTAGATGTATCTAATGATCCCTTTGGACCTAAAACTCTATGAAACCATATGATGAAAATGATGAAGCTTGCCCAGGGTTTTGGAGTTATAATTTGTCTCAAGACTCAAGGATTTTGTTTGCCTGGACTAAACTAAATATGGGCTCGAACAAATGCCTCTCCCCACCACACCTCTCCATCCTAACTGTCCCAAATAAAGCTATTTCACATTTTGAAATTTCAATGAACTTTTGAATTGGGGTGAGGAGAAGCAGGGAAAACCTGGTGAGGACATGTTTGCAGTCCCCCCTCAACACACACGCTTTTTGTCTCCAGCTTGCAGAAACTTTTTTTTTATTTCAAATTTCGGACAAAATTGCGAATTTCAAAAATTCACCCCAAAACTTGGGGAAATGTTTCAGATTTTTTTTTAAACCAACCACCTCTTCTCCCAAATGCAGAGGAAGTTCTGAGCTGGACCCCGCATTCTCAGCCACGTAATTAGCCTCTTATCTCTTTCTCGCTGGGAACCTACAGGCCATACCAGTTAGCTAGGAAAGAGAGCCCCATGCCTCTGAAAAGCTAAGACCTTAGAATTCCATCATGTCACATTCTACACAGACATTGTATTCACTGAATTCAAAGCAATCAATGCCCCCAGGCAGTCTTTTTTTTTTTATCTTTTTTTTTGTCTTTTTTTTGCAGCACGATCATTGTTTAAAATTATTTCCTCTTAAGATGCTTCTCTTCAATTTCACATCACCTTTAACTTTAGCTCTTGCTGGAAATTCTGCAAGACCTGATGCGTTCTCCTAGTCAAAGAAGCAGAGTCTGGATCTTCTAAAATGGAATAATCTAGAGCAGAAATTCAGATTTTACTCAAAGAAATCTCACAATTTGGCGATACGCAAAACAAGCGACGTCCCTTCCAAACACCCATGGGCAATATTGAGATTGCTTGTGGTGGAGGATTGTGCATCAGGACTCCTGGGCTCTATTCCCAGCTCTGGGAGGGCAGTGAAGGCCACTGGCTAACACAAAGGTAGATTGGGAGTCAGGACTCCTGGGTTCATTCCCAGCTCTGCCACTGACTAGCTGGATGACCATAGCTGTGTCAGTTCATTTCGCTGTGCTTCAGTTTTCCCATGTGCAAAATGGAACATCAGAATGCACCTTTGAAAGGGGATTTGCAAGTCTTAATTACCATATTCAGTGTTTATGAAATCCTTAGAGGTCAAGAGGGGAAAGGCGTTGTTATGAAGTGCAAAGGGAACAGGCCACGAGGGCAGGGGAGACTGAAGTGCCAAAAATAGTTTTACTAGGCTCAGTCATGCCAAAGCCCAGTCAAGGACTCACCGATGTCACTTTCATGGTGGATGAGAGCATGGCCTGGAGACGTTGCATTGCGGACGGATGCGTCGGGAGCCTCCACGTAGTAGGTGCCGTTCTTGGTTCTGATAAACCCTTCAAAAAGGCCATTGATGATGGCACCGTGGCAGAAAGATCCAGGCTCATCTGTTTTTCAGGCATCCAGACATAGACAATGAGAAGGAAGGCTTGACCTGGTTCTCCCCAGTAACTGAAGGGTGCCTGGGGTTAATAACTACTCATCAGCTGCTCATATCTGGGATAGGACTGACCCCTGGATTCTGGGTATAGCTCGTCACCAAGGTGTGGAGCAAAAGGCAACATTATTCCTGAGCCCATTGCCACGGCTGTTGCAGCAGGGAGGGCATGTAACCCTCTGCCCCTGCCAATTCTAGCACTCTCGGCTTGCCACAGCGTTCAGGCTCCAGCATCACTCGTTGCTGGGGGGTTTGCCTGCTACAATGGCCACAGGGGATCAGATCAACAGGCTCCCTGTCCTCCAGCCTCCCTGCAACATTCCCAGCCACTGTTGATCCCAACGTTCCAGGACGCACCAGACTGAATTCAGCCCCCCCCCCACCCTCCCCGTTATACTGCTAGTCTGCTGGCTGGCTCCTAGGAACATTGGCAGTGCCCAGCATAATCAAACCAGGTGCCCAAATCGCAGTCAGTAAGGATGGGAGCTGCATTAGTGTCTGTGGAACGAGTCTATAGGGGCTCAGTCCGTGTGCCAGCAGGTAGGTGCCCACAGCACAAAACCACCAGCCCAACTAGTGGAAAGACCTGAAATAGAAGGGACCCTGGAAACGGAGCTCCCCTCTCCTCCAGGTCAGAGGATCAGGCTGCATGCCCTGCTCTGACCATCCCATCGCAGGATTTCATTCTGCAGGGCTGTGTCTAATTTTTACCTTGCAAGGCACCAGAGTAAATGAAAGACACATCTGCAGGCTCTGAGGTGGCCTTCCCGGTCACCTCAAAGTCTCTGGCGAAAGCACTCGTGTCCCTGCTTAACCTCAGCTTGAACGTCCTGGAAGGTAAGCGAAAAGGTGAAGAGGGAGTCACAGGACTTCAGGGGTCCTGGTCGGGGACTGGAGCTCCCAGGCGCTACCACAGTACAAATGATCAATACTAATAACGCTATGTCTACACTTGGAAACAAAGAAGAATAGGCAAATGTATTCGCTCAGTTCCTGCAACAAAAGTGAAGGTCCCTACGGTACAGATCATCCTGAATTCCAATTATTATTGGGCTGCAAACTGGAGTAACTTTAAGCCAAGTAGGATTTTTCCTATATGCCTGCACTGTCCACAAAGACATAGAATAACGTTGTGACACTACACCCCATATTCATGCTAGTAATATTAGGATATGATTCTGGCATAGTTGTGATGCATTTTGTACAAGATGGGTCACGTCAGGTGTCATTGGAAAAGCTATGATTTGCTGAATATGATTATCCTATTTGTATGCTTGTATCATTTTTGTATCTGAAGTTATGACTAATGACTATGGATCTGCATTTCAAATGGGCTTAACTCTGGAAAATACCCACAGCCAGCCTTTCAGGTACAACAGTGAAGAAGTCAGCCAGTGCTAATGGCTCATCAGCAAAGACAATGGGCTGTGGAATAGCTTCACCTTCCTGTGAATAGAAAAGGAGTACTTGTGGCACCTTAGAGCCTAACAAATTTATTTGAGCATAAGCTTTCGTGAGCTACATCTCACTTCTTCAGATGCATTCGGTGTTTCGGCCAGCCTGTAAGTAATGGCTGCTATAACTCTTCACAGGCCTGTGACCAGACCACATGACTCTGAACTCCATTCTGGGATGTCAGTATTTTTCCACAAACTGGTCTGTCAACCAAGTTTGAAACAAAGGGTTCCTGTCACATGCTAAAGCTATATAAGGCAGGGAGTGACATCATCGGTCTTTAATCCCCCACAACTGAACACCTAAGAGGAGCTCCAAAAGAAGTGGACTTGGAAAGGGAGTGGAGATCCCAAGCTGCAAAGCAAACGGAGCTTGTCCCTTAAGAATCTTCAAACCTGCTTGTATCATCAGCCAGGGTGAGAATTTGCTAATTCATACCCTATCTTTCTAGGATCTTAGGCTCAGTTTGTGTTTTTGTTTATTTACTAGACAATCTGCTTTGATCTGTTTGCTATCATTTAACATCTATCTTTTTGTAATTAATAAACTTATTTTTTGTTTTAATCTAAACCAGTTCATTTGGAGTGAAGTGCGTGGGAATCTTAGCTCAAGGGGCTGGAGCTGTTGCATTTCCTCCCCACATTGAGGGAGGGGCGACCTCTATGAGCTTACGCTGTGCAGTTCCCAGGGCAGTGCAAGACGGTATAATTTTGCGTTTCTACTCCAGCCGGGGGTGCATGGCTGGTCAGAGAGCCTGCATGTAAACTGCAGCAGGGTGTGTCCCTGCCTGTGTGAATGCTGGTGGAAGTGTAAGACCGGGAGTGGGTCCAGCAGCTTGTTGCAGCAGCACCGTGTGAGAGGAAGCCCAGGCTGGTGGGTCGGGGGGCTCAGTTTCAGGTGGCACCCTGGGGGGAACCCGTCACCCACGTACCTCTGATAGGCTTGGAATTCTAGCTGAATGATTTTGTCACGCTCTTCGGTGGCTCTTTTTGCCCTCTGATGCATCCATTCTAAAGCCGCTCTGTCATAAGCCACTTTCTCCTGGTACTTTACGAACGACCTTAAATACTCAATGCTATTGACTAACAAGGGTGGGAAAAGACATAAAAAATTAATGCAGGTTTTGAAATGAGGAGGTTTGCATTTGCTCTATTTGAAGCAGGAAGAAATGGTCTGGTGGTTAAAGCTCAAGGCTGGGAACTGGGGGGGTGTCTGCACTGCAGCTGGGTGCAAACCTCCCAGCCTGGGTAGACTGACTTGTGCTAGCTCCGCTCAAACTAGCAAGCTAAAAATAGCCACGTGGACATGGCAGCATGGGAAGACGCTCAGGCTAGCTGCCCAAGTCCAAGCCTGCCTGATGCCCTGAGTCTGAGCTCGGCTGTCTAGCCTGCAGGCAGCTGCCTCTGCCATGACATCCACACGGCTATTTTCAGCCAGCTAGCACGTGTCCATCTACCTGGGCTAGAAGCCACACTCCCTTGTCTTAGTGTAGACAAACCTTAAGAGGCTTGTGTTCCGTTCCTGACCATGCCAGAGCTTCCGTGTGCGACTTCGTTGCCTCGGTTTCCCCATTTGTAACAACAGCAGAGTCGTGAGAGTTAAGGGTGACCTCGTCGCGTACAGTGTTAGAGTTGGGTAAGACTTGAATAACCCACTTAATAAGCCCTCTCCTAGCCCTGCTCCCTCAACAAAAATCTGCTTGTCTTGAATAAACCTGACTTGCTGGCTCTCTGCAAAGGGCTCGTGACTGTAGTCCCTGCAGAAACAAAACAGTTTTGCCTGCACAAAGGCTGCAGTGACCTTGCACAAAGTTTCAGCTTAGGTGTGTGGTTCCTGAATTCTCCCCTTTCCCTCCACAAAGTCCCTGCAATACTCTCTCTCCTCAAAGACCCCAGTACATGGAGGGACATGGATACCCCAGCACACACAGGAATCAGCTGTAGCTCTAGCTACTAAATAAGTAAAGATAGGGGGCAAAAGTGTGTGTGTAGGGGGCAACATTCTTATTTCAGTTGGTTTAAAGAAAACCAAATCAGGAAAATTTAAATCCATTGTTTTCCATGTGGCAGGACAAACCTCGGTTTTTAAAATTAAAAGAAACCCAGAGCTAGTATTAAAAATGGGACTGACTTTTGCCGTTGTTGAAAAGAGCTGTTTGGAGTTATCAGACCCCCTCAGGCGCAGAAGCCCCACCCTGCCTGCAGGGTCCATGCAGGGGCCTAGACAGGCTGGGAGTGGAGAGAGTCTCTAGCTTGCTATGGTCCTGACATGGCCCCCATGGCTGTAGTGTCTGAGCACCTCACCGTCTTTAATGTATTTATCCTCACAATTCCCCTGTGGGTAGGGAAATGCTATTGTCCCAGGTTACCAATGGGGAAACTGAGGCACTGACAGACCAAGGCCTAGATTCTCAAAGGGATTTAGGCATCTAAGACCCACTGAAATCAAAGTTAGGCACCTAAATCCCTTGGACTTGCCCAAGGTCAGAGAGAGTTTGTGCCGAAGCAGGGAATTGAATCAGATCTCCTGAGTCATAAACCACTGCACCATCCTTCCTCCCTTCAGCCCCTATGCTGCTCGTTTCGGAGCTGCTGGAGGCAGCTCTGCTCCCCAGACTGGGGAGCAGGAACCACTTCTTTCCAGGAATGTTGAGGAGGATGCAGATTTCAGATGGACACAGGGGCTGGTCCCCTGCAGCACGGAAGGGTGCATAACACTACTGTCCTGGCCTTGCCTACACGAGCAAGTTACATGGGTTTAAGTAGAGGTGTGATTTGAAATTGATTTAGTGAAGCCAGTGCAAAGCTCTGCATGGGCTTATTTTGGGTATGGGTGTAAAGCAAACTGAAATTAGAGCATCCACACGGGGGTTTAGCTAGTTTAAAAACCGATTGGCGGTAAACTAATGCAGCCATTCACCGTGTAACATTTTACAAGCATTTTGCACTGGTGCGAATGACAGCACAGGGTGCCAGACAATGGAGAATCCGAGTTCAGTCTTAACACCCAGGGCCCTGACTGTGGGTTCTGCCCCTACTTATCCGGTCAGGAGCTTAGATTAATAGTCTGGACCAAGTGGTCCAGATTTCCAGCATGCCTACAAGAAGTTAACTTGGTTGTCGCCTCTTTATTATTCTTCCCTCCATAACATTTGCTACTAATCACTATTTGTCCTGAAATATTTACTGCTCTCTCCTTCAGCCCAGCTGGTGAAAAAGGGCTCTGTGACAATCATCTTGTAGGGAAACCAGCTGTTTATTGGCTCTTATGGATTCTCAGATCAAACATGATCCGTTTCCTTTCTTCTCTGGAGGGGTCTGATCCTGAGGTTCAGATCCCCAAAGGTATTTAGGCCCTTAACTCCTGTTGAAACCAGTGGGAATTAAGCATTAACACCAGCAACTCCCACCCAAGTCGCACCAGGATCAAGCTACCAGAAGTGCGTGGAAAGCTTGGTGGTTAATGTGGAATGCCAGGAGGCAGAACATCAACTAGTGACTTCACTAGGGCTACACCAGGTTTCACAAGCTCCGGGTCAGGCCCACTATGTTTCAGATCAGGTGCTTTTTTCATTATCTACGAAGGGTTCACTGAAAATCTCTAGGACTGGCCTCAGAAGTCGGTCTCATGAACCGTTAGGAATGACGAGCCCAATTCTCCTCTTGCGCTATTTTCACACTAGTCTTACATCATGGGCTGCAGAGGCTACTCCGTATTTACACCAAGGCCAGATTGCACTCATGCGCTGTAACTTTGGCAGACTACTTCCCTGCTTGCACAGGAGCCGTTATGAGAGCCAACTAAACAATCCTGATGGGACCAGGCTTGGTTCCTTTGCAAACACGGCAGCCTCTCTGCTGCGAGGAAACAGCATTTGCAGTCACTCCTTGCTGCACTTCTCAGATATCAAACCAAGAGAAAAATGAGCAAAAAATCAGCCTACCTGAGCCGCCGCTTTGAGCAATGACCAGGCTGCACAGCGTCAAACTAGCAAAGCACCGAGAAGCAATCATGGCGTTGGCAGAGGTACGCTCCGTTTGAGGCGCGTCAAGTGAAGGGATTCTTCACCCCAGGGTGTAGTTTACAGGGAAATGCATCATCGCTCATGACCCTGCCTGCACAGACTTGCTTAGAAGCGCTGAACAGTTTGCATTCTAGGGGTGAGATTTTTTTTCAAAAGCAGGCAGGCAGCCGCCCCCGCTCTGCTCCCATTGACTTTACTGGGAGCAAGAGTCAACCTAGCATTGAATTCTCAAAAAACCCTTCAGCGTTGGGCCTTCATTCAGCATTTTAGGTCTGCCTCCTTTAACGGGAGTTAGAATTGCTTTATTTTCCCATTGGGGCTTTTACATGCTTCAGCCGATTTCACGTGAGAAGAGGGAAGAGCTAGAGATCGTTGGGAAACTTGTCCTGCTATTGCCGAGGCTGCAGCTGGGTTTGTAGAGAGTAACTCAGCAGTACATGTGGTTCACAGTTACAGCATTCAGTTCATCTGTGTTTTTTCGGGTAGTAAATACATGTAAAATACCTCTGCTCTATATTTCCAGTACTGATTCATTGATTTGGGGTGCCCAACTTGAGGCATTTGCAAGGGCCCCCGTTTTCCAAGCGTGGATGCTGCTCACTGTTTGAGAATCAGCCCCCTTTCAAAGTATTGCACATTTGGCTTCTGAAAAATGACATCCCCCAAAATCACTAGAAAAACGTAGGCCAACACAGAATAAGGCAAGAAGACAGTTTGATTGTGTAGTGCTAGAAGATCAGCTAAGAATAGGGCCTCATGGTACCAGGCACTGTCCCTGTCCTGATGTACTTATACTCTAAATAGAGAAGATAGATTAAGGGGAAAGGATATAGAGATTTAAGTGTTGGGATATTTGCTGCAGTTGTTCAAAACAGCTGCCAGTTCTAATGAGGCTTGATTTGTCAGGATGCAACTGAGTTGGCTGTGCTTTTTGTCGAACAGTTAGTCATTTACATCCACTGGATTGAATAAATGCATCCGATGAAGTGAGCTGTAGCTCACGAAAGCTTATGCTCAAATAAATTTGTTAGTCTCTAAGGTGCCACAAGTATTCCCTTTCTTTTTAGGTTATCAAATGCACCTTTAAAATGTCACTGATGTGGTACGAAGTGTTGCATGGACTATGGCTGCTATTTCGAAAAAGGATGTATGTATATATACACACATTGTTTGCAGTATTGTTCTAGCCAGTTGGTTCTGGGATATTAGAGAGCCAAGGTGGGTGAAATCAAGACGACCCTGTAGCTTGAAAGTTCGTCTCTTTCAGCAATAGATTTGTCCAGTAAAACAATATTGCCTCACCTACCTTGTGTGTATATGGTCTAATATGGCCACCTAATGGAATTGGGGAGAAATGCAACTTGTCTTCTGAAACCCCTCAGAGAAAAATCTACACTAGGCTTTCATCTTGAATTTAATTCCTGTTTTCAGATGCAGCAAACCCTACCAGAGGGTTAGAAATGGCAGTGCCTTTTTGGAGGTTTGCTCTACAATCTAATTCACCTTGGAATGCACCTGAGATTGCAAACACTTATGACTGTGAACAGTGTAAATAATAAAATCAACCAATCAACAGAAACAATTTAGAGTAAAAAGAAAGAGTACTTGTGACACCTGAGAGACTAACAAACTAAGGTGCCACAAGTACCCCTCGTTCTTTCTGCTGATTCAGACTAACACAGCTACCACTCTGAAATTTAGAGTAAGTTGATTTTATTGTGCTCAGTATCCACTCTCCGATTTGGGATAAACTCCTAAGTCAACTTACTTGCCTGAGGGAATCTGAACTGTGTCAATTACCAGGTTTAGAAGGATGCATTCCATCTTTAGGTGTAGGACTTACACACCACCCAAAGTGCTACACAGTAATAAAACTCAGTTCCTGATCATACTTTTCAGCAGTGAATCACAACATGGTTTACAATGGAAGTATCACTAGCTTGTCCAGCCTGTTCTCAAAACCCTCCAATGATGGGGATTCCACAACCTCCCTGATCCAGAGCTCTACCAAGAGCCAGTCGCCCACTGGTCATCAATTATTGTGAAATGTATGTACTGCTAATATTCAAGGAATTGTGTGTCTACACTGAAAATTATGTTCTTAAGGCAGATAACTAGGAGGTGACTTGTTTCGGACAAAGAAAAGGAGTATTTGTGGCACCTTAGAGACTAAAATTTATTTGAGCATAAGCTTTCGTGAGCTACAGCTCACTTCATCCAATGAAGTGAGCTGTAGCTCACGAAAGCTTATGCTCAAATAAATTTGTTAGTCTCTAAGGTGCCACAAGTACTCCTTTGCTTTTTGTGAATACAGACTAACACGGCTGCTGCTCTGAAACTTGTTTTGGACAGGTTCCTTTCAGGCCAGAGGTAAAAGCTGTGTATCCCCCTGTCTGGTCATTGTCTCTCCCTCACCCTGTAGGCCTATTTACAAACTGAGCCAGATTAATAGATTGCAAAATCTACAAGAGAGGAGTATACAGGAAAAAACAATGGGGGTGTGAAAACATTGTTCTGATCTATCTGGGGGTGCAAATGGGCATCGAGGATCTTTCACCAAGGAGGCAAGCTGGCAGCAAAACTTGTTTCATGAATGGAAAATCGCAGCCAAGCCTGGCTGTAAAAGATTGGAAGGACTGTGGGTGAGCATTGTCCGGCAAGTCTAGTCTCTAGAATGCACGTTGATTTTATTTTCTATGTAATCATTTGTCCCCAATGCTTCTACTTACTGTCATTTGAATCTCTGTATATCATCACAAAAACAGACATGGCTAAGGGCTGCAGTGAAGCCATGAATACTGTACAGCGAGTTTCCAGTAGCACAGGGGCTGGATGTTCAGGGACATGCTTGGAGGGCTTGGTGGTTGGTGCCTATTGCCAACCTGTAGAGGGCACCTGGCCTGCATAGGGCCAGAGGGGAGCTCATGTGTTGCCATGGCTGGTGAGTCGGGGAGCTGAGCCCTGTTGTGCACAGACAAGACCTCCCCCCAGCTAAGGGCAGGTGGTGGTTGGAGAGGGGAGTACTGCTGAAGATGCACCGGGGTGAGGGGGCTCCATAAAAGGCACTGGGAGATGGTGCAGAGGGTCACAAACAGGGGGCTGAGGACAAGGCAGGAAAGTAGGAGTCACAAGGGACATGAGAGGAGGGGGGAGGCAAGGGACCCAAGGGAGACAGTTGGGCTGGACAGGCTCTGCTGGCAAATGGCAATGGGGGTGGGGTGGGTGTTGGTCCCAGCTGAGTAGAGCGTAGGGTCCCGAGACCACACAGCAGTTGCCCCCCGGGGGCAAATGCCTGATTCCCAGTTCTGGGCAGTGACTCACATCCATGCACTGTGTCCTGCAGCTCATACTTACAGTGCACGCAATGACGGATCCTCACAGTGTCTGGCTCTCACGCCCTTCACTGCCTTGGGAGTGTCCCACGTGTTGGGGGAGCAAAGACACCCAAGCTTCCCTGCCTTATGGCTCCCGCTCTCTTCTGCCCCTTTCAGTTTCTCTCCTTTATATGGCCCAGATGCCTTCTCTTAAACCCAGCTGGGAGGCAGCTGACAAGTCCCAGGTGCACTGGACCCTAATCAGTCACCCTGTGATTAGGTGTTTTCAGCAGACAGGTTACTCTTCTGGCCACGAAAAACGTAAAAACAAAAAAAGCCTCTAAATGTATTAAACTGAAGAGGCTTTTGCATGCAAGAGAGACAAATACTGCTGGGGTCTGCACCCGGAGTCCAGGAGGGATGCAGAAGCAGCCTGAGAGCGACCCCAGAGATCAGAAGGGGCAGGGAGCGAAGCCGGCATGGAGAGCCCAGCTCCTGGGCCTTGCAGACAGCTACTCTCATGGAGACCTGGAGAGATGAGAGTGACTGGGCCCAGGAGTGTGGGGGCTCCCAGGCTACACATGGACCAGCAGTCACCCATCCTCAGCGTATAACTGAGCTGTACATATGGTAGCATCCAACGTTTAAACCCACCCAATTCTCTTTCAGCCAACTGCAGGGGCACGATGTGTAACACCACATGGTTACCAAGGTAAGAGGGCAGGGTCATCCCCCACCTTGTAAGCAAATTCCTGGGATGAAACTGTGATTAGGATGGCAACCACTGCACAGGATGCACTGGAACCCCACTGGTTCAGTCCGACCTGGCAATCTAAGTAGGGAGAAGGGTGAAAACAAACGAAGATGGTAAAGTTTCCATCTGTCCAAGTTATGTCAGGAATTTTTAGTGGCACATAAGGTAATTGGTATTAATTTTAAAGACATTTTAATCCTCCCAAGTCATCCTATGAAACAACTCCCTCCCCATCCAGGTGTTCTTCTCCCTTGCTTTTAATCCAGCGCTTGCAACCCCCTTCATTACTCTCATGTTCCGATTTGCAGCAGCTGCTAAGCTCTGGGTTGATTTCCTCAGATTTCTGACCTGCTCTGGGTACCTGCTGTCACAGAAGCATCCTTTGACTAAGGATATGTCTACAATACAGAGACTATGTTGACATAGTTGTAATGATGTTGATGTGCGACCATAACCTCGTAGCATAGATGCAGCCTACCCCCCATGGAAGGGGTTTTACTGTTGACATAGGAACATCTCCCTAAACAAAAGTTAGTTTCTATTGAGGAAACTTTTGTCCATCGACATAGCTGCATCTACACTGGGGGTGAGATCATCATAGCTATGTCAGTCAGGGTGTGTTTTGTTCACTCCTTTGCCCTACATAGCTAACTTTTAAGTGTAGACCAACCCATAAGAATAATGGTCCTCTGCTTTGCTTGGGGGCACCACTCCCAGTGTTCCCTGTATGGGCACACACGATTCCAGAACAGTGAGTTAATTCCGTATAATTATTCACAAGGGAACTTCGAGAGACCTAGTGGAAAAACGAACACCGGACACAAATCTCTGCCTGTTTCCTCATCACTCCAAGAGCCTTATTGGCTTTGGTCAGTGTCTTTTCTGTGTCCCTTGACCCTCCTCTCTTTCTTCTCCATCTAGCCTGTTTCTCTCTCCCTAAAATGACTGGTGAGAGAATCCTCCTTTTAAAAGTTGTAGTCCCTTTTGTGACCTCCTGGTCAGTCTCAACATCCTGGTCAAATTCTAACTCTGGCATCTGCAGTGTCATTGGGACAGAAGACAGTTAACTGTAAACTGGTTTTATTTATGGAAAATGGAATGCTTCATTGACAAACATTTTAAATGGGGTATGAACAACACATTACAAAAACAAAGGAGTTCACATTGTAGTGAGCTATATAATGTGGCAGCAGCTTAAAAAATTACACATTTAGGGTAACCCATCAGTTACAGTTAATGGTAACCCTGGGTAATAGAGAATTCACCTCTGTTGCCATCTCACATTAAAAAATTAAAACATTCAGTAGCGACGGTTGAAACGGGGGTCATTGGGTCTGGTTGCTCTCTCCTGGGCTGCAAATCCTTCCCCTTGAATCCCTCCGCCATGCATCATCTGGCCTTGGTTGCCACTCTGCATGAAGCCTCCACGCCTACAAAGAGAGTCATAGACTGATTTACCTTCAAAGTGTTTAAGTTTTCACTGCAACTTTGATCATCAAATGGATACAATTGGTACCATTTGCATTTCTTGTATGATTTTCGTGCAGCAAGATGCACCAGATACAATCATGGGAATATTCATTACTCATGGACATTATATCAAGGACAAATCACAAACATTCTTGAATTATTTTATTTTGCATAACTCCAAATTACTTTTGTTCTCTCACAAAAGATTCTGCTGAATAATTTAAACATGCAAAGGAATGACTGTTACAAAGGGAAGGGAACAGGAATAAAAGGTACAAACCCCAATTATCCTTGATAAAGCTGCTTACCCTGACAGGCCTCCCCGATGCACTGCATGGCCTGGTCTGCCTCTACCACTACCTAGAATTAAAAAAAAAGTTCAAAGATTCCCTTCATTATTTCCCCTCTTCCAGTTTTGCTTTCTTTATGCTAAGAATGCTCTATGTTTACCTTGCCATCTCTCATGATCCCGTCCCATCATTCCCCCATCTGCACTGCCCTGCCACGAACGATCTTTATGTCCCTCAAACTTTCGACCATGATCTCCCCAATCACGTCCGTCACTGGAAAGAAAGAGAAAAATCTTTAGATATGTTTCTTAGCAGTTTCATAGCACGCAGTGAAGCCAAATGTAACATCTCATTCATAAATATATTAGTATCCTTTACCAAGATACAAGCTTACCAAACCTGAATCTACAATGTTCAGCTGGTTTAACCGTATCTCAGTAATAAAGTTGCTGAACAATCCACCTAACGTAACAAATGAGGAAATAGGAGTTCCTTAATCCTATTTCAGCAACAGGGTATATTTGATGCCCAATGACTTCTTCTCCGAGTATCCAGGCTGGCCACTTTGACCAACCCACTAATCAAAATTCAATCTGAGAACAATGTATGTCGTCATGTTCTGCAGAGTGGCTTATTCAGAGGAAATAGTATCTAATTTTTAAGTTAACAAAATGTTCAGCTTTGGAAGCGTTTTTACTGGGTTGTTTTCCTGAAGGGCGCTAAATGCCCTTCCAGGCTAGTCCCTGCCACTTCAACTGAAAATCGGAGGTAAAACCCCACTGTGGAACTGACAAATGTGGATAGACACAGAAGTAACAAACCATAAATCTTAATACTGCAATAAAAGGAGGAGTAATTTCACTGAATATCTGTGAGTGTTCCCCACTATACAGTTGGAAAATTTTAATTCATGCTAATACAGGCATGATGGTTAAACAAGAACAGTCCGGGATTCCAAGTTTGTCCCATAATGGGTTTTCCATTAAGATTCTGGCTTCTCTTCCATTTAACAGTCTCAAATTCAGACCACTAGCTATAAGTTACTCTCTTTTCAAAGAATTTCAGGAGCACTGGGATCAATCAAATTTGACCCTTAGAAGAGGAAGCCTTACAAGAGAACTGTGAATATAGGCAAAGCACAGCAACTCCTTACTACAGAGCTCCATGATGCACAGGGGCGCTACATGTGTAAATCCACTGCACAGCCAGGAGAGAAGAGACCCTCAGTAAAACTATTTGGAGAGAGGACTTACTCTGGTAAAACTGCTTCCCTACTATCATCCTTCAAAAAGTTTATTTGAAGTTTCCAAGAAGTGTGACCATTGCAAGTGCTGGTGAAAGACTGTCCTAATTTCCCCATACTAACCGAGACTGTGGAGGTATCCCTCTCCCTTCACTCATTCTTCTGTCAGACCCATAGCCACCCCAACTGTCCCGTGAGTCTCGTGAATGACGATCTGGTCCTCCATGGCGCTCATCTCCATAATGCTGAAAGGTGAAGGGTACACATTGGAATGCTGTAACCTGATCCTCAACTTGGTAAGAGCTGATCAGTAGAATTTACCCAATTCAATAACCTATACATCAGTAGAGAGCACGTTAGGATCACAAGATTTCAGAAAGGTCACCACTGGAGCAAAAATCTTCCTCTGAACAACTTCAAAACTTTTTTTGCTAATTCCATTTTGGCCTAGTTTAATTGGAAAGTTACTGTGTGGAATTAAATTCTTCCAATTACTTCCTTACTCACTTTTACCTCCATGTTGTGCCTTTACATTTTCTATGCACAATCTTGGTACACTTTACCATACTGATTTCAGAGCAGCAGCCGTGTTAGTCTGTATCCGCAAAAAGAAAAGGAGGACTTGTGGCACCTTAGAGACAGGTGCCACAAGTCAAGTCCTCCTTTTCTTTTTACCATACTGAGACACTCACTAGTTGTGTTTATAATGCCAGAGGAATTACCTCTAATGTATTTGTGTACCAGTAAATAGAACAAGTGATCAGATTACTCAAGTGTTTTCATTTTTATCTATTTAAAAAAGAAATTAAAATGTATAATGCATAAGTTTTCCTTTCCTTATCTGCATTTCTTACACTAATTCACTATAAAGTAATCTGACACTCAGTATAGGAAATCAGTTTATAAAAATTAAGCTATTCTAGGCCAGTATCCACATACAACTCACCTGCCCATCGCGATCTCCCATCACTGTTCTAGATCCTTCTCTCCTGAAAAGGAATCAGAATCTTGCTATGACATTATAAAACTTATATGAAGTATTTAGGGCTGTATTTTCATAGGTGCTGAGCACAGGTTTCTGCTGAAATTGCAGATTCTCAATCTTTACTAAGTATCAAATTTCACTTGCACATATGGAAACCGTGAAACATTCTGGCCAGTTTAAAAACCTACTCAGTCCCAACGTAAGAAGGTAAACAGAATATTCGCTGTATAAAGACTTATCTTGTCTACATGTTAGGGTGAGCTTTTAAAACATTTGGCAACTTTCTGACTTGCAACACTGGGAATATATAAATATGAAAGAAACCAATTAGTCATGGGAAAAAAAGCACTGGGTGCTCACAATGCTATTTCAGGGACTTTATGAGTCCTAATGCAATCAGTTCTGTTTGTAATGCTATTTCCCACATTTTGAACAAATCTGTTGGAAGCTTTTAGTTGATGACACAGTACATTCAAACACCCTGTTTTGTAAGGTTTCTTCTGGTTACACAGGTTTCAAAAGTAAACCCCATAGACAATTACAAACTTCAGCATGGAACAAGAATAGACAAGCTCTGAGGTCCTTTTTAAAAAAACAACAACAACAGCATTTATCAAACAAATAGAGAAGAATGTCATACTAAATATACTATTGCTGTTATCTGATTTCAGGCAATGTAGGAAAACAAATCACTAACCTGTCCATAGAATGGTCTTGATATCGACCACGATCCCTGTGGTCATAATCATGGAAGCGATCTTGGCGGCTAAAATCAGAATGGTATCTGTCGTCCATCGCCATTCGCTTTGCCTCTGGCCAGTAGGAGTCATCTCGCCTACAAAATAGTACAGATTTAATACAATATTGTAGTCCAGACAGAATCATCTTTCTGTTTTGTTCTCTTCATATCTAGCCTCATTTAGTTATTACCTTTTTTTAAAGGTAAGCATAATTGTTGATAGGGTAAGATATTTTCTTACAGAAGAGGAAAGGTGACACATGAGAAAGGAATACAGCAGAACTAAGGCAGTACAAGTTATGAGTTACAGTACGTGTACACAGAATTACCAAAATTATATGAATTACACTGTTAATCAGTTCCATCCATGTTTGGTCCATGTTTCTTTGAATCTAAATTAAGGAAATACATTATTTAATTTCTATTCTGTAGGTTAATCTGAACAGTCAATCATTATTTAGATTTGATTATTTAAATCTGATCTGCCAGAATGGTACCTTTGAGTTTCAGAAAAGAGACTGCTTTGAGTTAACCTACATTAATCTTTACCTTATTGTGCATGTGCTGAAACAAGAGAGGAAATATTGTCTTCTATCTGCATTTGTTTTAGGATTTTCTACAGTAATTTGTCCATCTGTCACAAGGCCTGTCTATATGAACTATTAGTGCAGGGCACGCTGGGATGTAAATCTACCTTGTACTAGCCTGCCACGCACTAATTGTGTAGATTCTGATGCCGTGCACTAAAAGTTCCCTACTGCGCTTTGATCTACCCCTCTTCAGTACACCAGGAAACTTTTAGTGGGCGGCAGCAGGATCCAAAGACACAGTGCATGGCAGGCTAGCACAAGGTAGCTTTACATCCCAGCATGCCATGCACAATCCCTCGGTCAACTTTTCCCTGAGGGCTCATAAAACAGACTGCTTTAACTCCAGTCAAAACGAGATTCCGATCAGCAACACAGGAAGGAAGACAGACTAGGTTTTTTGCAATTACATGGATCTTCTAATCCACCTGTAGGGAAATTTACTATGTTTTGAGTTTTTTCAATTCAGAGAGAACTGGTATGGGTAACTCTATGAAGAGTTTAATATGTTTAAGAATGATCACTGACTGAACTGTTTAATAGTGACAAGCACATTTTTGCATGTAATCTAGTGGAGCATTTGACACAAAAGCCCATTAATGACTGTCTGCCTACATAGTTCTCTCCGTGGTTTGGGACTTCCAGAGAGAATCTAAGGACTGCTAGCTTTTCTACTTGCATCAACAAACGGGAAATCATTAACTCACTGTATCTGTAGTTTTTACCTCCCATCTATGTCATATGGCCTTCTCAATGCCGATCGCCGTTCCTGTTCATAGCGAAGTTGCTCGTGCTGACGACGCAGCTCCTCTCTCTCCCGCTGTATGCGATCCTGTTCTCGTCTCCTTTCATGTTCTATGTGCATTCGCTCTCTCTCCAGGCGCTCTCTTTCCATCCGCTCTCGCTCAAGGCGCTCTCGTTCAATTTGTAGGCGCTCTCGAGCTATCTCAAGCCTGTCTCTTTCTTCTCGTTCCCGTATGGTTTGCAAATGCTGCTGTCTCTCCCGACGCTCACGGGTGCTATATAAATAGCAAGGTAAAAGGCTTAAAGATTTAACCCTTCAATGCTGACAGTGAACTACAAAGCAAAAATAGAAACTGCAATAATCCTAGATTTGTGTTGGGGGTTCCCTCTAACCAGGCTACGGGGTATTCAGCACTGAGGATGGCTGCTCACCTGTAACGAGTTCAATTATATCACCTTCGCAGAAGCACCCACATCCTCACAGATCTGAACATTAGGTGCAAGGCCAAGGGACGATGATCCTAAATGCCCTAAATTCATTCCTATTACTCAAAATATCATCCAAGGACTATGAAGAAGCAGGAAAGGAGGGTGGGTTAGTGTGAATCTGAAAAGGCTAAGAACTCCACTTACAGGTGGGTGAGTAACCTCTCTCTTCCCATCAAGAATTACCTCAGAATATCCATTGTTAAGAGGGCTGAAAACTGAATACAGGATCTAATCCATTTAGATCTATGAACAGATACAGATTCTCTGGACTTGTCCAAAAAAATACTAAAAACCATGTTAAAGTTTTATGAAAGGGTTTTTTTTTTAAAACCCTACCCAGATTTAGCTTTCCCTAGATAAGCTGTGAAATTTTGCAAAGGATGGGAAATGGATGCACTGATTAAGATGGAATAAAGACCAAGGAATTTAGAATGTGGACACAGTACTAACTTTACCCTTTTATAGAACACTATGAAAGGAGTATCAGAAATAAATAAGCATCTGCACTAGTGTCCCTCTCTGAGTTGAAAGGACACAGAGAATGCAGCTTTGAAGCACGATTGGTAAACCATTATTTATATTTCTATACATAGAATTATAGGACTGGAAGGGACCTCAAGAGGTCATGTAGTACAGTCCCCTGCACTCATGGCAGGACTAGGTATTATCTAGACCATTCTTGACAGGTGTTTGTCTAACCTGCTCTTAAAAATCTCTAATGTTGGAGATTCCACAATCTCCCTTGGCAATTTATTCCAGTGCATAACCACCCTGACAGTTAGGAAGTTTTTCCTAATGTCCAACCTAAACAACCCTTGCTGCAATTTAAGTCCACTCTTTGCATATATGTGTAACCAGCTTTTTCTTAAATTTCAAATTACTTGTAAACTTTGAATGGTCTGACAAGGTGAGTCACCTAAAAGGGAGCTAAGATTCACGCTGCCAGATGGAATGAGTCTGGATGGAAATTTGTCCCTGATTCTGAGACAAATCTTCCTTCTTCCCCGCCAGCATTTTCCTGAAAGCACTGAATTGGGTGGGATGGAATTGTTTTGGGGGATTTTCCTCTCTCTTGCCAAGGAGCAGAGAATACTTAACATTAATTAAACCTATGTACAAAATAGAAAAGGCAGAGGAGGACAATTTGAGCTATGTTTTCACATATAACTTCACACTGCATGTTCAGATCCAAAGAGGGTATATGAATAACTTCAACAATCAGTGCTTTGCAGTCTCTTCTGGGGCTTGTGGCCTCCCGATGTGTGACCTGACAGTGGGCATCTACATAGGCAATGCTTAACTGAATAAAAAAATCTAAACTTCAAATACCAACGATAAAGGGACTATGTCCCCTTTAAATACCTTTAGTGAGAAGACAGTCACCAAAGTTCTAAAAAGAAAAAAAAATTCCACACAACTTCGCCATCGAACTTACCGGCGTTGTTCCGCCTCTCTAATTTTTCGTTGTGCTTTGATTTTGTCGAATGGCACAATACCTTGTCGCTCTTTGCTCTCTGATTTGCGGTCCTGGCTCTTAAGGCTCTATAGTTAATATAAAAGTTGATAAAAGCTTACTAGAGTGCATTTATAAGAACACAATTATGATAACCGATCAAACAATACTCATAACATCCCTTCCTTTCACAAATGGTGTGTTTGAGAGCTTAGTCTCTGTATGAATTTTTTTTAACATATTTATTCCTTTTATAAGTGCAGACAAAACACACAAAAGAAATACGTCTTAGCTTGAGTGTAGTGCTGAAGTTTTGTGATGTCAGCCATTTAAAAGCTATTTGACTAATGGGAATTTTGAACCCAGAAAAATTAAAAACTTACTCTCTCTTTTGATGTAGTTGAAGTTTTCACGCTAATAACAGGTTCTCCTTTGGATTTGTCCATTACTACTATCCTCTCTGCTCCCTTACTTCCTACACAAACCACAACAAAAGGAGATTACATAATATAATGGGAGCTTTGATTTTCAATGGTAGAAGTCCTTGCAATGTGAACATTCTTAACATTAACCCCCTTTTCAAAATGCTGTTTCACAGAAGTGACTTCTGAATACTCCGCAATTTATACCCATAAAGTAAAGTAACATTTTTATTTTATCTTTGCTACTTAAACTGAGTAACACCAGGAGCAGATCCCTTGTGAGACTTTTAGATGCTACTTGATATCAAAGTGATCAGGTACATAGTGAATACATTTTTATACAACTGTTTCAATTTCTAAAACCAACAGATACTAAATATGAAATGTACTTGTCAGCATAACCTGAACCATTCAATAACTATTGTTATAACAAAAAGAAACCAAATCCATAAACAAGATATCTATAAGTTTTGTAATTTTGGCAGTTTCCATCAGATTTCTACTGACTAGTTACGGTTAAGTTTTACTTACTGTTTAGTTTACTACTAAGTTATATTTGATTAAATTACCCACCCTGTGTATTCACAAATATATCAGGCATGAAGACATAAGAAGTCGAAATAGAAAAATAAAATCCTACGTTTTCTCATTCTACCCAGCATTTACTACATAACTAAGGTGATGTAAACATCCAGTGTGATGTTTTTTGACTACACATCCTATTTCTAATTACATTCACTTGAAGTATCCTAACATATATAGCAAACAGTGCTTGTTTCTAAGCTTTTCCCCTAAAAATGGACCTGATCGACATCAAAGCTAATAAGAACATAGGTAGCTGTGTAACTGACAATTTCACATACGTGCATGTAATACTTCAATTTTTCAAATGATCAGTTCCACGTAGTCAGCTATAGCAATTTTAAAAAAAGTACTATCCTACCTTCCATCTTACAAAACATTTAAATCATTTGGTTTGGGAAGACATAATTGTAAGCATCCACATGAATCATGCCTAATACTCTATAACAAAACAGCAGTTAAATTACCTGATTTTGTAGTCTTCAGTTGATCTGAGGATCCAGACTTCAGCTCATCTTTATCCTTCTCTTCTTTTTCATCTTTTCCTTCTGCTTTCTTAGCATCATCTTGTTGGTCAGTCTTCTCATCGTTTTTAACACTGCCAGACCTATAGAAAATAAACTGATTTAAAACTGAAAAAAAAACCCTCAACACCACATTGGCAAAGAGTGATATAAATGTGCAGAAAGTCTGAGCTAAAAGCAGATTGAAATAGACGTCCTTTTACATATAAGGCTTTGGCTTAAGTCTATGGAAGAGATGCATAGTATGTCCAACGGCACTGATATTGAAAATGCTAATTCCTCTGTTGGCATGAAGTGAAAAAGATCAGAACCTACTGTACAACTTCAAAGAAGTTTTGGCCCAGCATAAGATCAAAATAATTGAACTATACACAATAGGAAAACCCACACTATGGTGTGCCTGATGCCAGAGAAGATTCCTGAGAGAAAACATGGCAACCAACGACAAACCTAGTAGGGTTTTTGTAGCATGGCTGCTGAACACAACAAAATTGACACCATACAGTAGGTGGGCAAAGCCTCTCATAAAATTAAAAGTTTCCAGAGGCGAGAGCTAAATTAAACAAAGCCAAAAACTAGTTATCAAACAGCATTTGACAAGAGTTATGCTTCAAGAAAACATTTAAAGCAGAGGAGTTATCTTAACCCTTCTGGCTACTCTAAGTATTCCAAAAAGAAAAAGCAGTGTGGTGCAGATGAGAACAAATGGTGGGAACAGAATCTTGAACATCTGATCTACAACAGTAGCCCTAGGTAGCCCTGTTCCGTGAGAGAATCTCTTGTGTGTAAAAAGCTCTAGTACGGGAACAGACTAATGAATGGTTGAGAACTCTGGAGTGGTACTCTTTATAGGTTAATGATATTGATGTGTAGCAGGCTTTATTGCAGGCTGGCATAAGAAGATCTAGACATACCAAAAAGCCTATGACCGAGAAAACTTTAATTTTCCTGATATCTGCTGGGAGAGCAATACAGCGGTGCATAGACAATCCAGGAAGTTTTTGGAAAGCGTAGGGGACAATTTCCTGGTGCAAGTGCTAGGGGAGCCAACTAGGGGGAGCGCTTTTCTTGACCTGCTGCTCACAAACCGGGTAGAATTAGTGGGGGAAGCAAAAGTGGATGGGAATCTGGGAGGCAGTGACCATGAGTTGGTTGAGTTCAGGATCCTGACGCAGGGAAGAAAGGTAAGCAGCAGGATACGGACCCTGGACTTCAGGAAAGCAGACTTTGACTCCCTCAGGGAACAGATGGCCAGGATCCCCTGGGGGACTAACATGAAAGGGAAGGGAGTCCAGGAGAGCTGGCTGTATTTCAAGGAATCCCTGTTGAGGTTACAGGGACAAACCATCCCGATGAGTCGAAAGAATAGTAAATATGGCAGGCGACCAGCTTGGCTTAATGGTGAAATCCTAGCGGATCTTAAACATAAAAAAGAAGCTTACAAGAAGTGGAAGGTTGGACATATGACCAGGGAAGAGTATAAAAATATTGCTCGGGCATGTAGGAAAGATATCAGGAGGGCCAAATCGCACCTGGAGCTGCAGCTAGCAAGAGATGTCAAGAGTAACAAGAAGGGTTTCTTCAGGTATGTTGGCAACAAGAAGAAAGCCAAGGAAAGTGTGGGCCCCTTACTGAATGAGGGAGGCAAGCTAGTGACAGAGGATGTGGAAAAAGCTAATGTACTCAATGCTTTTTTTTGCCTCTGTTTTCACTAACAAGGTCAGCTCCCAGACTGCTGTGCTGGGCAACACAAAATGGGGAAGAGATGGCCAGCCCTCTGTAGAGATAGAGGTGGTTAGGGACTATTTAGAAAAGCTGGACGTGCACAAGTCCATGGGGCCGGACGAATTGCATCCGAGAGTGCTGAAGGAATTGGCGGCTGTGATTGCAGAGCCCTTGGCCATTATCTTTGAAAACTCGTGGCGAACGGGGGAAGTCCCGGATGACTGGAAAAAGGCTAATGTAGTGCCCATCTTTAAAAAAGGGAAGAAGGAGGATCCTGGGAACTACAGGCCGGTCAGCCTCACCTCAGTCCCTGGAAAAATCATGGAGCAGGTCCTCAAAGAATCAATCCTGAAGCACTTAGAGGAGAGGAAAGTGATCAGGAACAGTCAGCATGGATTCACCAAGGGAAGGTCATGCCTGACTAATCTAATCGCCTTTTATGATGAGATTACTGGTTCTGTGGATGAAGGGAAAGCAGTGGATGTATTGTTTCTTGACTTTAGCAAAGCTTTTGACACGGTCTCCCACAGCATTCTTGTCAGCAAGTTAAGGAAGTATGGGCTGGATGAATGCACTATAAGGTGGGTAGAAAGCTGGCTAGATTGTCGGGCTCAACGGGTAGTGATCAATGGCTCCATGTCTAGTTGGCAGCCGGTGTCAAGTGGAGTGCCCCAGGGGTCGGTCCTGGGGCCCGTTTTGTTCAATATCTTCATAAATGATCTGGAGGATGGTGTGGATTGCACTCTCAGCAAATTTGCGGATGATACTAAACTGGGAGGAGTGGTAGATACGCTGGAGGGGAGGGATAGGATACAGAAGGACCTAGACAAATTGGAGGATTGGGCCAAAAGAAATCTAATGAGGTTCAATAAGGATAAGTGCAGGGTCCTGCACTTAGGATGGAAGAATCCAATGCACCGCTACAGACTAGGGACCGAATGGCTCGGCAGCAGTTCTGCGGAAAAGGACCTAGGGGTGACAGTGGACGAGAAGCTGGATACGAGTCAGCAGTGTGCCCTTGTTGCCAAGAAGGCCAATGGCATTTTGGGATGTATAAGTAGGGGCATAGCGAGCAGATCGAGGGACGTGATCGTTCCCCTCTATTCGACACTGGTGAGGCCTCATCTGGAGTACTGTGTCCAGTTTTGGGCCCCACACTACAGGAAGGATGTGGATAAATTGGAAAGAGTACAACGAAGGGCAACAAAAATGATTAGGGGTCTAGAGCACATGACTTATGAGGAGAGGCTGAGGGAGCTGGGATTGTTTAGTCTGCAGAAGAGAAGAATGAGGGGGGATTTGATAGCTGCTTTCAACTACCTGAAAGGGGGTTTCAAAGAGGATGGCTCTAGACTGTTCTCAATGGTAGCAGATGACAGAACGAGGAGTAATGGTCTCAAGTTGCAATGGGGGAGGTTTAGATTGGATATTAGGAAAAACTTTTTCACTAAGAGGGTGGTGAAACACTGGAATGCGTTACCTAGGGAGGTGGTAGAATCTCCTTCCTTAGAGGTTTTTAAGGTCAGGCTTGACAAAGCCCTGGCTGGGATGATTTAACTGGGACTTGGTCCTGCTTTGAGCAGGGGGTTGGACTAGATGACCTTCTGGGGTCCCTTCCAACCCTGATATTCTATGATTCTATGATTCTAAAACATGGGTCTTATATATGCCTAACAAGGCATGCAGTTGAAATATCTGCACTTCAGTCACTGTTAACTTTTATAATAGTACATTTGGTAATAAAAATCAGAAAGAACAGTCATTATGATAAAACATCAGAGAACCAAAAAAACTGAACTAGAAAATGGAACTGAGAAATACAACTGAGATAGGGAGTAAGGTTCCAAGCACAAAAAAGGGAAAGTTAGCATTCAAGGAAAATAACCAATTTCTGAGATTTCTCCACCCTCAACAATAATCAGGATACTTCAAAGTCTACACAGGGGAATCAGGGTGGAGACCTTTTAATGAAATTCAATCAGGGAGTTGTGTTTTCAGTGGTTTCTTTTTTTGCTACTTAAGCCTTATTAGTTCCTAGATAATCAGATACAGATTTGATTTGTGACTGCATACACTTGACCAGAAATGTGACAATGAAACACAAATATTGCTTCAATTCATATTCTTATTTTTGCATGCATCACTCCAGACCTCTTTATATATTCACCTTGCTCACTTAACACAGCTTTGTTTTTCCAGACAAAGCAGAAAATACCCCAAAACTATCAAACTATTTTACAGATATGGGATCTATAGAATACCTCTCACTGTCAACTGTCTCCTTCTTCGCTTCACTCTCTTTTTTCTCTGTAGGTTTTTTCCCAGCAGGTTCATTTTTTGCCTGAAATTATATTTGACAAACACCAGGTGAAACATTTCAGTAATTTAGGAATTCTTAGACAGGTTATTCTATCTTTTCTTGAGAATTATCACTTACTTTTTCTACAGAAATTATTTTCCCATGTAACTCTGTTTTATGAAGGTGTGTAATACATTTTGTTGCCTCGTCAGCTGTAGACATTGTAACAAACCCATAGCAGCGAGAACCAGGACTGCGAGCATTGGTCACCACTTTTGCACCAACCACCTTAAAGAAGACAATTATAGTGTCACTCTAATATAAGTACACAACACACACATACACAGCCCATTTATAACCTTAAAATATTAGCTTCTTTCTCCCCCCATGTCTTTTACCTACTCTAATGCAGCCTATCATACCTGGAATATCTGTTTTTAAGTGACAAAACTACGAAAACAATATATTTTGGAACCAAGCATTGTAAGTGCAATGTTGCAAAAGTTCAACTGGTGAAAAGCAGACAATGTGAAGTCTATTTATAAGAAAACCTGTAAAATGTGCATCACCAGCATCATTTTGATGAACGGCAATAAAAGGAACAACAGTTGAGGGCAAGTATAATTTCCACTCATGTTGATACTAGTTCAACAATCTGCTAGGATGAGTCCCAACAAAAATGTAACTTCTCAGTCATTGATAGTTATACGCACAAAATATTAACTAATTTAAAAATTTTTCAAATACAATTCAGTTTGAAAGGTGGGAAGCACTCACCAAAAATATAATTTTAAAAAGCCTACTTATATGCAATTTTCAAGTATGCTACAAAAAACAGGGAAGAAAGCGTTGAAACAGCACGTATAGGTAAGTGTTTCCATAAAAGCTCTTCATTTACGCAGATAAAGTCTATACAGCACACTTTATACTGGGGGAATAAATCAGAAATTCATACAGGCTTCCCATTTTAAAGTGCAGCTGAAGGTGGAATATGCTTTTAACGTGCACTTTACCGCAGGTGTACTTTTGCCTCTTGTAAATTTAACTTTGTCCATAATTAATATTCCAAGGAAGAATACGGATTCTTTTGTTTGAATTACAGTGACTGCTGTCAGATTATTCAGGCAAATACAAAGACAGCTGTCACCGGTATTTTGGATTCACATTTGTGTCATTTCTCTAGAATCATCTCCTCCCAGATCACTGAATGAAATTTTGGATTAAACTAAGAAAATGAATACATTTCATTTTAATAATGTAGTTTGACACAGTTAATTTTCTTGGCATCAAATGCAATAACCACATGCAATTCAAACAAATCCCCATATGTGCTGAAGTTAATTCATTTGATTTAATGTAAGATCACAATATGCTAAGTTTTATTTTTTCTCAAATTAAATTTGCGGAAAGCCATTGCCACCGCTTGCAACGGGAACAGTATTTAAGCATTCTCAGCATCTGACAACGTAATTTTAAAGTACACTACTGAACCTCTGAGAAAAATACTTAAATATTCCTTCAAATACGAGGGAAGTAACTTATTTTGGCATCCATCATCTATTAAATCAGCCCTTCCAATTTTCCTCTTAACAGGGGATATGGGATTTAATTCAGCACACCATTAACAGCAGCATACAAAACCTTTTTTCAGGTGTTAACTTTAGTATCGGTGTCAATTTTAGACCAAACAAATCTTTGGACTTACGAACATTTGGAGACACCATTCTTACATACTACACCAAAAAAAAGGCTCTAAATTCCAATATTATTTCATTCAGTTTCAAATATAGCCCCTTCATATTATTAAATTTACGCTGCGTGACCATGAGGGTCACACACACAGTTATATATACACACAGTATAGCAAATGTAGAAATATATATAACGAAGACATTAGCCTAAATTAATTCAAACCAGGATCTGGAGAGAAAAGGATATTTTTTGTACGGGTGAGGGAAAAAATAGAAAAGCTTAAATAGCTTAGATTAGTACATCTTATTTGCTTTTGTGTGCAACAAGAATATTTTTGAAAATTTACACTTTCAATTACCTGTAATTCATCTGTGGTACTGGTATTCCATTAAAATGCTTTAAATAGCAAACACCAAGAATAGAAATATTGTTAGCTAGTTTGGGGTAAAAGGATCAAAAACCGTACCTTCCCATATTTGCTAAAAAGATTCTTCAAATCTGTAGCTCTAGTCGTGGAGGCAAGTCCACTCACCCAAAAGTTTCTACCAGAACTGCTACTAGTGCGACCTAATTCAAAAAGAAAACTCATTTCACCATAATTAAAAAAAAACAATTCCAGTTCACATTCTTTAGTCACAGGTCAACTGAAATATAAAGTGTAAAATTTACCTTCACTGATTGAAATTCTTCAAAGTGATTAGTACCTTTAAGTTCGACGTATTTGCAGTTGTAACAAACTACAAGTTTTGACATGCATGATAAAAATATAATACATTACTTTACAAAGACTCAGACTTCACTAAATAGAATGGTTACTCACCTTAGGTAACTGTGGTTCTTAGAGGTGTTTTGTCCATGTGAATCCCACTTATGGCACAAATATTCCTCATATGTGAGAGATTGAAATTTTTGACCATTCAATCTAGACTCCTAATTGCCTAAATCCCTTTTGAAAATGAGATTTAGGCTCATAAATTAATTAGTGGCGCTGAGTGCAGCAAAACCTAAATACCTTTAAAAATATGGGCCTACGTGTTTTAGGAACCCAAGTGACTTGAAAAAAAAAATGGATTTTCAGTATTTCTAAAGTAAAATTTTCAATCACCTAATATAGGGTATAATGGCTGTTAAAGGTATGGCTTGAGCTCCCAGTGGCAGCCTTGCAGATCTGATATAGGAAAACTTCTTAGGCACCCTGAAAAGGCTGTCTCGCTTTAGTTGTGTGGGCCTTGATGCCCAATGGAGCGGCTTATCTACTAGTTGGTAACAAATTGTAATGCACTGAGTGATCCACTTGGATCCATCCACACAAGTACAGCCCTGAAAAGCAGGTTCTACTAGCTGTTGAAATGCTTTACTGGGTTCCAGTTGAGCTGTGTTCTGCACACACATCCTCCAGCTGGCAACTCTGCCTTGTAAAATCCCTTGTTCTTCCCTATACAGGTGTGGGTCTACTCTGCTCTGATTACCTGCTAATGAGCTGTCAATGCATTAAATTGGGAGAGTTTTCAGCCACCTATGAAATGTCCTTGCTGTCCATAATTGAAACAAGTCTTTTTATGACAGGTTTCAGAGTAGCAACCATGTTAGTCTGTATCCGCAAAAAGAAAAGGAGTACTTGTGGCACCTGAGAGACTAACAAATTTATTTGAGCATAAGCTTTCGTGAGTTACAGTTCACTTCGTCGGTGAGCTGTAGCTCACGAAAGCTTATGCTCAAATAAATTTCTTTGTCTCTAAGGTGCCACAAGTACTCCAAGTCTTTTTATCAATCCTCGCTTACCAATTTCCTTAGGCTTCTGAGTGGTCAAATGTCCTCAACTGGGTGGAGCAGATCTTGATCTAGCTATCTGCAATTGAACCAACAGTTGTTCAATTTGGAGATATTTCTCTTTCAGTCTCTTAGAACTGCTCCGATATTCCTTCCAGTTCCTTCACCAAATCCAGGCTAGCTTTACTAAAGCCCTTCTCTTCTCTTGACAATGTTCTCTTTTCCGAATCACAGCATTCCTTCTTCATAGGTTCTCACTTTCAACAAGAATTGGACACTGGAAATGTTTCTCTGTCGACCATCTGGACTAATATCCTTGTGATTCTCAGTGTGGTTAGCAATGATTTGAGCCAACAACCTTCTAAAACTGGTCTTGTTTACAAGGGTCTAATTCTGCGTATTTCACTCCCCCTCAAGAATTTTTTGGACTAATGCATGTAATCTGCTCAGGTACACAGCTGTTCTCCAGTATGTTTATCAGTTTCAGAAACTAAGGGTTAAGCTCTGATGCTCTCTCTATAGTTCCACATGCCTTTTCTAGACTCTTAAAAACTGTCTCAAGCACTTGTCTTGGTACCAGCTAGTATGACTATCCTCACTGCTGGGGTCAATGCATTTGCAGTGATATTACATCTCTTTATCTTGTCAGAGATTTCATCACCTTCCATAAATTCTCTGGTTTGAGCTTGCCAGGCAGGATAATCAACCTCTCTACTGAGTCTGGGTGAACTGCCCGAAAAACATTTCAGTTTAAACTTTATATCTGTCGTTCTTTGTCTCACTGGCAGATTTCAAAACCTGCTCTTGTAAACAAGACAAAGATTTACAGCAGCAACAGATGCTTCCACTGAATGACTACCTGTTAACCCTCTCGTTTGTCAGTCACATGTGTAAACTGTCTGTCAGTATCAGATCCTCCATCAGAATGTTGGGGATCCCCATGCTCATTGTGCTGGGAATCTGTGAGCAGTTCTAGTGGATATAAGCAGCATAAGCCTATGGTGAATAGATATCACAACCCATTTCTTCACTAATCTGTATTTCACACACTCTCTCCCCATGTACTAATGGAGGCAAGATCTGGAAATTCACAAAGCCACTCTTTAAAACCACTCTTCTTCAAAGCTCTGTATATTAGTTACCTGACCATATGCCCACCTATCAGCCCGACTTACTACTTCTGCACTATCAGTATGAGACACATCACTGATGAAAATGTAGGAATTTGGCCCAAATGCCTGCAAGAATCCATGATTCTAGACAATAGAATCAGTACAGTACATGCACACACATATACTACTACTCTAGTCTCTTCGACTGAATGATACTGATTGTCTCAGAAAGAGAAATCAGTTAAAACTGTGTAAACCTCAAGTCCAATTTTGGGCACTATTTGTGTAACAGGAAGGGGGGTAGATACAGAAATATTACATATAACTACAACACTCCCCTGTTTCCTACACGTCAGTTTAACACTTTTCTGAGGTACAAGCTAGAGTTCTCTCTTTATGCATTATGCAGTTAAACCTCATGACTATTGTATGTAAATCCCTGAATGTAGCTGTTAACTGTTCCCAGTCAGCTTCAAAGAGAATACTATACAATTTCTTAATAAACAAAGATTTAAGACACAAAAATATTGTAAATAGTATTTGGAATACTTATGAATATTTTTAAACAACGTCTTTTAGAATGTAATAGAAACATCAGTAGATTTACAGACTGTCCCATTTTGTTGCTGTCATATATATTTAAATGTAAGGTTTCAATATAACATTTGCACTTCTATACTTTAGCACGTACACAAGCAAAACCCCACTGATCCGATTTCAGAGAATTTTTCAGTCTTTATAGTGTGGCCCTAATATGTATAGCATCACCTGGAGTCTTCAGAGCTTGAGAAGAATGGAAAAGAATAGAGATTTTGCCAAACTCATCAGTTTTGTCAACAAACAAAAATCTGGGGATCCTTACAGCTAGAAGGATTCCAGCCCCTGGATTAATAGTTCCTGGTCTCAGTTGTTGGTGAAATAGAAATCTGAAGCCTATAACCAAAGTGTTAGAGGCACTGGAATCAACAGTTCTATGAAGCACTCACTCTATAGGGTACCATCATTTTTCCCACAAATCCAATCAAGTCAGGTAAGAAATTACAAACCTTTACCTCTGCTCTGTTCTCTTTTGGACAAACCCCCTTTTTAACCTCCACCTCCCTCCCTCACCTTAACTGTGATCGGCACAGCTTTCAACTGGTGAATGTGTGGGACCTGAACAACTGCTTGCCCTAAACGAATGCTACTCCCGCAACTTCAGAAGTAACTACTGAGTATGTCTATTAATGCCACGTGTTTCTGGATGTCCTGGGTCCTTCCACCAGACCTTGGGTCTCAAAGTTTCAGAGGCAAGAATCCTGGAAGGATCCTGGGATGCTAGCTGCTCTGAAGAAAAAGAAAAAGCATTTGATTTCTTGTTGGCAAACAGGTTTATTATGGGAGGGCTCTATTTGCAGAATAGAGGCTTGAGAATAGACTTCTTCAGCAACTACTAGTGGTTGGCTGAGTATTGAATGTTGGGGCAATTATGCCAATTGTTTGTTCCTGGTAGTCATCCTGTAAAGATGGCACTAATGCCACAGATTGTCTGTCTCCTGACAAAGAAAGGATGAATTGGCACCCTCCTGCCTATTGATATACAGTATTACTTTACCAAAGTGTTGCTTTACTGTGGTTCTTTTCAAGAGCAGCAGAAAAGCTCTGTAAGTTAGTCAAATCACCTCGAGTTTCAGCAAATGATATGGAGTAAGGACTCTTTCCAGGACAACATGCTTTGCATTTGCAGATGGTTTAAATGGACCAGAAACCCGCTATGGAGACACTTGTAATCTTTGTTGCTGTGGGAAGAGAGGTGTAGAATGGTATCTCTTCTTTGCAGCTCCACTAGGGATAGGTCTACCAGTCCAGGGAAATACTATAGGATTTGGAAACACAAGACAAATGTTTGTATTTGGTGGGTTGGTAAAGAAGACTTCAGCCAGCCTTGAAGGTGAAGACTTGCAAGAAGTGTCACATGAGTGCACAAGGCCATGTAACTTAACAGTTAAAGAGATTCTTGCTGTTCTTGCAAGGTTTCCCTGAGGATGAAGATCAGGGACACGACAGCCTCAAATCTGTCTTGAGGAAGATATTCCTTTGCTGTATTGGAATCTAGAAAAGCCCCTATAAAAAAAATGCTATGGACTGGGTTGGCCAACCTCAATTTGGAGGATCCAGAGGTTGAACAAAGGGTTTGCTGACCCTGTCTCAATACTGGTAAGGAGACTTAGCGCACAGTCCCTACTTACAAAGGCATAAGAATGGCCAGACTGGATCAGACCAAAGGTCCATCTAGCCCAGTATCCTGTTTTCCGACAATAGCCAATGCCAGATCCCCCAGAGGCAATGAACAGAACAGGTCATCATCAAGTGATCCATCCTGTCGCCCATTCCCAGCTTCTAGCAAACAGAGGTTAGGGACATCATCCCTGCCCATCCTGCCTAATAACCATTGATGGACCTATCCTCCATGAACTTATCTAGTTCTTTTTTGAACCCGGTCGTAGACTTGGTCTTCACACATCCTCTGGCAAGGAGTTCCACAGGCTGATTGTATGTTGTGTGAAAAAAATACTTCCTTTTGTTTGTTTTAAACATGCTGCCTATTAATTCCATTTGGTGACCTCTAGTTCCTTTGTCATGAGGAGTAAATAACACTTCCTTATTTACTTTCTCCACACCAGTCATGATTTTATAGACATCTATCACCCACCCCCCCCTTAGTCATCTCTTTTCCAAGCTGAAAAGTCCCAGTCTTATTAATCTCTCCTCACATGGAAGCCGGTTCATACCCCTAATAATTTCTGTTGCCCATTTCTGAACCTTTTCCACTTCCAGTACATCTTTTTTGAAATGGGGTGACCACATTTGCACGCATTATTCAAGATGTGGGCGTACCATGGATTTACACTGAGGCAATATGATATTTTCTGTCTTATTACCTATCCTCTTCCTAATGATTCCCAACATTCTGTTCACTTTTTTGACTGCTGCTGCACACTGAGTGGATGTCTTCAGAGAACTATCCAGAATGGCTCCAAGATCTCTTTCCTGAGTAACAGCTAATTTAGACCCCATCATTTTATATATATAGTTGGGATTACTTTTTTCCAATATGCATTACTTTGCATTTCTTAACATTGAATTTCATCTGTCATTTTGTTGCCCATTCATCCAGTTTTGTGAGATCTTTTTGTAGCTCTTCGCAGTCTGCTTGGGACTATCTTGTAGTTTTGTATCATCTGAAAATTTTGCCACCTGTTTATCCCTTTTTCCCTGATCATTTATGAATATGTTGAGTAGGACTGGTCCCAGTTCAGAGCCCTGGGTGACACCACTATTTACCCTTCTCCATTCTGAAAACTGACCATTTATTCCTATCCTTTGTTTCCTATCTTTTAACCCGTTACCAATCAATGAGAGGACCGTTCCCTCTTATCCCATGACAGCTTACTTTACTTTTTTGGTGAGGGACCTAAGGCACTGAAGGGGTGGAATCTCTGGGAGTCAAAGTTCCTTTTTGGAGTCAGAGGAACGTCTTTCCAAACCCAACGCTCCCTACATGAATTGTTCAAGAAGGTAGAAATACCTACAGGGTGATGAGTTCTGGTTGAAAAAGATCAGATATGGTCCAGAATGTAGCCTTCATAAAAACAGATTAATGAATTAAGAGTATCTATCCGTTAATGAAATAAGTCCATTTGGCTCGATGTCAGTGTTTAGGCTCAGCCACTCGGTGAAGAGGTGCCAAGTAGGAGTCAGGAAGAAGAAAATGTAAAGAAAACGAATAAGACATGGCCAAAAGGCAAGAAAAGTGTCCTTAAAATACTTATAGCGATTACTAATATTTACAAAACTGATCTGATGAAAGGGTGTCAGCAGGCAAACACTGCCAAGTTCTGTTTTATTGCTGGAGCGGTCAGAGCGAACGGGGAGGCAACTGGATCTGCACTGCCCTACATACCCTTGAATGGGGAGGTGAGACAGAGATACAAGGACATGCACAGGCAATGGGGCCCAGCTGACACTCCTGGGTGAAAGATTATGATCTCACTTGCATGTGGTGTGTACATGTCCCATAAGTGGGATCCACAAAGAGATTCCATGTAGAAACCAAAGGTTGACTCCCTTAGTCAAATTCTTTTAAGAGTGACACACAAGTGTACAGCTATTGTAATTTAGATTTATAGGCAATTATCAGAATCCTTATTTTAGCAAAACATAAGATTATATATGATACATTTGTTTCATATACTTAAACTGAGTAGAATTATGAAAGGCTCTTCACTCAATGAGGTGTCAATAAGCACCTTCACTGGTCTGAAGGATGTATTTGCCATGTATTAAAGGTTTTCTTTGAAGTCACTGTTACAATTTGTGGGATATAGTCACCTGATATCCATAGAAAATTATTAGAACAATAAGCTTTCCATGGTACACACACATTTTGAAACAATGCTTACATAATGCAGATAGAAAGCCTTAATTAAATCTTGCAATCATTTAAATCAATGACAGCACTGCCACTGATTTCAATTATGTTCATTTACAATAACCTACTCTGCAAAAAAGCCAAAGAAATTACACAAGTTTTACCAAATGAGTCCCAAGATGAAGATTATTTTCCTTTACAACATACCTTTCTCATCTTTTGACACTGTCTTTGTAGCTCTGTCCTCCTCAGGGCTAAAGACAAAAATTTACGTTAATCAATGAGGAAACAAAAAGGAAAATTAACTCTAAATTATGGTATTAAAATACCTACCAGAAGCTAGTTGAGAAACAAAAGACACCTTTGCAAACTTGTATTAAGAAATCTGACATGAAATAAGGAAAGTCAGATTCTTAAACTTATGTCTGGCAGAAGATAAAAATAAGAATTTAATAAAACAACCTTTGAAGGTTGAGGAAAGGAAGGAAATCAAACCATCAGTTAAAAATTGCACAAGAAGAAATAAAAGATTCTTTAGGAATAGACTACAATTTCATCAGTCTTGCTGGCCAATTGAAGGAAACAGCTTTTTTGCATCACTTAATGACCAATAAAAAAGATAGCATCTGGTCTAAAACTGAGAAAAAACAAACCTCTTTTTCTGATCACCGCCCTCATTGGTAGAGGACTCTTTAGTAGCAGATGATTCTTCAGAAATAGCTTTGTCTTCTGTTTTCTTGGCATCTTCTTTACTATCTTTGGTTTCAGGACCTGCATCTTTATCCGCTGTTTCCCCACTAGAGGCTTCCAGACCTTCTGATGGTTTGCTACTCTGATCACTTATGTTTTCTACTACTAAAGATTCAGAGTCCATTTTCTCTTCATCTATTGTCTGTTCACTTGTCTCCCCTTTTGCTACAACTAAATGCTTTGCTTCCTTCCTTGAAAGATCTTGTGCTGACTTGCTGTTCAAATCTAAAGCATCTTCCTCCGACTGACTGGCAGCAAGAGCGTCCTCTTCCTCTGCTAGCTTTTTGCCTGCCACGGCGTTACTTGCTTCTTGTGCATATGGCTGCTCCACTTCGGATATTTCTTCTTTAAGTGGTTCAGATTTACAAGTTTCCCCCAAAATCTCGAGTATTTTCTCATTTTCTACGGATTTAACAGGAATAGAATGGCACAAGATTTAATCACCAGGGAAATAAAGCAATCACAAATGTGGAACTGGCATGGCTGCCACACTAACACCAAGAGAAGTTCTAAGCTACACAGAGATTGGAAAACCCTAATGTACACAATATTAAAGTTCTAAACTATTTGCAGCCTAACAAATTATATTAAGCCCAAACGTTATAGGGAAGAAAATGCCCCCACAGATTTAACAAAAACCTTCTGGCTGATCCTTGACATTCTTCATGAAATTGTTCAGTTCTGGTTCTTCTCAATTTAACTTCCACAATCCAAGATGCTTAACTGAATGTATCAATGCACTGAAAGTTCAATTTTCTAATTTCTGTGAAATTCTTTTAGCAGACACTCCAACATGAAAACTGGGACATCTTCTGATGGTGCATGAGTATATTTTCAGTCCAGAAAGTGAATAGAATCTGTATGGAATTTCCATGAAGAAACTGTCTTCTTTCTTCTGTATCCAGTTACTAATTTTTAAATTTTAGGTCCCTACAATGGCTTTATACTGCCTTTTCTGCTCTACTAGTTAAAGAATTGAGATACTCTGTGATATCACAAGATCTGTTTTACATGAAGAATCTTTAGCTCTTAAACTGAAATTAACTTTTCTAGATCCATTTATGTAGTTTAGGAGGCTTTTAAATAACCACTTTATATGTCAGTGAAAATATTTAAATGACAGACATTAGTTCACAGATCTGGGGATATGATTGGGTTTCCAATCTCTATGACCCTTGCATGATCTGGATTGTCCACCATAGGAATAATGCAAACTATAACATTGCATTTTGTGTTAAAACAACTAGTGTTTTAAAAAGGGTTAGTTGAAAAGATAGGATTACATTGTTCTTTAATAGTACCTGGCTCCAAGGGTGATTCCTCGATTTTCTGTAAAATAAAATAAAAATAAAACATTGCAAACACTTTTATAAACCTAATAAACTGAGTCTAAATTACAAACAAAAATAGAATTTAGACTATTTGAAGTTACAGTAATTCAGATACTGTATTTACAACTGGCTCATCTAGAACCATTTCAAACGAATGTTTATATAAATAATGTGTATTTACTTAAACAAAACCGCAAAATAAATCAAGACTACCTGAATTCACCTACATTTGTTATGTATCTTTCTAGCTAACTCAGGCTACGTCTACACTACGGACCTTACAGTGGCACAGGTGTGCTGTTGTAAGATCTCCCCTGTAGCCGCTCTATGCTGGCAGGAGAGATCTCTCCAGCTGGCATAATTAAACCATTCCTAATTAGCAGTGGCAGTCATTTTGGCAAGAGAACATCTCCCACTGTCCACAATACTGTCCACACTGGCGCTTTTGTCAGTGAAACTTTTGTTGGTCAGAAAGGTGTAGTTATTTTTTTCTACACCCCAACCGACAAAAATTTGTCTACACTAACACTTTTGTGGGTAAAAGCATCAGAATACTAAAGGCATTAGAAAGAGATTTATGTCTACTATGCCAAAAATAATAAATATGGAGAAAACATATTGCATATTTGTACTAACCATTGTAATTCACAATGATGAAAAAGGAAATGAAGTGAACTGAATATCAGATTATGTAATGTTAGCATTAATGTGGCATTTTTGTTTCCTCTCTAAAAGAAAGTTCATCAAAATATGTATAAGCAGGGGGTATTTAAGTTCTATTGGTGCCCACACAAAAGGAAGTTAAGCTTTCCAAACCAAAACCACTTTTATTTACAACTCAAAATAGTAGAGGATGATGATGATTTCTCAAAGTGGGCAGCCAAAACTGGTTGATGTGCTCAATCAGTTTACAGATATGAGTAAAGAGAGTGTCCAGACTCCAAAATAAATAGGCACTGCCCTGAGAACCCATTATGTCATTATGACTTTATTAAGTATTATATCTATACTAAATCATAATATGAACTCCAATTAGAGTAAAAGAGTTGAGTTCAGTTTTATTATGTTGATAGATTGACAATTTTCTATGTAGTATTGAAAATAACCTGCAGTAGAGCTAAAATTTCAATTTACCTTTATGATATTTAAATCAGATGAGGCAGCATCTAAGTTGTTTCCAATTTCCTCACAGTCTTCCTGAAAGATTGAATGGAAAATATTTCACTCCTTACAAAAAATTAACTACAGCTTTACAGATAAAAACCTAAATAAAATATTGGAAGGTAGGAGAAACCACACTACTTTATCTGACTTTCCCAGGGAGATAGCATTTGTATAAATATTTACAAATAATCAGAGGAACTTTTGCTCCCAAACCTCAAAATGCTACCCAAGAATGCTGAAAAATGTCAGGAAAATTATTCTAATTATTTAATGAAATTATTCATCAGCAATAAAACATCAGTTTACAATGGTCTTGCACACTTAAAGCTCCTGATCTGAAGAGAAAATGTGTTAATTTGTTTGATAGCTTTTAATATTAGTATGTCTCATTGCCTTGCTTATCCTGTTTCTAAAGGGAAAAAAGTACTCTGAATTAGTTAACACAAGACTCATACTCTGGGTTTTTGGAGACAAAGCATGTCCTACAAGTAACATACTTGGACCTTGCTGAGAGATGAACAATAAGACACATCTCTCAAAGCGTTGCTATATGATTTAGAGCAGTTTTAACTTGTAGAATACCAGAGGTTTTGCCTTCCAGATTAAGGGGCCAGGGCTGCAATGGCAGAATTTAAGATTAAGAGTAGTAACGTTAGTGCAAAATTGGCATTCCCAAAATAGAGGAAAGTAACATTGGGGGAGCCCTGAAGTGAGCAAATTAGTTAAATTTCTGTGTCAACCAATAAAAATATATTGTACAATAATGCACATGTGGGTCTCTTACAAGACTCTCAAACATACAAACGTATAATTTAAAAGAATGCAAATGCAGAATTAGGGCAAAATGGAATACACAAAGACTTAAAACCTAAATATTTTTTAACAAGGATGTTATTTACATAGATGGTGTGGACGAAATGAAAAAAGTTCAACCTCCAAATTATTTCCATTAAGTGGAACACTAACATGCAATAAATAAATATTGATTCCTGACATTTAAGTGATGCATCATCTACAATTTTCAGAAATTAAATATATGAAAAATTGTATCTCCAGTTACCTACCTCGTTTTCTGTAAGTTGATCTGGAAGTTCTTTCATTTCTGCATCAATATTGTCCTTACTATCAGACAGTGAGTCAAGAATATTATCAGCATTGTAATCATCTCCACAGTCTACAGCACTGCCATTATCTATTTCAGCTTCATCTAACACACTAATATCCATCATGTCAATATCCTGCAAGTTATCCAAACTTGCTTCAATATCCTCCTGTAAAAAGAAAAGAATAGCTGTATATTCATTGTAACTTGAAAGCAACACTCTTTAATCTTCATCACGGTTTCACATACCTGTTCATCTCTAGAGTTTTCCTCCAGTCCATTGTCTTCAATGCCTTCTTCTGGTTTTCGCCCTGAAAACAGCATTATTCAAAGGATTAAGAGCAATATCTGTTTCAGAATACACACTCTTTGCTAAATTAGCTATTCAACCTTGAGTTTGTTCCAAAAATTAATCATTAAGACCCCGATTCTGGAGCTGCAGATAATCTGGGCTGTATCTACCACTACAATGTCATTAAATGGCATCAACTTGAAAAAGTGTAGTGTGTCTAGTGCCTGTTCTACACCTAAAATTTAGGTTGACCTAGCTATGCCACTTGGGGCTGTGAAAGATTTCACACCCTGAACTCTGTAGTTAGGTTGACCTAACCCCCAACGTAGACGTGGCCAGATTAACCTAGCAACCATCTCTCGGAGAGGTGGATTGTCATCAACAGAAAAAACCCCTTCCACTGATGTAGGAAGCATCAACACTATGTGCTGCTGCAGCACCACAGCTATGCCGCTTTAGCAGCTCCAGTGTAGTCATACCCCGGGTGACTATTTAGATTTCCCTACATCATTCTCTTATCCCTATACACCTCAATAAAAGGGCACTATAATAAAATTTTAAAAAAGCAATTTTAAAAATCATTATAATAAACAGAAGCATAATATTTCACTTTCTCCATTCATGTCCTGCTCATCTCAAAAATAGATTAGTCAATTATTAGTTTATAATTTAGATCCCAGTATTGCAAGCAGGTCCATATCATCACTTTGCAGGATCAAGGCCTTTGATTTTAAGAAAAAAGAAAAGGAGTACTTGTGGCACCTTAGAGACTAACAAATTTATTTGAGCATAAGCTTTCGTAAGCTACAGCTCACTTCATTGGATACATTCAGTGGAAAATACAGTGGGGAGATTTATATACATAGAGAACATGAAACAATGGGTGTTACCATACACACTGTAAGGACAAAAAGAAAAGGAGTACTTGTGGCACCTTAGAGACTAACAAATTTGTTAGCCTCTAAGGTGCCACAAGTACTCCTTTTCTTTTTGCGAATACAGACTAACACGGCTGCTACTCTGAAAACTGTAAGGACAGTGATCACTTAAGATGAGCTATTACTAGCAGGAGAGCGGGGGGGACGGGGGGACGGGGAGGTCAGAATATGAACAAGAGGCTGCTAGGCAGCTCTCCAACACCACTTTCTACAAGCCATTACCCTCTGATCCCACTGAGGGTTACCGAAAGAAACTATATCATCTGCTCAAGAAACTTCCTGAAAAAGCACAAGAACAAGTCCACACAGACACACCCCTGGAATCCTGACCTGGGGTATTCTATCTGCTAACCAAGATCCATAAATCTGGAAATCCTGGACGCCCCATCATCTCAGGCATTGGCACCCTGACAGCAGGATTGTCTGGCTATGTAGACTCCCTCCTCAGTCCCTATGCTACCAGCACTCCCAGCTATCTTCGAGACACCACTGACTTCCTGAAGAAACTACAATCCATCGATGATCTTCCTGAAAACACCATTCTGGCCACTATGGATGTAGAAGCCTCTACACCAACATTCCACACAAAGATGGGCTACAAGCCGTCAGGAACAGTATCCCCGATAATGCCACGGCAAACCTGGTGGCTGAACTTTGTGACTTTGTCCTCACCCATAATTCACATTTGGGGACAATGTATACCTTCTAAACAGCAGCACTGCTATGGGTACCCGCATGGCCCCACAGTATGCCAACATTGTTATGGCTAACTTAGAACAACGCCTCCTCAGCTCTCCTCCCCTAATGCTCCTACTCTACATTGATGACATCATCATTTGGACCCATGGAAAAGAAGCCTTGAGGAATTCCACCATGATTTCAATAATTTCCATCCCACCATCAACCTCAGCCTGGACCGATCCACTTCCTGCACACTGTAGTGCTAATAAGCGATGGTCACATAAACACCACCCTATACCAGAAACCTACTGACCGCTATTCCTACCTACATGCTTCCAGCTTTCATCCAGACCACACCACACGATCCATTGTCTACAGCCAAGCTCTACGATACAACCGCATTTGCTCCAACCCCTCAGACAGAGAAACACCTACAAGATCTCTATCAAGCATTCTCACAACTACAATACCCACCTGCTGAAGTGAAGAAACAGATTGACAGAGCCTGAAGAATACCCATAAGTCACCTACTATAGGACAGGCCCAACAAAGAAAGTAACAGAACCCCACTAGCTGTCACCTTCAGCCCCCAGCTAAAACCTCTCCAACCCATCATCAAGGATCTACAACCTATCCTGAAGGACGACCCCTCACTCTCACAGATCTGGGGAGACAGGCCAGTCCTTGCTTACAGACAGCCCCCCAACCTGAAGCAACCACACACCACACAACAGAACCGCTAGCCCAGGAACCTATCCTTGCAACAAACCCCGTTGCCAACTCTGTCTACATATCTATTCAGGGGACACCATCATAGGGCCTAATCACATCAGCCACACTATCAGAGGCTCGTTCACCTGCACATCTACCAATATGATATATGCCATCATGTGCCAGCAATGCCCCTCTGCCATGTACACTGGTCAAACTGGACAGTCTCTACATAGAAGAATCAATTGACACAAATCAGACATCAAGAATTATAACATTCAAAAACCAGTTGGAGAACACTTCCATCTCTTTGGTCACTCGATTACAGACCTAAAAGTCTCAATATTCCAACAAAAAAACTTCTGAAAGACTCCAACGAGAAACTGCAGAATCGGAATTAATTTGCAAACTGGACATTAAATTAGGCTTGAATAGAGACTGGGAGTGGATGGGTCATTACACAAAGTAAAACTATTTCCCCATGTGTATTCCCCCCCACCATTCCTCAGATGTTCTTGTCAACTGCTGGAAATGGCCCACCTTGATCATCTCTACAAAAGGTTTTCTCCCCCTCCCCCTTTCCTGCTGGTAACAGCTCACCTTAAGTGATCACTCTGGTTACAGTGTGTATGGTAACACCCATTGTTTCATGTTCTCTATGTATATAAATCTCCCCATTGTATTTTCCACTGAATGCATCCGATGAAGTGTGCTATAGCTCACAAAAGCTTATGCTCAAATAAATTTGTTAGTCTCTAAGGTGCCACAAGTCCTCCTTTTCTTTTTGCGAATACAGACTAACACGGCTGCTACTCTGAAACCTTTGATTTTAAGTCTTCAGGACATGGATCATGTGTCATGGATCTATGTCTGTGACTAGACAAACTTATGATATAAATGTTAAATACTCAATTTCACTTTCTGGTTCTCAGGTACTACCATAATGGATATATAGGCAAGTAGCCCAATATAAACTCAAAAACTACAACCTGAAATCTAGTCAAATTGTAAAAATGAGCCACAAACCATTTCAGAAAATGCATGCCCCAAGCCAATTTTTGAGGTTTTGCAACCACACAATTTACTCATAAATAAACTAACTCCTTTCAGAAAAGGAGGGATTTCTTTCTAAAACACAAACTCTGCTAAGGGGACTTTCAGAGCAGCTGTCTCTCCTATGCCTGGCACAATCCCGTATTCACTGCCATGAGTACTAAAAATACACTTGCAATTTAAGACCATGTCCACTTTATGGTTGAAGGTATACTAACATAAGGTATATTTGAAATTCATAATACAATTTTAAATAATCTTCCCTGGTCAAGGAAATAGTTCTAAGCTTAAACATGTAATAAGTTGTTGATAGCATGATTTCAGGAGCACATTAACAGAAACTGGAATGAAAAATGGAAAATTACAAGACAAGTAATCTTAGAGAAAACTAAGAAAAGATAGATAAGCAAGACTATGTGAACCAGGAGTGTCAACTGTTTTGTACCTTTGCTAGTTCTCTTTGGTGTTCTTTTATTGCTAACTTCTGAAGCCACTGGCATTTCATCAGGGTCTCCCCCTTCTTCCTCAATGGCCTATTGGAAACAGAGAAAGTAATTTTTGTTTTGGTGAGTTTTCAAGAGCCCATTTCCATTTCCCCAATATCATCTCACGTGTAGAGGGAGTCAGATATCGGCCATCAGTAAACAGCTCAGAGTGAGGAGGAGCTATATCAAGGTGCATTGCTCACAATTTCCCAGAAAAATCAAAATACAATCAGCATCAGGGCATCCATTCTGTACATGACAGCATCATATCTAAGGGCTCGGCAGATTACTTGGTCTAAGTTTTTTGGCGGCAGGGACCAGCTCTTTATGGGTTTGGACAGAACCTAAAGCAGGTATCATTGGAATACAAATTCATAATGTTTCCTCACCCACAGCCTCGTGGGAGCTTAGTGAAGGAGTAGAGGAACAGCAGCAACACAATGGTCCCAAGGGGCTCAGTGAAGGGCGTGTGCTTGGGGGCGGGCTAGAGGCCCCAGAGAAGGGGGTAGGTAGGTAGTGGTGGGAGGCAGGCGGGCTAGAGGCCCAAGAGAAGGAAGGAGGTAGGTGGTGGTGGTGGGGGGGGGGGGGGGGGGCAGGTGGGCTAGAGGCCCCAGAGAAAGGGGGAGGAGGTGGTGGTGGGGGACAGGCTAGAGGCCACAGAGAAGGAGGAAAGAGGTGGTGGTGGTCGGGGGGCACTCGAGGCCCCAGAGAAGGGGGTCGGTGGTGGCGGGGCAAACTAGAGGCCCCAGAGAAGGGGGGAGGAGGTGGTGGTGGGGGGGGGCTAGAGGCCACAGAGAAGAGGGAAGGTAGATGGTGGTGGCGGGTGGACTAGAAGCCCCAGAGAAGGAGGTGGAGGTGGTGGTGGTGGGCAGGCTAGAGACCCCAGAGAAGGGGGGAGGAAGAGGTGGTGGTGGGGGACAGGAGGGCTAGAGGCCCCAGAGAAGAAAAGAGGTAGGTGGCGGTGATGGGCGGGCAGGCTGGAGGCCCCAGAGAAGGGGGGAGGGGGTAGAAGCCCCAGAGAAGGGGGGAGGGGGTGGCGGAGGGTAGAGGCCCCAGAGAAGGGGGGCGGAGAAGGAGAAGGTGGGGGGTAGAGGCCCCAGAGAAGGGGGGAGGGGGTGGCGGAGGGTAGAGGCCCCAGAGAAGGAGGACGGAGAAGGAGAAGGTGGGGGGTAGAGGCCCCAGAGAAGGGGGGCGGAGGAGGAGGAGGTGGGGGGGTAGAGGCCCCAGAGAAGGGGGGAGGAGGAGAAGGGGGGGTAGAGGCCCCAGAGAAGGGGGGAGGAGGAGAAGGGGGGGTAGAGGCCCCAGAGAAGGGGGGAGGAGGAGGAGAAGGGAGTGGGGGGGTAGAGGCCCCAGAGATGGGGAGAGGAGAAGGAGATGGGGGGGGATAGAGGCCCCAGAGAAGGGGGGCGGAGGAGAAAGAGGGGGGGTAGAGGCCCCAGAGAAGGGGGGCGGAGGAGGAGAAGATGGGGGGGTAGAGACCCCAGAGAAGGGGGGGCGGAGGAGAAAGAGGGGGGGTAGAGGCCCCAGAGAAGGGGGGCGGAGGAGAAAGAGGGGGGGTAGAGGCCCCAGAGAAGGGGGGCGGAGGAGGAGGAGATGGGGGGTAGAGGCCCCAGAGAAGGGGGGCGGAGGAGGAGGAGATGGGGGGTAGAGGCCCCAGAGAAGGGGGGCGGAGGAGGAGGAGGTGGGGGGGCTAGAGGCCCCAGAGATGGGGAGAGGAGGAGATGGTGGTGGTGGGGGGGGGGCTAGAGGCCCCAGAGAAGAGTATTTGCACCAGGGGGCTGTGTTGGGGGGCAGTCAGTGGTCCTAGGCGCGGAGCGAGGGACCTGGGTGGCCGCGCCCCAGAGGCCCCAGCTCCGCGGGGAGGAGCTGAACAGCTCGCGCCGGGCTCTGCTTAGCGCCATTTTCCCGCCCGGGGAGAGGACTCCGCCGGGCCCGAGACGCGCATGCGTCCAAGGAGCCTCAGCCCGGGGACAAAGGAGCCAGGCGGAGTGTTCCCGTTCGCCCCTCCCCCACCCCAGCTTCGCCCCGCACCTTCCGGAGCCGCTCCATCAGGACGCTCTTGTTACCGCCGCTGTCCAGGTTGCGGCGCTTGAGCTCGGCCCTCAGGTCGATGACCCGCAGCTCGCTCAGCCGCCGGGTCTCGGGCTCCGAGCCGGGGGGAGCCGCCCCGCCCAGGGGCGCGGACTCCCCCAGCCCGGCCGCTGACTGACCCTCCGCCATGACGCCGCTGCTCCGGTTCTCACGCGCGCGGGACTCGGCAGGGTAAAGCAGCGAGAGCCGCGATCGCCAGCACAAAATGGTGGCGAGGCCGAAACGCCCCGGGGGGGGGGGGAGGAGAGGGCGTGGCGCGCAGGCGCAGTAAGGGGGGGGAAGGGGTATGCGCAGGCGCACTAGTTTCCAGAAAGAAGGGCTGCTCGCTGTCGTAGCACACACACGCCGTAACCGTGTCTCCTGACTGCGCATGCGGGTGACTGCGGCCCTGAGGCGCCTCAAGCGCATGCGCCAGGTTCAGAGCCGTTGCACGCAGTCAAGGCTATGGCGCTTGCGCGCAGCCCTCGCGCCCTATAGTCTCGCCTCAGTGCGCCTGCGCCGCAGCCCCTGTGCGTGTCTCTCTCGGCTTCGTTGCCACCATTTTGTGCTAGGATCGCGGCTCTTGCTGCTTTACCCTGCCCCGTCCCGCGCGTGTGAGAACCGGAGCAGCGGCGTCATGGCGGAGAGTCAGTCAGCGGCCGGGCTGGGGGAGTCCGCGCCCCTGGGCGGGGCGGCTCCCCCCGGCTCGGAGCCCGAGACCCGGCGGCTGAGCGAGCTGCGGGTCATCGACCTGAGGGCCGAGCTCAAGCGCCGCAACCTGGACAGCGGCGGCAACAAGAGCGTCCTGATGGAGCGGCTCCGGAAGGTGAGGCAGGGGGACCGCGGGGGGAGGGGCGCTGAGGCTTTCCCGGGCTTGGGGCTGGGGAGACGCTGCTGAGAAAATGGCGCCAAGTGGAGGGCGAGCGGCGTCACGTGACTCCGCCGGGCCCGGCGCAAGCTGTTCCTGCAGCGCCGTGGAGCGTTCGGTGCAGGCCACGTGCCCCCCCCCCCTCCGCCCTGGGCCGTTGTGGTCTCGAGCCCCGTCCCTTGACTTTGGGGGAGCCCCGCACGGGCCCCTCTAGTAACCATACGCAGGAGCCTTTCCCCCGCCCCCCACTTTCGTGCACATGGCACCTGCAGGCTTGGGCCTCGGGTCCCGTGCTCCGGTCAGAGAAGGTGAGTGCAGCGCGCAGGGCGGACCTTAAGCAACTCGAGGCTGGACGGTGGGAGCAGGGTGCGCCACAAGTGGCTGTGCTGTAGTGGGAAATGTTGTGGCGCCCCTGACAAGGGGGACCAGATGTCCTGATATTTGGGGCTTTTTCTTATATAGGGATCTATTACCCGCACATTCTCTGTCCCTGGTTTCAGAGTAGCAGCCGTGTTAGTCTGTATTCGCAAAAAGAAAAGGAGGACTTGTGGCACCTTAGAGACTAACAAATTTATTAGAGCATAAGCTTTCGTGAGCTACAGCTCACTTCATCGGATGCATCTAATAAATTTGTTAGTCTCTAAGGTGCCACAAGTATTCCATTCTCTGTCCCTGTTTTTCACACTTGCTGTCTGGTCATGCTACTACTGACCATGGCTGCCATTCTCCACTCCCTTGAAAGGGAGACACTATCATTCATCTGATCACTGGGGAGGTGGCGCAATGGAAAGGGGATGGGGTGCATTATAGAAAGCACCCCACACATGTTGCTCTTTCACCAGTTCCCTGGGAATTTTTGATATTTCACTTTCATTTGGTCCTACTTGTAATGCTTACAAGGTTCTATTAGAGCATAAGTTTTCGTGAGCTACACCTCACTTCATCCTGAAGTGGGCTGTAGCTCACCAAAGCTGATGCTCTAATAAATTTGTTAGTCTCTAAGGTGCCACAAGTCCTCCTTTTCTTTTTGCGAATACAGACTAACACGGCTGCTGCTCTGAAAAAGGTTCTATTGACAGCATTTTTCTCTGTGGTGTGTTTAGTGCCCAAGGCCAAGAGTGCTCTGTAAATAAAGAATGGCTTTATTTTTTTTTTCCAATAGGCTATTGAGGATGAAGGGGGAAATCCTGATGAAATTCCAATGGTGTCAGAGATAACCATCAAGAAAACACCAAAGAGAAGCAGCAAAGGTACAAGGGAGTCGAGAGAGGATTTTTTTTTTTTTTGGATCTTCCACTTACAAAGCAGAATCTAGCTTCCCTTTTTTTTTCTTTTCTTTCCCTGCTCTCGCTCTGAAAAGTGTCTTAATTTTGGCAGTGAGAGTGAATTTATAGAACTTCAGAATTTGTGATTAATAGTATTTGGTTGAGTCAGATATAGCACGAACAGGAGCGCTGTAATATAAAATGTATGATTTAGGCCAGTGCAGCTCAATCTTACCATCAACCTCTTGTGTTACTGACCCTCTTTGTTAGTCTCTAAGGTGCCACAAGTACTCTTCTTCTTCCCTACTTATGTGAGTTTCAGTACCATACCAAGTCCCTCATTAGTGAATTGCACATTTTGTTAAATATTAATCACATGGCCGTGCATAACTGGGAATACTCCCAAACAAAGTTTGTTGATTGCTAATCAAAATTTCCTGAAAGACCAGCTTAGAAAGGATTGACTTCTACTGCCAACGTAGTCAATATTTATCATGATGTGTCTTTGCAGGAAGCTAATTTGACATTGAGCCATTTTGTGGTGAGTTTGCTAACCCTGTCAGGTTGTGGACAAATGAGGAACAGGGGGAAATAACCAAATTAATTTACACTTATGACCAAACTCAGAATTTGAGAAAGAGCCTCTAGAGGTGAAAGGTTAGGGTGTTAATTTATTTCAGCTTGTAACCAAAATGTTAAAATTAAATGTGATAAATTTAATCAATATAGATAAATTCCCCTAAGTTAGTCTGGAACAGGAAGTTAATATATGCTTTTCAAGTATTTTTCACTTTCCTTTTGATATATGGAGATGGCAACTAGCTACATAACAAATATAGAATAGCTGTTTGTGTGATGAAAGGTGAAATCGCAAAGGGAGTTTCTAAAGCTTTTTCAAAGAATAGCATATTGAAGACTCAAGCACCCTTTTAAATATAAATAAATTGATTCCAGATGAAACTTAATTCAGTATATACTGGTTTGCAAGGCAGAAGGGAAAGTCATTTAATAGGTGTGCTACATGTGAAGACATGAATTTAGTACTTCAAGTTAAAGTTTCATATCCCAGGTTGAGAGTTCCTTATAGTTTTAAAATCTCTAGAGTTTGTAACAGTGATGCATTTGCATTGCTATAGTTAAAGGGCTGTCAGGGTTACCTTTAATTTCCTATTTACCTGCAAAGCTTCCTTCAGATAGTATTTATAATTGCAGAATACTAGGTTTCACTTGAACAAAAACAAGCCATTAGATTTCTAATGGTCTGGAGTCATTTTATGCTGTGTATGAAATAAATTTCTCTACTTCTGAAATGGTGAGGGTGTTACTGCTGCATAAATAACAAACTAAAGATAGAATCTGTTTTAGTACTAGATTTCTGTACAACAGGGATTTTAAAAAACTTCTAACTTCGATTTAAATGCCTAATATAAAATAGTTAAAAACTTTGAAGTGCGTTAGATGTGGAGGAGTTGTTGGTGATGCACAAATGCTCACCTAACAATACTATGCCTGGCTCAGACCAATGTTGATGGTCACTCTTAACGTTGGGTGGATCTAATTCACTTGTAAATTATTTTGGGTAATTTTTCCCTTCCCAGAAAATACCTAAAACATGATTGCAACATGTCAGCATGTTAATAGAATGAAAATGTTTAAGCTTTATTTCTCATTGTAGAAGGGATATTTCTAAAACCACTCTCCCTTTCTTGTTCTACTGTGCTTGTATTCTTTGAGGAAAATATACTTGTAAATGTGTGAGAAATTGTCTGTTTTCATGTGTTCCCTATTGATCTGTGCTAGAACTGAAGTGTGTTGTTTCAGTAATGAGTGTTACTTATGGATGTTACTTATGGATCAAGCTGCTGAATGAATTCCTGATGTAGTAAGACTTTTAGACAGATCATTATAATAAGCTTTTGAAAAGAGAAAATTAATGGTCTTTGAAATACTTAAGAACTACAGTTATGCATAGTCAGCCTAAAGATACCTCTAGCTTAGTCTTTTACAATTTACGTTACAATTTTGTTTAACATTCAGAACTTTTATTGTAACTTACAGAAAGAAATGTGATGCTCAGAGTTATAGGACTGTTGAAAATAAGGCAAAGTATGTTACTTTTCTGCAAGAAAATGGATTTAATACCTATTCTAGGAAGAAACATCTGAAAATTAGCAATGTATGAATTCATCATTCTAATAATCATAATGTTACTAGGGCGTAGACTAGAAGAAGAGGGAGTTGAAGATAATGGACTGGAGGAGGATTCTGGGGATGGGCAGGTATGTGAACCACATTTGAAGTGAAAAATAATAGTGCTACATTCAAGTCACAATGACTATTATATATACTTTTTTTCTTTTTACAGGAGGATATTGAAGCAAGTTTGGATAACTTGCAGGATATTGACATGATGGATATTAGTGTGTTAGATGAAGCTGAAATAGATAATGGCAGTGCTGTAGATTGCGGAGAGGATTACAGTGCTGATAATATTCTTGACTCACTGTCTGATAGTAAAGAAAATGCTGATGCAGAAATGAAAGAACTTCCAGATCAGCCTACAGAATATGCTGTAGGTAACTTGGAGGCATCTCCACAGTTTTCAGAAATTAAAGAAGAATCAAGAGAAATACCAGTAGTGATGGTATGGATCTCTTACATGTGTGAAATCAGATTTTTTTTTTCAAATTAATTAGTGCACCATTATCTAAACAATAGCAAAAATAATTTGGGGATCTAAATTTTTATGGCCATTGATTTTTTTTTTCTGTTTGTGGAAATAGTATTTTTGATTTTAAAACATATTTAGGTTTTATTTGCATGCATCATATTGCTACCCACAGTACTAGTAGTCTAGAAAGCATCATTTTTATTAAATCTTAGAATTCTCTATTTTGTCTTCAGTTTACATTCCCATTTTCTTTTGTTTTCCTTTGTTCTGGAGGGAAGTGAGGGATCCAAATGTTTTAGTTGATAGACTTCATAATTGTACAGTATGTTGCTTCTGGACTGATTCAGTTTATTTCAAATTTCTTGTTAGCTTTGGGGCTTCCATTCTGACTTCTGGAATGTTTTCATGCTGGCTTTCTGTGCTTATCGTCTGGTAATAGACTGCCATTCCAGCTTTGTCCGTTAATGGTTGATGATGATCTTTCTCATGAATCTACAAGTTAAAACTCACTTGAAACATACAGTGGGGCAACAAAAGATAATTATTATTGCCCAGCCTCAGATAGGGAGTATAGATGTTATCTCTGACATGCATTGTCTCCAGCCTGGGTTATGGGGATCCAGATTGCTGCTTTTGGTTCACTTTAGAAACAGCAGGAATAACTAAGAAAGTAGTTAAATAATTCAGATTTGATTATATTTTTAAGGTAAAACTAATGAAGTCTGAGATTTTCTAAGCGCTATTTAAATAGATCAACTTGTTGTTTAGAAGTTGACTTTCTTGCTTTGTTTTGTGGCTGTGATTGAAAGGCAAATAAAAATGCCATATAGAATTTTCTGTTAACATTGAAAGTTTTTATTTTTTAAAAAAGCTCAGACTTTTAAAGTAGGCATGCAGAGCCTGGAGACAAAGAGAGAGCCATTGCCTGCCTGTCTTTCTTTTGTTTTCTTTTTTTTTTTTTAATGCAGTCATCCATAACCATTTTTCACCTTCTTTGTTGCTCTGTTGAATGCTAGCATATAATTGCTTAATAGCAGTTATCTGAAAAAAATTAGATAAAATATTTTGCCAACCTCACAATTTTTCATTCAGGTTTCATTATCAATAAAGATGTGATGAATCTTCTGTAAACAGTGACATATTTTTCCTATTTATTCTTTTAGGCAGAAAGTGAGGAAGTTGGAAACAGTTTAGATGTTTCTTCATCTGATTTAACTGTAGTGAAGGTAAATTCTTTTTTAATTTTAAATTTAATTTCAATAATGACACATGCTGTATAAAGAGCTTAGTTTCTGGAGGGAAAAATACAAATACCTAATTCTTATATTCCGAAAATAGTGAATCACAGAAACAAATTCAAAGTTATCATATTATGCATAGTAACAAAATTATATACCTTTCCCTATGTTGAATTTGTCTGGTGATTGGAAGAATTGGGCCTCTTTTTAACTTTGTTCCAAAATAATTTACTGTCAAAATATAACTGTCATATACTTGGCTATATTTCATATACCATCAGACTTTTGTATACACTCATGTTTACAATGTTCATTGTTACCATGACTGGGTGTGATATAAATTAACTGAAACATAGGGCCTGGTTTTCAGACGTCTGGAGGATCCACAGCTCCCATTGACTTCAACAAAAGCTGTAGGTGACTTGCACTTCGGCAAATCAAATTTGTAGTAGTTACATAGCGTTGGGAAAATGTATTTATAAAACTGTTGTCTGCTGATTTGTTTGCCTGTATATTAAAGGCACTAGAGTGAACAGTACAGTATATACTTCAGCTGACTTAATAGCACTGTTGTGATTTTTTCCATCTTTTATATGATGGACATGGCCTTAGTACTGTAATATGTTTTGAATACCCACAAAAACACTTAGCCCTGGCCTACACGGAGGGTGGGGGGGGATCGATCTAAGTTACGCAACTTGGGCTACATGAATAACGTAGCTGAAGTCGACGTACTTAGATCAACTTACCGTGGTGTCTTCACTGTGGTGAGTCGACTGCTGCCACTCCCCCATTGACTCCGCCTGCACCTCTCGCGGCGAGTCAACGGTGGTCGATTTATCGTGTCTAGACTAGATGTGATAGTTCGACCCCCGCTGGATCGATCGCTGCCTGACAATCCGGGTAGTGTAGAAATACCCTTAGTGATTCCAAGTAGTCTTTGATTTTTTTAATATTTATATTTCATAAGTAGAAATTATAAGGTATTTACCTTAAAAATCTTACTCTAAAAATGATTGGTTTAAGGAAGTTGTTTTAAAATCTAACCTTTTCAAGGTTTATAAGAGATAATAAAACTTACAGTAATTTTTCACAGTGTTCTCTTTTCTAAATAATTTTAGACAAGCTCAGCATCTTTACATAGGATAGTGTTTTCTAATTATATATATTTTTTTCCTACAGGAAATTGAAGAACTCCCGTTGGAGCCAGGTACTGTTTTGGGGGGGAAAGAAAATAAAAAGCTAGGCTTTGAAATGGTTTTGCTCTTGCACCGATTCCTCTTGTACACTTATTTGTTTTATTTAACTGCATTACTATAGTGTGCATTATTCTAATGGTGCACAGCCCAGATCATTCAAGGATCATAGAGATTGGAAACCCAGTCATATCACCAGATCTGTGACAGTGTCATCTCTGTTGTTTGAGAAATACATTCAGTGTGATGAAATGGTTGCTTTAAAACCTCTTTAAGTAAGCATGGTAATTAACCTAAGCCTTAAAAAGGTTCTGCATGTAAAACAGATCTTGTGATATCACACAGTACATTAACTCTGTAATTTTGAGTGGAGAAGTACAGGTAGTGTAATACTATAGTAGGGAACTAAAATTAAAAAGTGCCTGGATTTCAGAAGAAGGAAGACAGAGTTTCTTCATGGAAATTTCATACAGATACTGTTCACTTTTCTGGACTGCAAACATACTCGTGCACCATCAGAAGATGTTCCGGTTTTCATATTGGACTGTTCTGCTAAAAGAATTTCACAGGAATTTGGGAATTGAACTGTCAAAGAATTGATGCAGTCAGTTAAGCATCTTGGACTTTGGAAGCTAACTTAGGAAGAACTAGAACTCAACTTGAAGAAGACTGTCAAGGATGAGACAGAAGGTTTTGTGTTTAAGTTTATTGGGCATTTTTCTTCCATGTAGCTTTCAGGCTTTAATATAATAGTTTGTTAGATTGCAGACAGTTTAGAACTTTTAATATTGTGTACATTAGGGTTTTCCAATCTCTGTGTAGCTTAGAACTTCTCTTGGTGTTAGTGTGGCAGCCATGCCAGTTCCACATTTGTGATTGCTTTATTTCCCTGGTGATTAAATCTTGTGCCATTCTATTCCTGTTAAATCCGTAGAAAATGAGAAAATACTCGAGATTTTGGGGGAAACTTGTAAATCTGAACCACTTAAAGAAGAAATATCCGAAGTGGAGCAGCCATATGCACAAGAAGCAAGTAACGCCGTGGCAGGCAAAAAGCTAGCAGAGGAAGAGGACGCTCTTGCTGCCAGTCAGTCGGAGGAAGATGCTTTAGATTTGGACAGCAAGTCAGCACAAGATCTTTCAAGGAAGGAAGCAAAGCATTTAGTTGTAGCAAAAGGGGAGACAAGTGAACAGACAATAGATGAAGAGAAAATGGACTCTGAATCTTTAGTAATAAGTGATCAGAGTAGCAAACCATCAGAAGGTCTGGAAGCCTCTAGTGGGGAAACAGCGGATAAAGATGCAGGTCTTGAAACCAAAGATAGTAAAGAAGATGCCAAGAAAACAGAAGACAAAGCTAATTCTGAAGAATCAACTGCTACTAAAGAGTCCTCTACCAATGAGGACGGTGATCAGAAAAAGAGGTTTGTTTTTTCTCAGTTTTAGACCAGATGCTATCTTTTTCATTGGTCATTAAGTGATGCAAATAAGCTGTTTCCTTCAATTGGCAAGCAAGACTGATGAAATTGTAGTCTATTCCTAAAGAATCTTTTATTTCTTCTTGTGCAATTTTTAACTGATGGTTTGATTTCCTTCCTTTCCTCAACCTTCAAAGGTTGTTTTCTTAAATTCTTCCTAATTTTTATCTTCTGGCAAACAGAATTAATTGTCTGTTTAAACATCTGACTTCCCACATATCAGATTTGAAAAAGTTTGCAAAGGTGTCTTTTATTTCACAACTAATTTTCTGGTAGGTATTGAATTCTAGCACACATAATTAAGAGTTATTTTCACTTTTTCTGGGTTGAATAACACTGTTTTTTGTCTTTAGCTCTGTTGAGGATGCAGACACAAAGACGGTCTCAAAAGATGAGAAAGGTACGTTGTAAAATTGAGACTGATTTGGAAGAATGTTAAAATCCTAAATCTTATTCTTTCACATCCATCAAAGATCCAAGGGAGTAATTGACGACATATTCCAATTGCATTTTTTAGCTTGATTCTGCAAACACTTAGCCATATGCTTAATTTCACTACAGTGCAATCCTATTGAAGTCAATGGGACTACTCGCAGTAGTAAAATTAAGTGCAGGTGTGTTTGTAGGACTGGGGTGCATCTTTGAAAATATAATCTTGGCTGTAAAAAGTTGCTTCCTACTTCTGTTGTAGGTTCTGATCATTTCTAATCGAGATTGTCATTGCAATGAATCCTTAAGCTCTATAGTAATTGAGGTTAGCTTTTAGTGTATGGCAAACATTGATTCCATTTAAAGTTACTAACATAAGGTGGTATGTTTCATGGTACTATCCATTTTGATTTAATGTCATTCTATATAAAAACTTCCTGCTTATTGGTTAAAACAAAGGCAAGGTTTGCAGAAATTTTATCTAATACTTCATGATTAGATTTATAACTTTTGTGGCACTCTTCAAAAGCATTCAAGTCTCCAGTAGTATTCTCCACTGTCCTGGAGAATCAGGCTTTCAGTAGATGAAAATTTCTTATACTTTCATTATTCTGCATGTCATAAGAACAGCCATACTGGGTCAGACCAAAGGTCCATCTAGCCCAGTATCCTGTCTTCCGACAGTGGTCAATGCCAGGTGTCCCAGAGGGAATGAACAGAACAGGCAATCAAGTGAATCATCCTCTGTTACCCATTCCCAGCTTCTGGCAAACAAAGGTTAGGGGCCTTGACATTACCATGTCATACTAATAGTTATGTCAAAAAAAGAGTGTTTTGAAACTGCAAAAGTTAAACGTCATGTATTTAAAAGTGCTTAACATTTTTAAGATCAAAATGGTCTGGCTGAAGGAAATGGAGTTTCTAGGACAGTTGTTTTTCACTGTGACATTTTTCTGATACAGTAGTGATTTATTTTTGAATTAGGTCGTACAAGTAGCAGTTCTGGTAGAAATTTGTGGGTTAGTGGACTTTCCTCCTCTACCAGAGCAACAGACTTGAAGAATCTTTTCAGCAAATATGGAAAGGTATGTGTGTTTTATATAGTGCTTTTAAAGTAAATGCAATTTTTTTACTTAAACAACTTATTAAAATTAAATGGTGACTTAAAATCTTGTTGTTTACGTAATAATGAGCATCATGTTGAAATACATTTTGTCTTCTGCCTACTTGTGTAAAACCTTAAGAGGAAAATGGGAGTGAACTGGCAGTATGGCTGAACAGGCTAAGCTAATAGAACATAGAATTGTCAATTATTGAGGGTCAGATTTTCAAAGTCAGAAGCAAAGGGAGCTGGGCTCTTGGCTGCCTTTTATGCCTTTGAAAATCTCCCCCGAGAGTACAGTTCTCTATCAATACCATTTCTTCAAGAAATATCCGGTAAAGTAATGCAATGGTTGCCCAGATTGACCCCTCTGCAGAGGGTGTCCATGAGAGGTGGCATGCCTGTTCGAATACAGGAGTGGCAGAGCCAGGGATCTGGCACCTTCCCCATCATAGTCACTTCTTCGCTGCCTGGTTATCACACTGGAATCTAATGCTCTCTCACACAGTATTGACTTAGGGTTGACCCTTCCATAGTTGCTACTATGAGAAACCAGGTCAGTGACAGCATGGTTCCTCCTGGAGCTTTTTGGTGTCAGCAAGGAAGTGGAATCTGGAACAGCTGGTAGCCACTTCTGCCTCCACTCCTCAAATGGCTTTTCCCATTTATAGAAAAAAAATTTAACTGGGATGCTCTGAAAGGTCATCTGGTGGACTTCTTGGATCCACTGCTACGTGAGAGGCAGTCTGAGGCTATGTCTACACTTAAACACTGCAGCTGCACTGCTGTAGTGCTCTAGTGTAGACACTTACTACACCAACAGGAGGAATTCTCCAGTTGCTGTAGTTAATCCACTTTCTTGAGATGCAGTAGCTAGGTCAATGGAAGAATTCTTCCATGGATGTATGCTGGGACTTAAATTTCCTTAAGTATATTACTCAGAGGTACGAATTTTTTTACACCCCTGAGTGACATGATTGGTTGACCTAACTTCAGTTTAGACCCAACCTGAAGTCAGTGAGGTTTTTCTGACTCAATCATTCCTTGTCTCATTTTTCTCTTCAGAAAAGGTCATCTTTGTGTTGTTGAACATGCTTATAAATGTTCCAGCGAAAATCGTACTACTGCAAATGTATTTTGAAAAATATGTAAATGGTACATTGTGTTACGGGATTAAATAAAGGAATTGGTTATGCTCATGTGGAGATTTATTCCTCTCGTTTTTTATATCATTTAAGTGAAGTATATTAACCATGTCAGACTGATGGTGATGTTAATAAGGCAGTGCACTGATATTGCTCAGTGCCGCAGAGAGGATGTTCATTTTGCAGTTGTTATATCACACTGCATAAACTGAATTAGTGTTTTTGTGCATACTACTATAGTAGCACTGTCTAAGTTTTTGGTATTTATTTTGATACTGTCAGGATGGAAGTTCCAGCATAAGATTGCTTATTTCAGCAGTAGTAGAATCTGCTCTAGAATTTTAAACTCTGGTCTTTCTAATAATGTTGGCACTGCCATTGACATGTAGGGAAATACTATTAGTATTTATACTTCACTTCGATAGGTGCTTCTCAGCACAACATTTTTAGAATACTCATGGCCAGATTGGGTACACCTCTGTTCCAAAATGTAACCTTGATGCCAGTATCAAAATCTTGTCAAATGAAATCAGGTGGTTTCTTTGAAGTGCTGTAAGTTCTTCGGGGCAGGGATTGTCTTTTTGTTCTGTTTGTACAGCGCCTGGCACATTTGGGGTCCTGGCCCATGCATGTGGCTTCTAGACGTTACGATAATACAAATTATAAATAATGAAAATGGTGTTCCAATGGAATGGTGCAAAACCAACGTTCCTGGTACATGTGGCATAGCTGGCATTTTATTCTCTATACCAAGTACTTTGTATCAATGAAGTAGTAATGGTGGATTCTCTGTAACTTGAAGACTTTAAATCATGATTTTGAGGACTTAAGTAACTCAGCCAGTGGGTGGGTGAGGTTCTGTGGCCTGCAATGTGCAGGAGGTCAGACTAGATGACCATGATGGTCCCTTCTGACCTTAAAGTCTGTGAGTCTTAGTCTGAAACTGTGGTTGAAGATGTTGCAAAAACAATAATAAAAAATACCATTTCTTAAAGGTGGTTGGTGCAAAAGTGGTGACTAATGCTCGCAGTCCTGGGGCTCGCTGTTACGGTTTTGTTACAATGTCAACATCTGAGGAAGCTACCAAATGTATTGGTCACCTCCACAGAACAGAGTTGCATGGGAAAATGATCTCTGTAGAAAAAGTAAGTGGTGGTTTTCTAAGATGGATATCATAATGGAAATATAAGAATGCATGCATTAATGACCTCAGACTTTTAATTGATTATATTTTGGCAAATACTATTCCAGGCAAAAAATGAACCAGCCGGGAAAAAACCTTCAGACAAAAAAGAAAGTGAAGCAAGGAAGGAGAGAGACAGGCACCATTCTACAGATTCCAAGTCTGAAAAGTAAAGTTGGTTTAAAAAGAAACTGTGTGAAATGTAACTGTGAAAGACAAATAATAGTTGAACAGAATTAAGTTTTATTGATATTACTGTTTAGAAAGTACCCAAACATGTTTTGTTGTTTCATGCTGCACCTGAAGTATTGATTGATATCAAGGAAGAATAAGCATTTTTATTGCACTGCACATCTTGCTTCACGGATCCTGTATTTGTGACCTTGAGAGGCCATGAAATGGAAATATCAAGAGGCTATATAACCTGTAGTTACTTTCTTTCTTTGAAAGTTCATAGATTCCCCTTTATGCTAACTTGTGTACCTGATTCAGTTCAGTACTCTCCACTTGCTTTTACGGCCTCAAAGCTGTCTTGTTACCCTGGTGCACACATTTCTGACTTAGTTATACAATTCACTCTTAGCGATACAGTTAACTTTTAATTTGTGTGCATCAAGTTGGTCTTACAAAATCCAAGTCTGATACCTCTTTAGAGTCAGAAAAGGTCTCTCATGTCTAATCTACATTGGAAAAGGTTTGCTGGTGTAACTAGAGTGTCAAATCCTCCTAGTGTAGATGCAGCTTTTATCAGAAATACGCTTTTGCCAGTGTAGCTTATACCAGTTCCTCAAATGAAAGAAGCTAAACTTGCAAAGGCCCTCTTGCTGGTACAACTATGTCTGCACTAGGGCTTTTGCCAGTATAGAAATAGCATAAAAATCACACCACTAATTGACACTATATTAGCAGAAGTTTCTAGTGTACACTTGGCCTTACTTAGATTGTAATTCATACTTCTGTTTCTAAATCCTAGATCTGCTTTCTATTTTAAAGTGGTGCAAACTTTACTTCAGTATCTTAGGCCTTCGGGGTCGTCATGTCAGCCTCCTGATCCATATAGTGATCGTTCCCTTTCTTAGGCCTGACCAGCCTTGATAAATCCTGTACTCCTGGAATGTGACAGTTCAGTACTACTTGCAGTAACTAACATCTGGAGCTGATATGTTCCATATCACAATGATTGTTTCCTTTCGGAATTATTCATGCTTTTCAAGGATACTAGAAAGAGAGAAGTAGTGTCTTCTGGGATGCTAGTACACTGAATGTGTGAGACAAATAAGGTGACCAAGAATCCTCAATGGCAGTAAAGCACTGCATAGTGTGGCTTTTCCTTCCATATTAGCTTAGTCCAGTTATTTGTAGCTTGGGACCTGGTCATATTGTTTTGGGCCCGCCCTATATTGGTATCTCCTGATCCAGTTCATTTTTATGTAAACCAGCATAGACGCCATGGTCATCATAATTATTTCATATATGTTGTCCTCATAAATGAGGTATTAAGGGGTCTTCCTGTAATCTTAATGGGACGGAGTCAGCATCCTAAATTTTCAAATGTTCCTATTACTTAGGCAGCTTCATTGAAAGACTAATCCCAATTTCTGAAAGGGCTGCTAGAATGGGTCATGAGATGTCTGCTAATATTTATTTTCCCTGGGGCATGGTAGCCTGTACTGCTTATTTGAAGGGCATTCCATTTCACAGTATTCTTAAGGTTTGTCTACACTGGCAGTTTACAGCGCTGCAGCATTCTCGCTCGGGTGTGGGGGGAAAAAAAAAACCCTGAGTGCTGCAAGTTTCAGCACTGTAAAGTGCCAGTGTAGACAGTGCACCAGTGCTGGGAGCTGTTCCCCTCGTGGAGGTGGGTTTTTTTTACCACCAATGTTGCTAGTGAAGACATGCCCTTAGATGCTACACTCTATATTTAATTTACTTGCCAAAGTCCTGATTACTGATTTGAGTTTTATTTGAGCAGTTTTTTACGGCAGAACATATTTTCTAAAGCTTTTATCCTACTTTAGTTCACTCTGTATGGATGTCTGTTTTTAAATGACAAACAGTGAGCTATATGTGAAGATTCATTATGGATGGAATTAACAATTTGGAAAACTGTTAATTTTCAAAAGGATCACCTACTGTTCTTTCTAATTTCTTTGGATCTTTCTAGCTTTCTTATTCAGTCAACTAAATTAAGGAAAATGTGTGCAACTATATGTTGCATTCAGGATTTGGCAAATTGGAAGAGTTTACGAAATTTCAGTTTTTGAATGTTTTTTGTGGCTCCTGTAGAAATCCAAAAGAAGAGGAATTGTGTAGATAACTGTGTTCCTATGTACTGTACTATTAAAGCTCAGTTTATTTATAGGTCTGTCAGTATTAAAAAGGACGAGAAGACAGATAAAAAAGATGATACTAAGAAAACAGAGAGAGATGAAAAAGAAGGAAAAGAGAAAGATGAACAGAAAACTACATCTTCCAATCGCTCTAGGACTAGCAAATCAGGTAATGTAAACTGTTTTCTAAATAGAGAACTATATTACAAACATGGCTTGTATGACAACTAAGTGACAAAAAAAAGAGTTTCCAGACATACATATAGATAAATTAGATTAGATTGTCATGCCATATCCAGTGAAATCTGTGGGGAAAGTGATAAAACATGGAGAATTCTTCCTCTGTGCTGGAGAAGTTTTCATAATATTCAATAACCTATGTTTTAAAAAAGAGTACAAATGGGGAACCGTTTGAGAACTGTTGACTCTTTGGAATTTAGACCTCTAATCTAAATATTTGTGGCAATTTAGTGTCCTTCAAAATACTTGAAATTTGAATACATTGTAGATAAATGCTTTTAGTTGTTTTTTTCCTCCCTCCCAAAGGATTTTTCTATTCTGAACAAAGTGTGTTTTTATATTGTAAAAAAACCTCACATGTAGTATAAAATACATTTTAATTATGAAGACACAGCTAATTTAAAGAAGTCTTTATTATTCTACTTAAATTATTACAATTTAGAATATTTATTATATTCAGCAACAAATGGTATTTCAGCAAGTTTAACACTCCGTTAAGAAGAATGGTTGAAGCTAATTCATACAGCATTATGCTGCTTCTCTGTCAGACTCTTAACAGAGCAGCAGCTATTTGATTTAGGGCATAATGGGTTTAGATTTATGAAACTGAAAAATTTGTGGAAAGAATAAAAATGTATGATTTTTGTATCTTTTTCTCTGTGAATCTCTCTTGCCTCTAGTTATAAGCAGGAATAAATTTAGTCTCAAGTTTTGCTGATATGTATAGAATCTGATGCAGTTCATGGTCTGTCTTTTGAATGCAAAACTTAGTTTTGTGTCATACATTGTGTGGGAAAAAAACTGCATTTTAAGGTGCAAAAGTGGACTTAAATTCACTATTTTGAATTTTTTTGTCCTCTTCAAATAACAGCAGAAGTCTTACTGTAATCTCCCATTATTTTTCTTGTTTCCCAAAGTTAACAAAGGCAAGCATTTTGAAGCCCTAATTTTACTAATACTTCATTTTCTTTTATATAAATCTCATATTCAGGTTAAAAAAATTTAACCTCCAGCCTCTCACTTCAAAAAAAAAAAAAAAATGAACATAGTTCTGTGATTGTAATATTTATTTTAAAAAAAATCTAAGATATAAAACATTGTTCTTGCTACAGTTTGTTATATTCATTACACAATCTTTGTTTTTTTTGGTTCATTTAGGAAGTCGAGGAATCGAAAGAACAGTAATAATGGATAAATCCAAAGGAGAACCAGTTATTAGTGTGAAAACCTCTACCACATCAAAAGAGAGAGTAAGTACAATTTCAGTAGAAAACTTATCTCTGAAAATAGATTTAAACCAACTTTCCCTGTAGCTCTGCAGAGTATTTGACTTGCATTTTGAAAACTGTGGTGGTTCTTTTAAATAAGGGGATTCGGCTAGTCATATGACACTATATTGGTAAATGATTATGCCCTGTCTATGTTACAGCTTTCTTCACTGCTATTATAGGCAGAATTGCACATATTTAATGGAACAACGCCATTAAGACATCACGCTGCCCCAGATGTGTAGAGTCAGGAGCAGTGGGTGTCACTACACCTTTAAAATGGTATGGTTTGTGTTGCCCCAGAGACAAAACCAGCTAGCAGACTCACTCCCCAAAAATTGTAGCCAAATTATTGGTGCTGCCTAAAACTCTCTTCCTTCTAGTTCACTTGCAAGTGCCTGCAATTATTTGTCCCTCTGGTAAGGAAGGGGGGATAATGGTCATGTTTGTGGGCATTTATCTTATCTGGTCTCTGGAAATGTAATCCAAACACTTTTATTCTGGTTCATATATTACTTTGATTAAATGCAGAATACTAAGAGCCAGGATCGCAAGTCAGAGAGCAAGGAGAAACAAGATATTTTATCATTTGATAAAATCAAAGAACAGCGAGAGCGTGAGCGACAGAGGCAGAGAGAACGAGAAATCAGAGAAACGGAGAGACGCCGGTGAGCTTAGTGTCATCACTACCCTGAGCATCGGGAGCTCCCACGCCCAGACTCCCACCCCACTGAGCTCCAACCAGCTGCACCCTGTCCTCCCACCCCACCAAGCCCGACTCCCCCAGCACCCAGATCCTCCACTGAGCCCCTCCTGAACACCCCCACGCTGACCCATAACCACCTTCACCTGGGCTCCCCTGCAGAGTCCTATTCCCCCTGGACCCAGAACCTCCCAGCAAACTCCTTTGCATCTAGATCCCCCCCCAGTACCTGGACCCCCCACTAAGCTCCCCATACAGTGATCCCTCCCCCTGTGGCTGAGCAGCATTTGGGCCAGGACGTGGGGGAAGGGGTCATTGCATGGGGAGCTGCTCTCCCTGTCCACCCATTCCTAATATATCCAACCCCCGGCACCCGGAACCCCCACCCCACCAAGCCTCACCTCCTGCATCCAGATACCCATCCCCCACCCCCGTGCAGAGCTTCCTGCAGCCAGGGGAGGTTTCTGGGGGTTGATCTGCCTGAACAGATGCGCCTGTGCTGCCAGGGAAGGGTGAGTGAGCACTGGTGCAGCTTCTCTTTGCTTCCCCACAGAAACCATTTTTCTGCGGGAAGCAAAGAGAATCTGCAGGGAGCATATTTCTGCACATGCGCAATGTCACAGACTTCCCCCAGGAGTAAAATATGATTCAACCTGATTGAACTAGTAATTCAAACCATTAAGATTTGGCTCCTTGTTCTGATCGCAGATTGTCTGCAGAAACGATGACTTTTTATGGGTTTGTGATTCATAGTGGTTTAGTATACAGTTTAACAAATTTACTTAGGCGTAGTGGATACTATATTGTATATTCAATATTCAGAATGCAGTGAACTGTCCCTAATGCACCAACATGAATCATTTGGTGTAATAGAAATTAAATGTATTCCTTCCTTGCTAACGGGGCAAAACTGGAATGTTTTTATATAACTTTTTACCCTTATTGCTATGCAAGGGACGAATTGTCATAGAACATGTTACAGGATCATTTACCCTGCTTTGAAAATGTCTGCATTTATGTAGTAGCAAGAGATCATTATTCTGCGATGATACTGTTCTGTTGACAGTCTGTTATGAAAATGACAGTTTAGTATTGGAGCTGTCACCTCATGCATTGTTGTATTCAACTTCAAAGTTTAGTCTCCTGTATCTTTGTCCATTGGTCTGGGTTTATATTTTTCTAGTGCTATTTATTCCATGAGCTTTAATGGATTCTGCAGTAAATCTTTTGAACAGAAGCAGTATCTTTTCTTGTTGTTCAGTAACACTTAGGTATTTTCAAATTTTGCATTTAGCTTTGCTAAAATACCTTTGTTTTAACTTTGCTTGTATTGAACTTTCACCCTGAAGGGAGAGTAAAATTATTCTCTCCCTTCTATTGGGGAGTTGCATGCCTGCTACCTTTTCTTCCAGAAGAATGTAAAGAGGGACATAGAACTCTTCACCTTACGAGAAAGCATTTTCAAAACTGCTCCCTAAGGAAGGGGTGTTATCACTACTAAATTCTTGCCTCTTGTCTCATTGTGTCTGTATATTGTTGCTTTTTTAAAAACTATTTTAAGTGACTGTGATGTCTGTTTAGTAGAAAATAACAGTCAGCTGGGTTGTGTGGGAGAAGATCTAGGAAGCCTTCAAAAAATATATCACTTGAAGGTGTAATTTACCCTTTAAAACCAACAAATTTCTACTTCCCCTTTTCAGAGAACGAGAACGACGAGAGCGAGAACAGCGTATTCAAGCCATTCATGAACGGGACGAAAGACAGAGGCTTCAGAGAGAGCGCGACCGGCTTGAATTTCAAAGGCAGCGGCTTGACAGAGAGCGTTTGGAGAGGGAGAGGCTGGAGAGAGAGAGGATGCACATCGAGCAAGAAAGGAGGAAGGAACAAGATCGCATACAGCGAGAAAGAGAAGAGCTGCGTCGTCAGCAAGAACAACTGCGCTATGAGCAAGAACGGCGATCAGCAATTAGGAGACCTTATGACACTGATGCAAGGTAAGTGACTGCAGTGAAATTCCAAATTGTAGATTGTGTTTATAGCAGGAAGTTTAAGGCTGTACTCTGAGATTTTTTTTATGCAATTAGTAAGCACTCTTCTTGGAACAGATGCTAAACTTCTGAGCGCCACCACTGTTTGTAGCTCGGTTTGTTTTATTCTAGTTAATTTGATATTTTTAAATAAGCAAAATCAGCAAAACACACAGATGTGTATTAATAAACTCAAAAAGAAGTAAATGCACATCCAAAATAGATTACAAAACAATGCAGTCAAACAGCCACAGCAAATGATGTATTTCATACTTCTCTGAGACATCCATTACCATGGGGTGTTAAGTGCAGCTACAGGAATTAAGGTTACACCTATGATTCTTAAGGAGAAGGAACCCTTTTCTCTCCCTGCTCTTTGAAGCAGCCTTTTATCTACCTCCACCTTGACCTGTAGAATGGTGGGAGTATCTTCCTCATTGGCATTAAAGATGCTCTTTTCTAGGTAAGGACCTAAAGAAATTGTTTTTTTAAAAAAATAAATTCATAGTAGTCTCACGGGTAAGTATTTGAATTTCAGTGGATATGCATGGCTGCCAAATTCCCCCTGAAGTGCTGCAATTTTTCCAGCAGCAGGGAGGCAGAAGCAGGCTTCCCTGTTTCCATTTCCCTGCTAAGGCTGCAGCTACTCCAGGGGGTTTACAGACTGATTCCAATCCTAGGTTGGGAGGTAATAGGTCAGTTGGATCCTGGGGAGTAGGATGGGTGGTAGTTGGGGTAGGTGTGTCTCAGCTGATGGCTCTATCCAGCCTGGCCTAATAGGGTTTGGGGCCTGGCTTTCTTCATGCCCACCTCTGGCCCAGGCTGTCTGCTGATGCGTCATGGCGGGTGGGGAGAGAGGGGCAATGTTAATGCATGGCAATCAGGAGCCCCATCCCATAGTGGCCCCCCACAGGCCTGGGGGAGATACCGCAGCTCTGGTTGGCAAGGAGCTGAAAGTGTGTGAGGAGCCCTGGATCAGGGTGAGACTGGGATCCATCCCCCATTCCACTCCCATCTGCCAGGGCAGGATCCCCTCCCACCCATGCTCCAAGTGGATGATCCCATTCTGAGCTCCTTGCCAGCCTGTGCTGTGGTATCTCCCCCGGACCTGCTGGGGGAGCAGTGTGACAGGCTGAGCTGGGGCTCCTAATTGTTGTGCATTGTCAGTACTGGCCCTTCTTGCTGCCAGACCCTCCCTGCCCCACCACACACGAGCAGCTGAGTCCCCGCTACTGCCTCTCACATGTAGGAAAAATCATGGTATTGGGCTAATTTGATGATTACTGTGTGGTCCTTGAAATCTTGATTTACATATAAGGCAAGAAGCATTTTAATCACTTGTGCCTTGCCAGTTTTTCACCTTGACTCCCTCTGTTTGTCTCTGGGGCGATTATTCACAATAAATTTCAGTTCACATAGCTAGCTGAGTGCCCAGTGAGTTTAAATTATATTGCTCTTGTCTTGAACTCTTAAGATTTTAAAGCATGAGTCAATACAGTAGTGTATGATAATTCCAAATTAATTCTTAACCAGGTATCCTGAACAATATTGATATTTGACAGTCCAGCTGCACACAGCTTTACAAATGATGATAGTGCTCTCAAATGTGTCTTGTCTGCTAGATATCAGTTCACCTTTGCAGTGTGTCTGTCTGTCTGTCTCTGTCTGTCTGGGAGGGCTGCAGGCTGATAGAGGAATATCAGAGTGAGTTGCCTGAATTTAATGTGTTCTGAAAGCTGATTCATACCTATTTTTTTGATATACCTGAAACCTAGTCATTTGGGGACAAATTCAACCCTGGTTCACTTCTGGTGAAGTGCTCCTGGGGGGGTTACACCGGGGTGAATTTTGCCCTCAGTCACCTATCCTTTTTGCCTTACTCAGTCACCTACAGTAACCAGTTTTACTGCAGAAATAAAAAATAGCCAATTGGAAGCTGTGCTGCGATGTACATAATACTATGTGACAGCACTCAATTATGACTCCTACAGAAACTAGACTCAAGGGAAGTTGCACAAGGGGTTGTAGAAATTGTGGACTTGAATCATAAAATACAAATTTCAGAAGGATTAAATAGTCTTTCTACTCTCATTTCAACATATGCTGAGGTTAAGGTGTGTGCAGTATGGATGCAATTAACTTTTCTGAAATTGAAATGAGAAGTCAGTTTGGCACTTCAGGGATTTTAATTATCATATCAAAAATATAACTATTAAATGTTCAGCTTGTCACAGGTTGCTTTAAGTGAGACTTGGTTTAGAAAGAGCAAGATGGAAAAATTATTGCTTCACATTGTATTAAATGTGCACTTTCTTACAGGCGAGATGACTCCTACTGGCCGGAGGCAAAGCGAATGGCGATGGATGATAGATACCATTCTGATTTTACCCGTCAAGATCGCTTCCATGATTTTGATCACAGGGATCGTGGCAGATACCAAGATCATTCTGTGGATAGGTTAGTAATGTGGTTTTTTTTTTTTCCTCCTGTATTAGCTGAAATTAAGAAAAGAAAATCTTTAGTGTCATATCAGGTTTACTATTTGCTTGTAAAATAGTGCAAAAAAAGTAAGTATTAGAACTTGTGTGTTCTTATGGCTATATGTGTATCTGCTATTTGCAAGTTTGTGTATGTTACTTCTGTACCACTTTGATTATTTCTCCAGCTCTTCGTGTTGTGATGTTTATTGTGTACCCTTTCTTGGTCCCAACCCTTCCTTCCTGTCAGATCTGATTCAGAGCTATTGCCTCAGGTGCTTTGTCACATTTCAGTGATACTGCCACTTGTGTTGCACTGGCACATATAATTTTAGTGCCCTGGTATGTGTTTGGTTTTAGTAAACCAGTTTCTCTAATCCTAAAACTATATTTCTAATAAAATAAGTATTCCCATTTCCATATTTTACAATATAACAAATACCAGCATTCAACGTAGATTACTTCTTCAAAACCCCAGTATAATTTAACTGGAAGATATAGCCATTGTTACTGAGTTGCTCTCTTTTTTTCACCCCAGGAGAGAAGTTTCAAGGGCAGTGGCAGATCGAGATGGGCAGGTGGGTTAAGTGGAAATTCTTGCTTCATAAAAATGTGCATTTAGATAGTGCCTTTCATTTGGAAGGATCCCTGGGTGCACAGGGCTCTTAAATGCAGCCGCCACTGCCATGAAACACAACAGCTGTTTATTAAACAACTGATTTCCCACACTGAATATGCAATGCATAAATCAGTTGCTAACTACAGTAGTTGTCATAGATTAGGAAAAAAACACATCTAAATGATTGAAGTTACCATATGGATTCTCTTTTTGGGACTAGGTGATGAAAAGAAAGTGTGTTACGGTTATTGGTGTAAGATGCATTATCAGTAAATGTAACATGTAAGGTAGTTGTTCTGGCACTCTATCCATGAACAGCAAAGAACCCATTGTCTTCAATATAGCAAAATGGTCTATAGAAAATGCAAAGGTGCCATAATACAGAGGGGCAAATGTAACTGTGCAACAAATATCACCTTTTTAAAAACATTGAGATAGGGGCTGGACTGGCACTTTGGAAATCTAAGAATTTTGTTGACACTTTACCAAAGTGGAAGAGTTGAAATGAGAATGGTTCATGTAAAGTTATTTGAACCCGGGAGAAAGAACTGAAGCAAAGACAAATTGTTAAAAGGATTGAAGTAAAATTGCATTCCACCAAAATATTAATTAATACACAGAATGAGCCTTAGAGTAGTAAGGGAACCAATGAAAAGTTTTGAAAGTTATTTAAAGGAGAAAATATTGCTCCAGGAGCTCACACAAGTAGATGGTCAGAGAGGGGCTGTATGGAATCTTGCTGTCAAAAATGATCTAGTGACTTGATAGGTTGTGGCACTGGCTAAATTCTGTTGACCAGCGTTTTCCAATTTGAGAGTTAGATTACAGCATTCCTATGTCTTTCGTTTTCAGCATTACCCAGATGAGCGCCATGGAGGACCAGAACGTCACTCGCGGGACTCACGGGACAGTTGGGCTGGCTATGGGTCTGACAGAAGAATGAGCGAAGGGAGAACGATACCTCCACAGTCCCGGTTAGTATGTGTAAATGAGGACAGTCATTCACCAGTGCTCATGCTCTTCGAAATGTCAGTGAACTCTCTGAAGGGTCATAGTGGGAATCAGTTTTACAAGTGTAAATCCTCTCTCCAGATAGTTTCATCGAGGGTCTGTTCTCTCCTGGGTGTGCAGTGAATTTACAGGTAGCTCCCCTGTGCATCAAGAGAGGGAGCTCTCTAGTGAGTAAAGAGCTGCTCTGCCAGTGGAATCATGGTTCTCTTGTAAGGGCTTCCTCTTCTTGGGATAAGATCGAGTTCTTTCACTCACACTCCAGAAATACTCTGAAAAGGGGCTAATTTAGGGCTGTTGGTCTGGATTTGAGATTGTATGTATTAATAGAAAGCAAGCTAGAATCTTGGTGGAAAACCTGAGATGGGACTAATCTGAAATCCCAGATGTTTTTTTTTAAACATCTAGACTTTGCATTATTGTTCTGAATATTAAATATACACCTACACTTGCCTGAAGTGATATTACTCCACTAGTAGCTCCATGTTAAGTATTGAGTGTTGCAGTACGTTGTGATATTAACTGATTGTCTGTAGGTCAATTAAGAAAATTGTTTTCTGTGTTAGAAACTTGTTGAACAATCTTCCTAATTTGATTGTATCCACTGTAAATGTAGGATTTACATAGATATAGCTTGGTAAATGATTTTATTTAGTTTACGTATGGGGTATTGTATTTGGCTTCACCATTAGCTATCAAAGTGATGATGGACACACCTAGAAGATTTTCTTTCATTTTTTTTTGTTTTGTTTTTGTTTTTTAAGAGATGGACGTGACTGGGGAGATCATGGTCGAAAGTTAGAGGGGCATCAAGATCGTTCATGGCAGGGCAGTGCAGATGGAGTGATGGGACGGGATCATGAGAGATGGCAAGGTATACTTGCTGCTTAACAGTGTGATTGTGGTTTTTCTAGGCATTACTGCTGTTGAACTTTTAGTGGCAGTTAAAACTTATACTGAGCTTTAAAAGCATTACCAAGCAAGCAAAATTCAGGGAATAAGGTGTGGCTTTTTAAAAATGCTTTATTTTTATTTAAACGCTTTCCCCGTTATTGTAGGTGCTGATAGAGGCATCCCTGCTCAGTCCGCACCAGCCCATGTGATGAATCGAGGAGCAGTATCCGGGTAAGAAGCTTAGTCAAAGATTTTTGGTCCTTTTCCTTTCCTTTCTTTCCCTCTGCATGTTGTAATTGAATCAGTTGAGTAATGTTTCCATGATTTTATCTGGTGCATTTTATTTCAAGAATAAAAATGATTAAAAAAATGTAAATACTACAAAATCACAGCAATGTTACATATTTGCAATGAAGATTAAAACACACATTTTAAAAAAAGAAAAGGAGTACTTGCGGCACCTTAGAGATTAACAAATTTATTAGAGCATAAGCTTTCGTGAGCTACAGCTCACTTCATTGGATGCATTTGGTGGAAAAAGTTTTCCACCAAATGCATCCGATGAAGTGAGCTGTAGCTCACGAAAGCTTATGCTCTAATAAATTTGTTAGTCTCTAAGGTGCCGCAAGTACTCCTTTTCTTTTTGCGAATACAGACTAACACGGCTGCTACTCTGAAACCTGACATTTTAAAAAGTTTGACTTTGTTCCTAGGCGTGGAGGCTTCATGCAAAGTGGAACCCAGAGCCAGATAGTGCAGGCTAGTGGAGTGCCAGGAGCATTTGCAAACCAGGACAGAGCAAACAGACCCAGTGATCCCCGCTTCACGCACCGCTACTGAAATTTTTAACCTTCTCTGAATGTAAGATGGCTACAGTGGTGAATTCTATTACCCAGGGTCACCTTGAATTTATGTAATTAAAAATCTGCTGCCATATTGTAATAGAAAACTATGTGAACTCATTTGTTTGTTTTTTTGTAATAAATGTGTTCATGTTCAAACACCACTTAAGTTTCTGTTAATGAAACATTCCATTTTTCATAAATAATAAAATTAGTTTACAGCTAATGCTCTTCTTTGTTTTCATGGTCTTTGGCCATTCTGTATCACAAGAGAAGTATAAAAAAATGTGAATTTAAGAACATAAGAGCAGCTATACCAGGTCAGCCCAAAGGTCCAGCTAGCTCAGTATCCTGTCTTTGGACAGTGGCCAATGCCTGGTGCCCCTGAGGGAATGAACAGAACAGGCAATCAAGTGATCCGTCCTCTGTCACCCTTTCCCAGCTTCTGGCAAACAGACACAATCCCTGCCCATCCTGCCTCTGATGGACCTATCCTCCATGAACTTACCTAGTTCTTTTTTTGAAACCTGTTAAGTCATTTACTTAAATCTCCACTGCAAAGTAACCATTCCTTTGAAAGCACAAGGAATTGTTTGCATTGTGTATATGTGAGAGCACGATGTATTGGTACAGTACACTATAGCTTCTTTAGGTGAAGTAAAGAATAACTCCTACTCTTACAAAAATACCCTAACGCCTTTAACCACGAGCAGGCAGGGCATCTGTTTCATTTCATCTGGAAGATGGTGCACAGTGCTCTCTACCCGAAGACGTTTGTTCCCTTGCTGACTGCACACAAGCACAGCCCCCATTGTAGTCACAAGAAATCTAACGCACTCTGGGACTCTCTCCTTTGATCATATTGCTGCTTCTCATACACTCAGTCCTAAGGCATCACTTTGGCATCAGGAGTGTTTGTTTGGTAACTTTTTAGCTATGATGGCAACAGATACACAAAAACGATACACTACGCACACTCCATGACCAGCTTCATTGCTTGCCCTCTAACACACAACCTTAGCAGTATTAAGGCAGAGTAACTGCCCCAGCACATGGAATGTGTGACAGTCAGATATGCTGATCTGTGGATATCAGTGATATAAAAGCATAGCAGGTCCCAATGTTGGGCATCAGAATGTGAGTGGGATGAGAGTGGGGTAAGTATTGCTTTTGGGTACCTGTTGAAGATGGAAATGAAACACGGGAGTTTGTTCTCCACAGTATTATAAGCAATAGGAAGGTGGAAAGGAATGCATAAATCTTTTCCCCCATGGGCAGCAAGTATAATAGGCCAGGTCCTGGCACCACCTCATGCTCCTCTCTCCCGAAGCCAGTGGGGGCTCAGCTCCAGTCAGAGGCCAGCAAGCAGCTGGGGCCAGCACTGGGGTTCGCAGGTGACCCAGTGCTAGTGCCAGTCAGTGGCCTGGGATAGTTCAACTGGGATTCCTCTGGCTACGGGATGGGGGCCTCAGAGCTCTGGTAGATGGGGCGGTTGGGGGGGGGGCAGTAGACGCAGGGCCTCGGTCTGAAGGGGCAGGGCTGTGTGGCTAGCCGGCTAAAACACTGCCCATGCTTTCCCCTTAACTTATTTCCATGCTTCTAAGGTTTTGGATGGATGGGTGTGTCCTGCTGTTTCCTGAACTCTCACTATATGTAACTTTTGTTCACAAATATATATGTTTTCTGGCTTGCAATCACTGGAATTGGAGAATTTTAATTGTATGACTCCTTCATTCATGGTCTGGTGTGTTGTCTATTCCTGACCTAACAAATCCCAGTCTTCAGTCTCCTGAGAACCGTTTCACAGTGCGAACGCTGCGAAGGCCTGGCTTTCAAAGGTGCTGAACCGGTTGGAAACTAGGGCCATGATGTTCAACACACTTGAAAATCAGCCCACTACGAGCTGAGCACTCAAACCTGCTCCCAAAGTAGCATGAGTCTGTGTAACTGACCCTAGTGGAGTAAACAGATTTGAACCCAAGACCTTCAGAGCTGAATGAGCCTCTATTGGCGCCAGTTAAAAGACATGGTCTAATAATGGAGGCAGCAGCAGTCATAAATACTTTATCTGTACTAGCCCTTAGAGGGAGACAAAGACAAGAATTCCCCTAGTATAAGAACAGCTAGTTGTATATGGTGCAGCTCATCAGTAGATCTCAAAGCTCGCTCTTTCTCATGCATGCTCACACATCCCAGCATCAAACTCTCCTATTCCTGGACTTCCATGTTCAGTTAAAAACAACAAAAGCATAAAACCTTCATTCTCTAAGCATTAAATCCAGGCTTGGCTTGTCCTTAGGTTTTTCCCTGCTAGACCTCCTCTCTTGCTGTGCCTGGTTCAAGCCATTTCTTACATATATACTCCTGGGCTGGAGCTAATGGGATTCGTCTGGTGAGCCAGCAGAAATATCTCAGGACCTCTGAATAGGGCCCTGAGATCCTGACCCTTTGGGCCGCCGTGCTGATGTTTCAAAGGGCATGACATGGTCAATCCCACAGTCTTATCTTCTGAGAGGACCACCTGGCCCGGCAACCAGTCTCCGAGTGCCAACATCTGATGCTTCAGAGCGAAGCGAATCCCATCCCACGCACATACCGATGCTCTGGCTAATAGTGCAGGCATTGCTGTATGTAGAGAGGAAAGGCCTGCCAGGAGTGACTCAATCATCAGCTTATTTATCTAGGACTTTGGCTGTCCTTATCCTCACTGGGCTGGTTCCATCCTCTGCATCAGTGATGCTGCTTACATCACAAGTAAGACGGGGACACATACCTTTATGGCAAGGTCATGTGGTGTTTCCACCACCATCCTCCCTTGAGATTTAACTGGGGTTTCCATTGGGGACTTTACTGGACTCTTGCTAAATGAGGCCTCTAAAGAATGTGATACCCTGGCCAGGCAACCTCCAGTAGTCAGCCCTGCCTATAGGAGGTTGTGGCAGCCCTGTTACTATTGCAGTCTCTTTCCCCCACCCTCCCCACTGGGCTTTCTGCTGCTGGAGTTCCTGGAATGATTTACTTTAGCAGGAGGTGGTGTAAAGTCTAGAGAATTTAGCCCATTGCTTTGGCTCAGAGAGGAAAGATTAGTTTGGGGTTAAGGGACTGGGTCTCAAGAGTCAGGGTTCAATTCCTGGCTCGGCCACAGACTCCTTGTCTGATCTTGGGTGAGTCATTTAATTTAATTCAATTTTCCACCGAATGCATCCGATGAAGTGAGCTTTAGCTCACGAAAGCTTATGCTCAAATAAATTTGTTAGTCTCTAAGGTGCCACACATACTCCTTTTTATTTAATCTCTCTGTGCTTCATCATCACCTTCTGTAACAATCCTTCCGTTTGCTGTCTCATAACTTCAGACTGTGAAATCTTTGGCAGCAAGGGTAATCTCCTAGGTGTTTGTACATCCCTTAGCACAATTGGGATGTGATCTTGGTTGAGGTCTCGGGGCACTACTTTAATATAAATAATGAGATTCACAGTGACTCCAAATGATATGATCAGACTGCTGCCTATTGTTCTTACAGCAAGAAGGGATACGATTTCTTTGGGCTGCGACAAGGGAAGGGGGAATCTACCAAGGAGGAATGGGATGAAATTAGATTGAATATCAGAGGAAACCTCTCGACAGCCAGATCATCTAGTCTGTGGGGTAAAACCTCCCAAGGGAAGTTCCCTGGGACTTTAGACCAGCTAGCTGTCTCTGTTCCTATCGATCTATGGTACTTACATGGCCTCTATTCCTATACTCTGTGTGTACGTCTACCCTGTGATAAAAGCACAGTGTGTACTGCAGCACAACTTTGGCTGGCTCAGATCAGCCTATTCATGTTTGGAGAGTTTGGGCTGCAGGGCTATAAAATTGTGGTGTAGATGTTTGGGCTCAAGCTGGAACCTGGGTTCTGGGACCTTCCCCTCTGATGGGGGTTGGGGGAGAAGAAGGGGGGAGGTCTCAGACTCCAGTCTCCAGCCCAAGCCTGAATGTTTACACTGCAATTTTATAACTCCACAGCCCAAGCCCTGCGAGCCAGAGTTGGCTGACCCAGGCCAGCTGTGGGTCTTTCATTGCAGTGTAGAGACCCACCCTCTGAGTACTTCGCACTCTTACGGAAGAGCTACTCTGGCACTCTACAGGTAGGGAACAGACACACAGAGAGACTAAGGCCCAGGCCCTCAAAAGTATATAGGGTCCGAAAGGATGTATCATGCAGGAAAAGGGGGGGCCACGGTGTATGGGGATTAAACCCAACTCTCCCAATTCCCAGTCAAATGCTCAAATCCTTCCTTTGTGGCAACAGGACTATTTCCATTAACTCCAATGGGCTTTGGATCAGGTCTTAAAACATCAGGAGAAGTACTATAGGGAGCAAGCTTTCCCTGGTTAGAGTACATGAACCTGCTGCAGCTCTTAATTTCTGGGATTGGCTGAACATCTGCTTGGCTCCTTTCTGGCCACCGGATGGCAGCACAGATCAACAAATCTGCTGCCTCCCTGTGCCGCAGGATTGCTGGGTTACCATTTTGCTGCTATTGGAATAGCTGGGAGAGCCTCCAGTGCTTTATTTCTACCCACTTCACTTTTAAGACCAAAGCATCTCTGAATCTGTTTTGCCTGCGGGTGAAATGCACTGCCCTAACCTTCTACCCCAGGATGCTGGAAACTCTCCCGGCCCTGGGGTGAGGGAGCAGCTTTCTTCCCCGCCTGGGGTTACTTCCAGGCATGGAAGTTATTTTCAAGACTCTCCAGCGATGAACCGTTTCTGGTGCTTCTGCAAGACGTTTTGCAATTTTGCTTGTTTTTTAGCTGCCCCCAGGCTTGGCAGCCTGTGAGTCATGTAGCTGCCACTGGCTGAGCCATAGAGCGTGAGGGTTCTGTCTCAGGCTCATGAATCTCCGATCCGGGGAGTTATAAAGAACCGCAGCAACAAATAACCACAGAAAAATACTTTCCCCCTGATCCATTTTTCAGCTTTCCTGTTGTCTGCACTTGACTCGATCATTTAACATGCGGGTTGTTGTTTCTTTTCCCCCCCCACACCAGAAAATTCCACCAAGTAACCTCTAACTCTTGCTCTGTAAACTTGCAGGTGTCCTCTGTGCACAGAAAACAGGATAGTTTGCTCTTTCAAAGCAGGAGCTCTGTGTGTGTGTGTGTGTGTGTGTGTGTGTGCATGTGCCTTTGCAGCTGTTAGTTTTAAATTCAATCCCACACCATGCAATTTCCCCAAACTCCCATCAATGCAATATTGATGCCAGGCAGCGGGCCAAGGAAGTTGTGAGGACTTTCAGAGCCTGATTCTGATCTCATGCTGGGGTTCACCTTGGTTATAACTCCACTAGCTTCAGCAAAACTAGTTCTGATCAGCGCCAGGGTGAATGAGATCAGCATCAGGCCCCTTTTTTGTGAGTGCTATATTTTTTTGATGGGGATGGAGAGCTCTTGATCGCTTGCCTGTTTGGAGCAGGGCAAAGGGGAGCTTTCCATACGCACTGGTCAAGGATGGCGCACTGTGGATTAGTAAAGTAGAGTAAGGTGATGTGGCCCTAGGGCACAAGCATTCTACAAATCCATACTAGCTTGGCAGTGTTATAGCATAACTAGGGACTTTTAGCCTTTATCTTTCCATAGTTATCTGCTTCTCTCATAGAAGTTACAATGAGCACATCATGTCGATGGCAGCATTGTGATCTGTGTGGTATATTTCCTTGTATTCTTACCCTTCCTGGTCCGAAATGTCCTAAGCAATGGGAAATCCACCTATTCCCACAAGAGATTATTCGGTTCCACTTTATATTCAGGTTCCATTTATTAATGATTTATAAAGTTTTAAGAAGTGATTAATAGCAATTATAAGCATGTTACATACATGAGCAGTGTATGTTCGAGTTGGTTAGAAATAGAGTTGGCTGGGAATTTTTCAACAAAACGTTTTTCATCAGAAAATGCCAATTTGCCAGATCAAAACTTTGCATGGGAGCATATTGATTCTGATTAATGTTTTTTGTTTAAAAAAAAAATTGAAACTGTCCCGTTTTGACATTTTTGGAATGAAATGTTTCTATTTTTCAGCTCACAATTTCGTTTAGAAATGTGTTATTTTCCATTAGTGTTTTTGAAATAAGAATGTTTTAGATCTGAACAAAATGTTTCAAATATATTGAAATGAAACATTTCAATTGACGTAAAAAAAATTTCTGGATTTTTGGTTCATGAAAAATTTCAAGATTTTGGCTTTTCACCCTGATTTGGGATGGAGCAAAATTCTGAAAGCTTGATATTTTTCATGGTTTAAGCACGTGTAGAAGGCATTATAGATGGCTATAAGACATGCTTATCTGCAGTTTATTAACTCCGTTGGTCTCTAACAATCTATCCAGTTGATTAACCATTTCTTAAAATATTCATAATTTATTAGTCCTTTATATTTATAAATGGAACCCTAATACACAGTGGAACCGCTTATTTAATAAATGAACAGATCCCTGTCCCAGGAGAGTATTACACTGTACAAAGCAAGGTCTGTCATTGAGTTTGTAAACTGTTTGGGGCAGGCACCTTCCTGTTTGTGTGTAAACCCCCTGGCACAATCTGGCTCTGATCCTAGCTGCGGGTCTCTGGTTGCTACTGTGATACATCTAATGATTTATGCTGTCCCATAGCACAGGAGATTGGGGCATTTGATGAACTAGCTGGCAGGTTACATTTTAGATGAAATAAAGAGAAGAGCATCTTCCCATGGAGTGCTGTTGGCTATGGCATTGACTGGAGGCGCAGGTCAGCAAGTCAAATGCTGGGACAAGATTTAAAGAAGGGCTGGAAAATTTTGGGGTCGATAATAACATTTCTAGTTATGCAGAGCAAGATAAGGGCAATCGAATCTCAAATAAGGGAATCTTTATCCCCTGCTGTCTGCCTACTCCCAGCCATGAACTCACATGCAGCAAACACTGGGGAAAATCCGTACCGTTCAGCTTTATTGACTGCAAGGCATGAGATTACAAAGCTCTGGGAATCAGACAAGCCTCCCCAATCATGGACAAAGTGGCTCAGTTGGAAAAGTTGTATGCTTTTGCTGGACTTTCCCAGATGTGGGTCTCTGTCCAAAAAGCAAGAAAGCTCATTGCCCTCCGCAGCAACATCTTGGCTCTTACTTTGTATTAGAATAAGAAAACGGCAGCTGGAAAACAGCCTGGCAGGTGGCAAATTGTGATCACAGCTACTGAAAAGCTAAGAATTGTGCCCATCTATTATGGGGATAATGATCCTAACCTCCTTTGTAAAATGCTTTGAGATCTACTGAGGAAAAAGCACTGGATAAAGACTAGGGATTATTATTGCTATTGTATTTGTTCCCCTGGCTCCTCTTCTTTCCCTGCCCTGTTATGCCGTCACTGCTGAGCTGATGGCAGGAAATCAAAGAAGTAGATGATGATATAAATGTACAAAGTGATAATAATTAATAAGCTGCAGCATTAACCCTGGCTTGGAGGTGTGCAGTAAAAATGCAGTGATTATAAGGACAATGCTTTTTCTCTTTTAGGCTAACAATTGAACATTGTCATTGTACATGTTATGGCACTGAATCTACTACTCTGGCAAGAGAAGCAAGTAGGCTACTTGGACCCTATGCCTCACTCTGCCAGTGACTTTGGGCCAGTTACTTTCATTGATCCGTGCCTCAGTTTTCCCTATGTAAAAGGTGGCTCATACTTATAAAAACACAAGAACGGCCATACTGAGTCAAACCAATGGTCCATCTAGCCCAGTATCCTGTCTACTGACAGGGGCCAATGCCAGGTGCCCCAAAGAGAATGAACAGAACAGGTAATCACCAAGTGATCCATCCCCTGTCACCCATTCCCAGCTCCTGGCAAACAGAGGCTAGGGACACCATCCCTACCCATTCTGGCTAATAGCCATCGATGGACCTATCCTCCATAAACATATCTAGTTCTTTTTTGAACCCTGTTAAAGTCAATAAATCCCCTGACTTCCTATTTGTCGTTATGCTCCATTCAGAACTTCCTGCCCCAAAGTGCAGTCCCCACCCACTGAACTAAAGGAAAATCTCTGTTAGCTGTTCGCCAGATAGGACCTATGACCCATTTCACAGAGTTTAAGGACAGAAGGGAGCATTAGGTCAGCTAGTCTGACCTCCTGTATACCACAGGCCATTACATTTCACACACATCCCCTATATTGAGCTCAATTACTTTAGTTAGACTGAAATATTTTGGTCTTCAGGAGATTACCCTGTAGTGTACCACAGGCAAAGATCAGGATAGACCATGGTGCCACCAGGGCCTGAGGCCCTTGCAATGGCTGAGAATTGGTTAGGTTGGATATACCCAAATGATCCCAGCAGGCAGTCCACTCCCCCGCTGTAGATGAAGGTGAAACCCTCCCATGGCCCCTGCCAATCTAACCTGGGGGGAAATTCCCTCCTGACCATAAATCTGGTGATCACTTATACCCTGAGCAAGACCCAGCAGCCCAAGCATCTAAGAAAGGGGATTCTTGGTACCACCTCCAGAGCATGTGTCCAGCCTGTCTTATATCCCATTTCCAGCTGTGACCAATCTCTGATGCTTTGGGGTGGAAAAAAAATTCCTTCCTGACCCCTTCAGGCTGAAGCCCTGAAGCATGACATTTCATTATACATATTGTCTTAATGCAGAGCTCCAAGTGTGATGAGCCCGCTGAGGGCAATGCAGGCAACCCTAACCTCCCCATGACCCCTGAAGGATGGGGTTGAAGAGTGGGATTAATAGATTTAGAGATTCTAAGACCAGAAGAGACCACAATGACGGGCCAGCCTGGCCTGTCATACACAGGCTACAGCATTTCTCTCAGCTGCCTTTGTTAAGCATGTTTAAATGTTCATATGTAAAAGCTCTGTAGAAGTACAATGTTCTTCACATCAGCGGCACTGCTATGGGTACCCGCAGGGCCCCACAGTAGGCCAACATTTTTACGGCTGACTTAGAACAACGCTTCCACAGCTCTCATCCCCTAAGGAACCTACTCTACTTGCGCTACATTGAAGACACCTTCATCGTCTGGACCCATGGAAAAGAAGCCCTTGAAGAATTCCACCATGATTTCAACAATTTCCATCCCACCATCAACCTCAGCCTGGACCAGTCCACATAAGAGATCCATTTCCTGAACACTATGGTGCTAATAAGCGATGGTCACATAAACACCACCCTATACTGGAAACCAACTGACCGCTATTCCTACCTACATGCCTCCAACTTCCATCCAGACCACACCACACGATCCATTGTCTACAGCCAAGCTCTAAGATACAACTGCATTTGCTCCAATCCCTCAGAGACAAACACCTACAAGATCTCTATCAAGCATTCTCACAACTACAATACCCACCTGCTGAAGTGAAGAAACAGATTGACAGAGCCTGAAGAATACCCAGAAGTCACCTACTACAGGACAGCCCAACAAAGAAAGTAACAGAACGCCACTAGCCATCACCTTCAGCCCCCAACTAAAACCTCTCCAGCACATCATCAAGAATCTACAACCTATCCTGAAGGACGATCCCTCACTCTCACAGATCTTGGGAGACAGGCCAGTCCTTGCTTACAGACAGCCCCCCAACCTGAAGCAAATACTCACCATCAACCACACACCACACAACAAAAACACTAATCCAGGAATCTATCCCTGCAACAAAGCCCATTGCCAACTCTGTCTACATATCTATTCAAGGGACACCATCAAAGGGCCTAATCACATCAGCCATACCATCAGAGGCTCGTTCACCTTCACATCTACCAATGTGATATATGCCATCATGTGCCAGCAATGCCCCTCTGCCATGTACATTGGTCAAACTGGACAGTCTCTACATAGAAGAATAAATTGACACAAATCAGACGTCAAGAATTATAACATTCAAAAACCAGTCGGAGAACACTTCAACCTCCCTGGTCTCTCAATTACAGACCTAAAAGTCTCAATACACCAACAAAAAAACTTCAGAAACAGACTCCAACAAGAAACTGCAGAATTGGAATTAATTTGCAAACTGGACAATATTAAATTAGGCTTGAATAAAGACTGGGAGTGGATGGATCATTACACAAAGTAAAAACTATTTCCCCATGCTAATTTTTCCCCTACTGTTGCTCACACCTTCTTGTCAACAGTTGGAAATGGGCCATCCTGATTATCACTACAAAAGTTTTTTTTCTCCCGCTGATAATAGCCTACCTTAATTGATTAGTCTCGTTATGTGTATGGTAACACCCATTTTTTCATGTTCTCTGTGTATATATATATCTCCCTACTGTATTTTCCACTGCATGCATCTGATGAAGTGGGTTTTAGCCCACGAAAGCTTATGCCCAAATAAATTTGTTAGTCTCTAAGGTGCCACAAGGACTCCTCGATCTTTTTGCTGATACAGACTAACATGACTACCACTCTGAAACCTTTTACTATAGAGTTACCTATGCCCTTTTGTTACTTGTATATGAGTGTTTATGCCACTGATTTATGTGATATAGATATAATTTTTGCTTTCAGTTACATGCATTCATTATTGCATTATTCTGTACAATGGGACCAACTCTGCTGTCAGAGGGGCCAGGCCCTGCTTTCATTTAAGCTGCCTGAGGTTGCATTTGTCCCAAGGTCTTGTCATCCAGTGTGATATTTATATACATGGGATTCCTGTATATCTCATCATAGGTATGCTTACAATCTCATGCTTCAGGGCTGATCTCTTCATGGGTCAGGTAGGGATTCCTCTCCCTCCCCCATCACTGCGTCTATGGAGAGTGTTGCATCACTGGGGTATCACGCAGCTTCTTGTTTTTATGGGCACTGATGACAGAGTTATCCTTGCCTTGCTGGACAATGACTCCTAGGTTCTTGTATAATTTCTGAGGGTGAATTTCACACTGGTGTAAGGATCCAGCACCAGGCTTAGCCACCGTTTAAGACCCACTTAAACTGTAGCGAGCCCTACGGGTCTGAGTGGGATGTTAATGGTCCTTGCGCTTGCCCTCTGCATGGGGTGAATTTCACTCTAAATGATGACAAGGTAAGTGACTTGGTGTGGCTAAATGCTGCTTTTATGGTACATGGGTGTAAATCTGGCATAATTCCACTGAAGCTGATGGAGTTACTCTGAATTTACACCACCATAACAAAGCAGAGGATATGGCCATTTGCTTTTTAACCAGTCATATGCTCCTGTTTTACTGATACTCAGGTGTTTTGCTGCTGGCTTCCCCATGCTATGGATATGGTCCGAAATACATTTAATTGCTGAGCGTACTTTGTCCATTCCTGTATAGAAGAACTCGGCCAAACTCTTTACAGTGATTGAAGTTGCAAATCACAGGGGAATTTTTCTTTTTAGGGATTTTGTGAGATCCTTTCAGGAGCAAGGAGACTTGCCTGACTTTTAAAAATATTGATGTTTTGTTTCATTTAAAAAATATATACTGCATTTCATAGCCCACCTCCTTTTAAATTGAGTTTCTTGTTTTCCTACTGTGTGTTTCTCTGGAAGTTTGTGCGTCTTCTATTTGCCTTCGATATGGGAAAAAGTTGAAGTCAGTAAGGTTTGATTTGATTTGTAAATAACGCTGGGGTTATGTATTATCACACAGGCACAGAACTCTGACTCCCTGTCTTGTCCTTCACACAGATATGACAGGCTGGACACATGACCCGAGCAGGATGAGCAGAGGAGGAAGATTAAAATAACTTTGAGGGAAGAGCATAAAACTTTATCCTGTGTCTCTGTTTAGCCCATAAACCACCAGGAGCTTGTGAAATAATTACCTTAGAGAGATAATAAAACATCCTCAGGCAAAACTAAGGTACTTAATATACTGCCCAAGTCAATTCCCCTTATTTCTGCTGTCCTTCTGCTTTTAATAATGGCTTAATGAAAAATTCAAAATTAATTGGAACTGGCATTAGACATTCACATGGCCCAGTGTGGGCTGCTGAGCTTAAATATTTCATCACCCACCTTCTCTGCCACACTCTCTGCTTCCACAGGCTGGGAAGTTGGCCCTTTCTCCCAAATTAAACCCTCTATAGCAGGGGCTGGCGGAAGAGCCCGAAGAAGTTTGCAAACTTCTTGCAGGCGAAAATAAATAAACCCCAGCAGCTAGATCTGAGTGTTTGCCTTCTGCTGCGATCTTTCCCTCTCTATTTATTGATACACATCCGAGGACCAATTGGAAAGAGCAGCTCTAAAAATAAACAGGAGCTGTCTGAAAGGTATTTGTCAGTTGTCAGGCTGCCACGTAGGCTAGAAGAATGAATCAGCTGAAGGGGCTGACAGCAGACAGGCTCCTTTGAAATGAGAGTGCTTTGTGCTTCCCCTGGCACCCTCTGGGCAAGTAGTGCTGGCCGCATGTACAGACTTGGTGGTGTATAGGGAGTGATTCAGCTCTGATCCATGTCAATGAGAGGCTGTCCTTTGACATCAGTGGGAAACGGATCAGTCCTGACTTAAGCTAAGTGTATGGCTTTACACCAAGGATGAACTTGGCCCATGGAGTGGAATTCACCCATTACAGAGGCGATGCACCAGGCCCTCTGCTCGGGGGGTGAATTTTACCCCCTAGATCCAAATTTTGGCTGTTAAGTCAGGGGTTGTATTTTCAGAGCGGCTGAGCACCAGCAGCTCCTATTGACTTCTGGACCCCTAATTCTGGTGCCAAGATAAAATGTTAGCGGCCTAGCTTTAGGCACCCAAATTAAAAAAGCTGGCTTTCACCACTCTGTGCCTCAGTTTCCCCTTTTGTAACATGGTGCTCTTATGCTGACTTTACCTGAGGACCTGCCTTTGGGGCAGTTGCCAAGCTCATGATGTTTGTAAACACTTTGAAACCCTCCAGTGGAAGATGCTACTGCAGTGAAAAGTGCTGTTAATATTTGATCTGAGGGGGCTCATAATAGCACCCACCTCCCAGGTAGGTTTTCGTTACCCCCATTTTACAAAAGGAGAAGCTGAGGCACAGAGCTTGCTGTGACTCACCCACACATACACAGTGACTCAGTAGCACAACTGTCAGTAGGACCCAGGCGTCCTGGCTCCCATCAAACCATAATCCCTGAATTATATTGGCCAGATTTGCAAAAGTGCTCAGCATCCAGCAACTTCCATTGTCTTCAGTGGGGATGGTGGGGGTGATTCTCCATTGTTCTTAACGGCAGAGGGGCGGGTTTGGGATTTTCCATTGTGTTCAAAGGGGAGATAGTGTGTGGGGGTATATGTGTGGGGGAGATTCTCCATTGTTCTCAATGGGAGCTGCTGGATGTTCACCATATCTGAAAATCTGTCCAGTTCGTTTAGAAGTATAACCGGGAGCCAAATTCCTTTGAGAATTTGACTGTGTATAATAAAGCAAAGTCTTTGAAGACAAATGGCTTGCAGTACTTTGGTCAAAGGACACTATTCCAGGTACAAAAGAATGGCCACAGGGAATTAATTCATGTAATATGGCTGCAGGAAATTGCGTACAAGATAAGATCTTGACGTGATCTTTTTGAAAAAACATGACTTCCTCATCTAGATGATCTTTGCTCTAAAGCATTCTCTTCCACATCTGCCACCAACTGCCCTGATGATCATTGAATTATAAATGACTCCTATAGCTGACGACATCTTCTGTCACAGTGGTATATTTAGATTTAGAAGGGGACAGTTTGTTACCACTGGTATTTAGATTAGAGCTGTATGAATAATGGATTTTTCAATTTGCCAGTAATTCGGTAAGTCATTTTGAACCAAAAATATCAAAATGTTTCCATTTGTTTGGATTTTTTTTTTAGTATTTTTTTTTTAACTTGAAACAATCTGGTGAAGAGAACAGGAATTTGTGGCACCTTAGAGACTAACAAATTTATTTGAGCATCTGGTGAAGCTCACACGAATTTGCAAAATGTTTTGATGTCACCAAATGTGCATTTTTCTGCCAAAAAAAAAAAAAAAAAAGTTTTGGCAGCAAATTTTCTCCCTTCTCTGGTTTAGGTCTCTAGATTGTTTGCAGTGCTCATGTGAATTTTTTTCTGCAGCCTTGTGATGCTGTCGTTTCTCCCGTGCTAAGAGGACTTAGGGAGATCATTACTCAGACGGAACATCCTCCAGGAACAGGAAGTAGTGCTGATTAACTAGCATGTGGTATTTATCTTGTTGAGTCTACCTGGTGGTGTTAGGAGCAGGGGATGACACAGCCTGTGCACCTGGTGAATGTCATTTATTCAATGTACAGTGTCTCAGCTGAAATGTAAAACAAAGAACATTGTGGTTGTTATAGATTCAGTTGCACTTTTCACACGGGATGAGGTATTAATTAGTTTTGAAGTCCTGCCCAAATTTCCGCATGTCTAATTACACACTCTGCCTATCTAATCTCCATTGGAGGGAGTGTTTCTCTTTTCCTGATTTAAACTGCCATGGTGTGGTGCAATGCGACTGTTAACCAGTTGCTGGGTTCCATCTCAGAGGTAGCTGCATTTTAGTACTAGTGGAAGGGAACTTACTCAAGCTCTCCAGCTCTTTAATGCACCCACCCATCCATGGTCTCTAAATATCAGTTTTTGGAGCACTCTGGTAGCCTTTGTGCTTTGCAAATATAATTATAATTGTTATGGCATTTGCAGGGCAGGAAATGACTCCTACACATATTCCCCAGCCAGCAAGGGGATGTGTCTGTGGAAGCCAGCCCCTGAGATGAGCTCTTCCCTGGAATGTGCAGTACACAGTGTAGCAGCTGGGAGGAACAGGTTTGGCAAGAGGTGTAGGGTGTTTACTGCAGGAAGCTCATTCAGTGCCACGTCTCTGCCTTCACCAACACACCTGGATGCCCCTCAGTGCCGCACTGGCCAGCCTGCCAGGCCCGAGAGGATGGAGACCCTGCGAAGGAGCCTTTCCCGCTGGAAGAGGTACCACATCAAGGTGCACCTGGCAGATGAGGACCTGCTGATGCCCCTCACTGTCAAGCCTACAGACAAGGTGATGGACCTGCGGGCTCAACTGGTGCGAGAGGGAATCACCTCCTGGAAGAAGACTTTTTACTACAACGCCAGGCAGCTTGGGGAGGAGGAGACTGTCAAGGAGGCCAAAATCCAGAATGGCTCCGTTCTGCTTCTCGTCAGCCACAAGAGGTATGTGGGGAGATCGTCACTGTTCCAGGGAGATGAACTGGGGATGGGGGAGAAAGGGGATGCTCAACTGATTCTTGGTTGGAACTCTGGGATTTGCAAAGGGCCTACAGGTAATCAGCTTCCACTGATGGGCGTGGGCGTATCGGTGCCTAATTCCCTTAGTCTTCTTTGAAAATCCCATGCTCTATGCTGAAAACGGGATGGGGGAGGGGACAAAGGAAAAAAATTCTTCTTGATCTAACCAATCCCTGTCCCCAGCTGGTTCTGCCATTCCTGACCACTCGGTCAACTTCTAAATAGAGGAGAGCAAAGACAGACCCTCTTGAATCCTATTAAAATGTGCTGGGCTAAGGGAATTTTGCAGAGCAAGGAAATGCTGCATCTCCTTCCAGCTTGAGTGGAAAACATCCACTCAATGTACAGTGGCAGTCACAAAAGTGAACAGAATGCTGGGAATCATTAAGAAAGGGATAGATAATAGGACAGAAAATATGTTGCCTCTATATGAATCCGTGGTGCACCCACATCTTGAATACTGCGTGCAGATGTGGTTGCCCCATCTCAAAAAAGATGTATTGGAATTGGAAAAGGTTCAGAAAAGAGCAACAAAAATGATCAGGGGTATGGAACGGCTTCCGTTTGAGGAGAGATTAATAAGACTGGGACTTTTCAGCTTGGAAAAGAGACGACTAAGGGGAGATATGGTTGAGGTCTATAAAATCATGACTGGTGTGGAGAAAGTAAATAAGGAAGTGTTGTTTATTACTTCTCATAACACAAGAACCAAATGAAATGAATAGGCAGCAAGTTTAAAACAAATAAAAGGAAGTATTTCTTCACACAATGCACAGTCTACCTGTGGAACTCCTTGCCAGGGAATGTTGTGAAGGCCAAGACCATAACATGGTTCAAAAAAGAACTAGATAAATTCATGGAGGATAGGTCCATCAATTGCTATTAGCCAGGATGGACAGGAATGGGGTCCCTAGCCCCGGGTGGGCAAACTACGGCCCGTGGGCTAGATCCGAGCCGCGGGATTGCCACCCCCGTGGCGCTGCGGGCCCCATGCCATTCCCAGAAGCAGCCGGCACCACGTCCCTGTGGCCCCTGGGGAGGGGCGGAGCAGAGGGCTCCGCGCTGCCCTCGCCTGCAGGCATGGCTCCCTGCAGCTCCCATTGGCTGGGAACGGGGAACCGCGGGGGAGGTACCCGCAGACGAGCACAGCACGCGGAGCCCTCTGCTTCCCCCCTCCCCCAGGGGCTGCAGGGACGTGGTGCCGGCTGCTTCCGGGAGCGGCATGGCACGTGGCCAGGGCAACCAGGGAGCCTGTCTGAGCCCACTGCACCCTGCTGCCACCCCAGAGCCACTCCAGGTAAGTGGTGCCAGGCTGGAACTTACACCTTCCTGCACCCCACATCCCAACCCCCGGCCCTGAGCCCCCTCCTGCACACTGCACCCCCTCCCACACCTGCTCCCACACCCCAACTCCCTGCCTTGAGCCCCCTTCCGCATCCCTTCTGCACCCCAACCCCCTGCCTTGAGCCCCCTTGTACACTCCGCACCCCTCCTGCACTCCAACGCCTTGCCCTGAGCCCCTTCCTGCACACCGCCCTCCTCCCGCACCCCGCACTCCCTCCCGTACCCCAACCCCCTGCCCTGAGCCCCCTCGTACACCCCGTACCCCTCCTGCAGCTCAACCCCTTGTCCTGAGCCCCTTCCTGCACACTGCCCCCCACCTCCCGCACTCCCTCCCGCACACCAACCCCCTGCCCCAGCCCTACATTCATGGCCCTGCATGCAATTTCCCCACCCAGATGTGACCCTCGGACCAAAAAGTTAGCCCACCCCTGCCCTAGCCTCCGTTTGCCAGAAGCTGGGAATGAGCGAGAGGGGATGGATCACTTGATGATTCCTTGTTCTGTTCATTCCCTCTGGGGCACCAGGCACTGGCCACTGTAGGCAGACAGGACACTGGGCTAGATGGACCCTTGGTCTGACCCAGTAGTGCTGTTCTTATGTTCTTTGATTCTACCTTGTAGTAACTTGCTCCTTCCTTCCCTATAAACTAGCTATCTCTGCGAGCCAGATTTGGGCTGCCATCATCTGTCTGAGGTGCTCAGCAGTGGGAAGTCAGCAGGGTGCCAAGCCTGCAATGACGCATGGTTGATGCAGCCCCACACACCTTCCAGTGTGTTATGGGACTGGACATCGACCATGAAGGGTCAGCACTGAGATGTGAGCGGGACTGGCCAGGAAGCACAATGAGATTAGACACAATCATGCTGGGTGCTGTAGATTCAGTGCTCTCACTAGAGCAGCTCTTATGTTCTAGTAGGAGTTAAAGCAGAGAATCTCAGTGGAACAGAGACCTTTCCTCCACCAGGATCGCTCAGGGTTTCTGGTGGACACACGGAGGTGTAATTTACGCCACTCCACTACACCATCTTTTTGGAATCTGGCCCATCACCATCAGTTCTGCTGAATTCTGTAAAGCATTTTGGCACATAATAGAGAAGGTGCTGTACAAAATGGAGCTGAATCACATTGTCTCCAGCTCAGATCCTTGAATCCAAACCCCACTGAATTGTGTGTGAGTAGGTGAGATTCAGATTCACAGAGCCACACCTGCTCTTAAGATTTTGGTACCTGGTTGGAGATCAATCCAGAAAGGGCCTTTTTGATACTTCAGAGGCCCCTGAAATCTCATGAGAACCACTGATCTCACAAGATTTCAGCCATTTCCTGCCCGAGCCAAGGCAAACTCATGAGATTTCAGCATTGTCCAACCTGCCCCCAAGCGCTGATTCAGCTTCACACCCAGACCACTCAGGTTAATCTGGATCAGTATCCTTATTCCTCTGCCTCGCTTCTTCTCTAGTGGTGGGAACTTTTTTGATTTCTGATGTTTATTTTTTCTTGGAATTTTAAGCCTAAACTTTCAAAAGTGTCCAGTGATTTTGCATATCTCAGTTACTGGAGTGCCCAGCCTGAGACATCTTAAAAAAGGCCTGATTTTCAGAAAGGGCTGACCATCTACCTTCTGAAAATCAGGGGTGAAATCCTGGCACCAGAGACGTCAATGGAGGTTTTGCCAGTCAGTGCTTCAATGGACCCAGGATCTCACCCTTTAAGATGGTGTCTCTAACTGGGCATCCAAAACCACTGGCCACTTCTGAAAATGTAGGCCTTAGTGCTTATTTTAGGCACATTATGGCTCAAATTTGTAGAAGTTTTTTTAAAAAGGGGGATTTATAATATTATTTCCCTTGAATTTTATCAAAATTTGCCAGCTCCTGGAGATCAGCTTCTAAGCAAGCACTGTGCGGGGGTCATCAGTGTCTATTTACCCCACCTGCTACAGACCCACATTCCTGGGGACATCAGGAATTAGTAGTCCTCTAGCCCTGCTCTGTAGCCCCTGGTGCCTAAGCATGAGCTCCTAGCAATCATGAAGGATCATTGGGTTCTGCCAATGCCCTCCACAAATAAGATTCAACCTGGCACAAATGGTAAATGGCCAGGTATTTGGGGTGTATGTTTCAGAAAGGGTGCATGGGTCACTCTGAGAATCTGGATATGAGTCAGCAGTGTGCCCTTGTGGCCAAGAAGGCCAACAGCATATTGGGCTGTACTAGTAGGAGCACTGCCAACAGATCAAGGGAAGTGATTATTCCCCTCTATTCGGCACTGGTGAGGCCACACCTGGAGTATTGCATCCAGTTTTGGCCCCCCACTACAGAAGGGATGTGGACAAATTGGAGAGAGTCCAGTGGAGGGCAACGAAAATGGTCAGGGGGCTGGGGCACATGACTTACGAGGAGAGGCTGAGGGAACTGGGGTTATTTAGTCTGCAGAAGAGAAGAATGGGGGGGGGGTGGGATTTGCTAGCAGCCTTCAACTACCTGAAGGGGGGTTCCAAAGAGGAGGGAGCTAGGCTGTTCTCAGTGGTAACAAATGACAGAACAAGGAGCAATGGTCCCAAGTGGCAGTGCGGGAGGTCTAGGTTGGATATTAGGAAACACTATTTCACTAGGATAGGGTGAAGCAGTGGAATGGGTTACCTAGGGAGGTGATGGAATCTCCATCTTTATAGGTTTTTGAGGCCCGGCTTGACAAAGCCCTGGCTGGGATGATGTAGTTGGGGATTGGTCCTGCTTTGAGCAGGGGGTTGGACTAGATGACCTCCTGAGGTCTCTTCCAACCCTAATATTCTATGATTCTATGTATTTGTGGGATACTCCCCACTGGGATATTTGTGGGTGATATTCACATATGTGGATAAACAGTAATAATTGTCCTGGGTGTGGGGCTTGGCTCTTATTCAGTATCCGTAAGGTTGTGGCCTTCATGACTCAGTGTTTGGCCGAGTTTTGTGTACAAACAGGGACTGGTTTTACTGGGGTGCTTGTTTGCAAACCATTTTTGAGAGAGCCCTGTATTACTCAAACCAACCAGCAGAGAATACAAGGATAGCGCTAGGCAGCTGGATCGGGGAATTTCCCTGTGATGCAGACGGCAGCACTGGTTCTGGCTTGGGTCCCTGGGAGCATCAGGTAGTAGAGAACATGCTGCTGGGTCTGCCTAAGAACATCGGGTAAGAGGAAATGTGGTGCTGGGGTCTGGGTAGTGTTTCTGGGTGTGCCAGGGTAATAGAGAAAGCAATTCTAGTCAGCAGGCCCAAGGATTTGAGGAGCTGGTTGGCGTGGTTCCTGCCCTCCAAAGGTCAGTCCCTAATTTGTTAAGATCTCCCTGCACATCCCAGCATCCCCTGCCTGCTCCTCTGTACCAAGACCCCAGCCAAGAAGAGCTATATTAATTCACAAAGTGGAGCTGGTCTGATTGCCAAGGGTTGTGGGTCGGTGTCATGCCCATAAATATTAATAGTGACACTGCGTGCAGCGTGTCCTTCACCAGGGGCTCGTGGGACATTGAAAATGTGAAAATGACTCTATTTTTCATCCTCCCCCCTTTTAATGCTTTTGTAGATCATTGGCATTTAGTGAAGGCCGAGTCAGCACTTCCACTGTCTGCCTCTGTTTTCTGGGGTTTATAACGTAGCCATAAACATTCACTTAAGGCTGCAGCTTAGCAGAAAAGGGCTCAACCCAGCCGCTAATACTGAGCATTTATTTGGACCATAGTGTTCAAAAGTTTGAACAAGCCATTCTGGAGTTCAATCAACATGACCTCTCTCCCCTGCAAAACATACAGAAGGGTCAGAGCTGGGCAAATAAAATTTATCTTCCTGAATGGAGGGCCAGCATGCTCACTAATTGGATTATAGTAGCACCAACTGAGATCAGGGCTTCCTTGTGCTAGGAGGGGTAGAAAAATGGCAAGAGACAATCCTTGCCCCTAAAGAGCTACACAAACAAGGGTGGGAGTGGGAGGGGGAAGGGGAAATAAGCCCAGAGAAGGGAAATGATTTGCCCGCAGTCTCACGGTAGCTCAGTGGCAGAACCAAAAAGAGAATCCAAGTTTCTGGACTCCCTGGTCAATGTCCCTACTACTGGACAGCATTGCTTCTCTGTTCACAGAATAGGATTTTAGTGAGGTTCAAGTGGGGGCATAGTTCTTATGGTGTCTCTCTGTAAAGGGAGGAATTTCCTCCCAAACCACTTATTTCTGGAATCTCGTGGAATCTGGTAAAATAAAGTATCTAGATGATCAAGCTTTTCATCATTCTCCTCCCTCTCTTTTCCCCCTCCTGGCTCTGCAGCAGGCCACATTATCTGCTCAGTTATACCCTCCTGACTTCCGTGAGGCTGCACTGGGATAACTGGGCAGATATGAAGGCTTTCACCGTACAATAAGGCAAAATCCTCTGTTCTGTGAAGTGCTCTCTGTGCACTGCAGCAGTCTCTGAGTAACAGGAATGCTTTGAATTTCTATTCTGCATTTCTTCTGAGAATCTCAAAGTAGTACAATAACAGCAGCAATCACAATAATAGTTAATATCTGAACCAAACAGATCTGCTTTTAGAGTTCTTTGTTCTGTATAATCTATCTATCCCCATCCACCCCCTCTATCTAATCATCTATCTATCCCCATCCACCCCATCTCTCTATCTATCTATCCCCATATACCCCATCTATCTAATCTAATCTAGCTATCTATCTATTACACCATTTCCAAAAAGCCAGCAGATGGCAACAGCTTTTGGTCCAGAACTCTGTTGGATCTTGTGCATTCAATATGCCCTTGCAGCTTTCCCAGACATGAATGGGGATTCGGCGAACTACAACACATGAAACCAACAGAGCTGAACTCAATGGGGTACTGACCCTGCAGTGGCCATGTGCACAGAGCGCTCAGAGAATTCATCTGGTGTTTTTTTTTTGCATGGATCAGCGGCAAGATTGGGCCTGTGGGGGTGGAGGGGCCTGAACATAGGAGGACTGCACAAGATTTGCTCCATGGTGCCAGTTCAATAGTGCTGTATCTTCTCTGGGCCAAAGTGGAAGGCTCTCTGCATGCCAGCCTGGAGGGGGATTTGAGGGTGTAGTACACTGGGCGCAGCGAGTGTGGGTCCACAGTTATACAGATTCATCACCCAACCTACCCACCCCTCCTCCATCGCTCATGCACACATGTACGCACATACCCCACCCCCATACTCCACCACCACTACAGACTTGAGGTGGCAGTAACAGCCGATGGGTGAAATTCCTGTGTGGAAGGCTAGTCCTAGGTCCCTGCACCACTGCAGTTCTCAACACAGGGCTGGAATACAACTTCTCTGGTGCCTAGACCTTGTGCTGCTCTCTGCCCAGGGGTGAATTTCACCCTCAGATGTCACTCCTCAGCCAGGCCGTGCTGGTCCTACCTCCTTCCTGACTGCCATGCCCTTGCCCAGCAAGCCCCAGGCCCAAGCCTTCAATAGCACTCTGTGGGTCTCTCTGCTCAGATAAAGCCAGGTAGGATCTTCAGCACATGTGCGGACCCGGGGTAGCCTTAATAATAAGCCTGGTACCATCTACTGGATAAATAACACATGCTTAAAAAATAGCCCCACAGAAATCCATTACCCAGTCAATAGCCTGGATGGGACTTGCCTTCCCCATCCCTTTGGTTGAAGGCAGTCTTTATGTATACAGTGTACTAACGATTATCCGAATAGCTGAGGGGGCAGGGGACCACATGGATTTTATTGAGATAATAGAGAGTTCAGATAATCAAGAGAGTAGGAACCATTCAGCAGTGGGGTGGCTGGTGAGAGTGAGGTGCAGTGGGTGTCTTGCTAAGAAGGATTCATGCTGCCTATCCCTGCCCGATCCCTGGCATAGGCAAGCTGCTTTCCTCCTCTCAGGTGCAGGAGGTGGGTTGTCCAGGTGCACATACTGGAAGGGAAGGGGGGGAGTGGGAGGGAGGTGGGTTATGGCGGCTTCCAGAGGGAAACCTGCAGGATAGCTGAAAAACTGGATGAGGGGAGGAGGTTTCAAATCTCTTGTGATGAGAGAGAAGCATCTAGTGTGGGGGCATTTAGTGGCTGGGGGCGGGGTGGCAATGGGGAGCAGGTCTGAGAAACTAGAAGTGGGGTCATGCTCTTTTGAGGTTGCGCCATGGAGGATTAGGCAGTTGACAGAAGGCTGGGTGGAGAGAGGCATGTGTGTTGTGAGTGAGGATTACCTTTGAGTTCTCCCCACGCTAGCCAGGCTGGCTCCACCACCCTGATGTTGGTGAAAGGTGCTGTTGATTGAGTCCCGAGGGTCTGCACCATGCTGGGAACACCCTGTTTCTTATTTAGATAACGCTATGCAGCGGAGCCCAGGCAACAAGAGATGGGGCAAGTAACGAAGGCAGAAGGGAAGCTGCTGGAAGAGCGCTTGGCCCTGATTACAGGCTCTTGGTGAGTTCCTCGTCACGCGCAGGCTCCACAGATAGTTCAGTAATCAGCTCAGAACGTCCCAGCAGAGTGTTCAGGAATAATTAACTCAAAAAGAGCAACACATAACATTTCTTCATCAGTGCAGCCTGTGGTCTGAGCCACAAAGGCAAATAACGTGGAGACCTTCTTGACTCAGAAATAGACTTCCACTTTCATGTTACTGTTGTTTTGAAATTTGGAATTCACGTGATGAAATCCAGAAGACACATTTTTGTTTCCCCTGCCTTTTAAATCACAGTCTTTTGCTCTGTAAGAGCCAAACTGACCTGCCTTGAATTAGCTATGCATCTGCTCAGATACCTAGCGCCTACAGCTGGCAGCATTGCCAGACTCAGGGAGCCTCTTTGCAGCTCAGAGGGATATCTACAAGAAGTGAATTAACTATGGTGATGCAGGGAGTTGTCTGTATTATTGTTTTTCTCTGACATAGGCTTTGAATGACATCTGTGATCTGCTTGACAATCTTTTATTCTAAATGCAGTTGTTGCCTTTCTTCAGAGCAGCAGGAACCAGCATGGTGCCATCCTTCAAATGATGGATCGTATTGCTTGGAGGGGTGGAAACCCACCCAGAAACACTGAAAGGTACAGTACGGAAAGGGGACAAAACCAGTCAAGTTTCTTAGAGGTACACCTGTACTTTTCTCCCCCATCCTATGGTGCAATACAAGTAACCTGTGTTTGGAAATAGCTGGCTAAGGTAACAGGATTTTTGTTGTGTTGCCATTTCTCGTTAAGAGATTTTTAGTTAGGGGACTGAGACTGCATTGCCCTCTAGTGGTTGGATGGCTGGAAAGCTGGTAGGAGTAATACTGCCACTACTAGTTCATTTCCCCTTGCATCTTCTAGCTCCTATTCTCCCCCCACAGCCTTACCATTTCATTTTCAGTTGCTCTGTTGGTGATTCTTGCTAAATCTTGGGATCAAACCATTAAGCTGCTCACAGAATTGGCCAAGCCAACTATTTATAATCTGTCTGTTTTAGGCATCAAGGGTTTATGAATGCAGGGGTAGATAATCCGGGAGGATCTCATTGATATATACAAATATGCTTAGGTTCCCCCTACATACCTAGGTGGCAAGATGTATGGCATGGTACCTCTGTATCCACTAGGAAACAGTCCAGGATCTTCAGACTAGCTTGTCAAGCTATTATTATATGTCTTAATATCATGAAGATGCCTATTATTCAAATGACTCCTAAATGGATCTTCCCCTTTTTCTCTGTAAATTACAGGTGAGGGCAAGGAAGCTGCAGGGTGTGCACACTCCAGTCCGCGTTCCATGCCGGTACCATCATGGGGCGTAGGTGTTTGCCGATCTGCTCTGTACACCACGGATGTTTGTGTTGGATTTGTTTGTCTCCGGGGTCCGACTGTGGCTGCGACATCTCAGATTGGATTATCAGGATCACTGCTGCTCTGTTCAACTCCCTCCAGCTCTGAACTACAGTAACCCCCAACCTAACCTCTTTATGGGAGAAAACAAGCCCCGTCAGGACAGTCCCACCTAGCTGCCTCTTCCAGAAGACGCAGTCCAGACTGAGGCCTGCAAGCTGGAACCGTCGCTGCGTGCCTCTGCTTTACCCGAGTTAGGGAAACATTCAGGGCTTCAGCCTCCAGGGCCATCAGCTTGGCAGCTTTCCTCAGCACTAAATTTACTTTTTAAAGCTATATCAATGTTGCGCCCGAAGGGAATGGAGGAACAGATGCAGCCTGTGGAGTCTGGCTTTAATTCATCTGCTTCGTTTAATTTTCTACCTTGCCTTCTAATCAGTGACATTGCATTGATGGCCCTGGGAATACTCCAGCTTCTCGTACAGGCGCAGTTTAGTACAACACAGCGGCTGTGCCATCTTAGCTGGTTCACAGGATCTCACTCAGGGTGGCTGTGCCACGTTACCTCACAGGGGCTCTCTCAGTCAGAGTGGCTGTGCCACGTTACCTCACATGGCTGTGCCACATTACTTCACAGGGGCTCTCTCGCTCAGGGTGGCTGTGCCACGTTACCTCACATGGCTGTGCCACATTACCTCACAGGGGCTCTCTCGCTCAGAGTGGCTGTGCCACATTACCTCACAGGGGCTCTCTCGCTCAGGGTGGCTGTGCCACGTTACCTTACATGGCTGTGCCACATTACCTCACAGGGGCTCTCTCGCTCAGGGTGGCTGTGCCTCGTTACCTTACATGGCTGTGCCACATTACCTCACAGGGGCTCTCTCGCTCAGGGTGGCTGTGCCTCGTTACCTCACACGGCTGTGCCACGTTACCTCACACGCCTGTGCCACGTGACCTCACAGGGGCTCTCTCGCTCAGGGTGGCTGTGCCATGTTACCTCACAGGGGCTCTCTCGCTCAGGGTGGCTGTGCCTCGTTACCTCACACGGCTGTGCCACGTTACCTCACAGGAGCCCTCTCGCTCAGGGTGGCTGTGCCATGTTACCTCAGAGGGGCTCTCTCGCTCAGGGTGGCTGTGCCACATTACCTCACACGGCTGTGCCACGTTACCTCACAGGAGCTCTCTCGCTCAGGGTGGCTGTGCCATGTTACCTCACAGGGGCTCTCAGTCAGGGTGGCTGTGCCACGTTACCTCACATGGCTGTGCCACATTACCTCACAGGAGCTCTCTTGCTCAGGGTGGCTGTGCCACGTTATCTCACGGGCTGTGCCACGTTACCTCACACAGCTGTGCCACGTTATCTCACAGGAGCCCTCTCGCTCAGGGTGGCTGTGCCACGTGACCGCACAGGGCTGTTATGTTACTTCACAGGTGCTGTCTCACTCAGGGCAGCTGTGCCATGTTACCTCAGAGTGGCTGTCTCAGGAAGGCTGTGGCGCCCTTTTCTGTTGGTTGACCAAATTTCCGCCTTCATCTTCGTTATGTGCTGTGGACGTTCATCCTGAGCAGCACTGCTTGTTCATTCAGTCATCCAAGGCTGAGACATGCCGAAACCAGGAAGATGTCCTTCTGGGTGACAGCTCTCCTTTGTGAGGCTCACAGTATATCCTGAATAGTATAATCTGTATCAGATTGCTTTTACCTGCTAAAATGGAGAAGTAGGAATGCAGTTGCATGGTGGAATAAAAACTTTGGGACGCACAGTCAAAAAAAAGAAAAGGAGTACTTGTGGCACCTTAGAGACTAACAAATTTATTAGAGCATAAGCTTTCGTGAGCTACAGCTCACTTCATCGGATGCATTTGGTGGAAAAAACAGAGGAGAGATTTATATACACACACACACACACACACACACACAGAGAACATGAAACAATGGGTTTATCATACACACTGTAAGGAGAGTGATCACTTAAGATAAGCCATCACCAGCAGCAGGGGGGGGGGAAGGAGGAAAACCTTTCATGGTGACAAGCAAGGTAGGCTAATTCCAGCAGTTAACAAGAATATCAGAGGAACAGTGGGGGGTGGGGTGGGGGGGGAGAAATACCATGGGGAAATAGTTTTACTTTGTGTAATGACTCATCCATTCCCAGTCTCTATTCAAGCCTAAGTTAATTGTATCCAGTTTGCAAATTAATTCCAATTCAGCAGTCTCTCCTTGGAGTCTGTTTTTGAAGCTTTTTTGTTGAAGTATAGCCACTCTTAGGTCTGTGATCGAGTGACCAGAGAGATTGAAGTGTTCTCCAACTGGTTTTTGAATGTTATAATTCTTGACGTCTGATTTGTGTCCATTCATTCTTTTGCGTAGAGACTGTCCAGTTTGGCCAATGTACATGGCAGAGGGGCATTGCTGGCACATGATGGCATATATCACATTGGTAGATGCGCAGGTGAACGAGCCTCTGATAGTGTGGCTGATGTGATTAGGCCCTATGATGGTATCCCCTGAATAGATATGTGGACAGAGTTGGCAACAGGCTTTGTTGCAAGGATAGGTTCCTGGGTTAGTGGTTCTGTTGTGTGGTGTGTGGTTGCTGGTGAGTATTTGCTTCAGATTGGGGGGCTGTCTGTAAGCAAGGACTGGCCTGTCTCCCAAGATCTGTGAGAGTGATGGGTCGTCCTTCAGGATAGGTTGTAGATCCTTGATGATGCGTTGGAGAGGTTTTAGTTGGGGGCTGAAGGTGATGGCTAGTGGCGTTCTGTTATTTTCTTTGTTGGGCCTGTCCTGTAGTAGGTGACTTCTGGGTACTCTTCTGGCTCTGTCAATCTGTTTCTTCACTTCAGCAGGTGGGTATTGTAGTTGTAAGAATGCATGATAGAGATCTTGTAGGTGTTTGTCTCTGTCTGAGGGGTTGGAGCAAATGCGGTTATATCGTAGAGCTTGGCTGTAGACAATGGATCGTGTGGTATGATCTGGATGAAGGCTAGAGGCATGTAGGTAGGAATAGCAGTCAGTAGGTTTCCGATATAGGGTGGTGTTTATGTGACTATCGCTTATTAGCACCGTAGTGTCCAGTAAGTGGCATTGCTGGCACATGATGGCATATATCACATTGGTAGATGCGCAGGTGAACGAGCTTCTGGCTCTGTCAATCTGTTTCTTCACTTCAGCTCTACGATATAACTGCATTTGCTCCAACCCCTCAGACAGAGACAAACACCTACAAGATCTCTATCATGCATTCTTACAACTACAATACCCACCTGGCCAGAAGAGTACCCAGAAGTCACCTACTACAGGACAGGCCCAACGAAGAAAACAACAGAACGCCACTAGCCATCACCTTCAGCCCCCACTAAAACCTCTCCAACGTATCATCAAGGATCTACAACCTATCCTGAAGGACGACCCATCACTCTCACAGATCTTGGGAGACAGACCAGTCCTTGCTTACAGACAGCCCCCCAATCTGAAGCAAATACTCACCAGCAACCACACACCACACAACAGAACCACTAACCCAGGAACCTATCCTTGCAACAAAGCCCGTTGCCAACTCTGTCCACATATCTATTCAGGGGATACCATCATAGGGCCTAATCACATCAGCCACACTATCAAATGCATCCGATGAAGTGAGCTGTAGCTCACGAAAACTTATGCTCTAATAAATTTGTTAGTCTCTAAGGTGCCACGGGTACTCCTTTTCTTTTATCAGAGGCTCGTTCACCTGCGCATCTACCAATGTGATATATGCCATCATGTGCCAGCAATGCCCCTCTGCCATGTACATTGGCCAAACTGGACAGTCTCTACGTAAAAGAATAAATGGACACAAATCAGACGTCAAGAATTATAACATTCAAAAACCAGTTGGAGAACACTTCAGTCTCTCTGGTCACTCGATCACAGACCTAAGAGTGGCTATACTTCAACAAAAAAGCTTCAAAAACAGACTCCAACGAGAGACTGCTGAATTGGAATTAATTTGCAAACTGGATACAATTAACTTAGGCTTGAATAGAGACTGGGAATGGATGAGTCATTACACAAAGTAAAACTAATGCATCCGATGAAGTGAGCTGTAGCTCACGAAAGCTTATGCTCTAATAAATTTGTTAGTCTCTAAGGTGCCACAAGTACTCCTTTTCTTTTTGCAAATACAGACTAACACGGCTGCTACTCTGAAACCTATTTCCCCATGGTATTTCTCCCTTCCACCCCACCCCCCACTGTTCCTCTGATATTCTTGTTAACTGCTGGAATTAGCCTACCTTGCTTGTCACCATGAAAGGTTTTCCTCCTTTCCCCCCCCTGCTGCTGGGGATGGCTTATCTTAAGTGATCACTCTCCTTACAGTGTGTATGATAAACCCATTGTTTCATGTTCTCTGTGTGTGTGTATATAAATCTCTCCTCTGTTTTTTCCACCAAATGCATCCGATGAAGTGAGCTGTAGCTCACGAAAGCTTATGCTCTAATAAATTTGTTAGTCTCTAAGGTGCCACAAGTACTCCTTTTCTTTTTGCGAATACAGACTAACACGGCTGCTACTCTGAAACCAGTCAAAAAAAAGTATTTATTCCATCCTTTGCCACTGTGCTATGGGTACCACTCAACTGCTGCTCATTATGAAGTGTTAAACAGAACCAAACCCCATGTGTCTTTCTATTTCACAGGAATGACTTGTCTTGTTTAAGACTGCCTTTAGGCACTCATGGGCCTCAATAATGTATATGTGTCTACACTTAATAGACGGGCCAAGATTGCTACCTTCCTAAAAATTTGATGATAGCTGCAGTTTTTCATGACTCCATCCTGTAAGTCGCAGGCATATGCCATGGGATAATTGCCAGTATCCCCATACAGCATCAATGCCTGAGTGATGCTCGGATAATATGATGACAGACAGATATGTTTTCAATGAATCGATCTACAGTTCTCTTGTACACAATAACCCCCCCTATCTTGACAGCCTTTTAAGTGCTATTGCAACATTATATCTTATTTTATTATCATATTTCCATTGCTGTGTTCCCACGTGTGGTGCTAACATTTAAATTCAGAGGAATATTTAAATAAATAAATGGATATTTAAAAAAAAAAAAAAGACAAACCCCGCTTCATGGGAATTAAACAAAAACTCAAATGGATGTGGAAGAAGTATTTCTTCAGCTCTTTCCCATTGCCCTGTGTCTTCCTTTACATCTGTTCAAAATCAGTGCCGGGGGTGTGTGTGTGTGATGTGACAAGATTCTGATTTAGGAGCATTTTGCACTCACTTTGCATTGGTGTAAATGAGTGCATGAGGTGCGGGCTTGTGGAGAATCAGGCAGCTTGTTTTCATAGCAAAACCCACCTTTGGGGCCTAAATTGGCCAACCTGTGTTTCTCGATGCATATGTTATGGCTGACAGCCAGAGGCAAGTGTTTTAAGGTTAGCTGGACTTGTACAGTTCTTGTCAGTCTCAGGTAGAAAGCAATCCCAGTATACATCCCATTGAAATGGTGGCTTGTAAAGAAGTGCAGAGAACAGGAGCAAGAGGTTGTGAAACAAGATGGATGAGATGGGTTCAATGTCCTGCTAGAAGCTACAGCTACGTAGCTCATACTGCTACTTGGAAAGGCCTTTGCAGCTGCCATAAATGCTTCTAAAGAGGCTTATTTCCCTTGCCAGCAGAGAAATAAGCAGCTTCAATGGAGAGGAGTAAATCCATTTGATTGGAAACATTGCTGAGGATAACCTAGTTATAAGTAATAACCCAATCTTTCCACCCAGACAGAGCCAGCCTTATCCACCAAAGAATCAGTGTATCACTCCTAACATTTCCAGTTACAAACGAACAAGGACCCAGGAGAGGGGAAAAGGCATCAAGGGAGAATGATTTGTAAGAGGTGAAAGGGAGGATGGGTAATCTGGGTTATAAACTGTGCATGCGCCATGAGCTAAAAGTCCAGGCCCCTCGGACATTATAATGACTTTTTAAAAGAATTAAGTATAAGCAGGAAGAGCCCGATTCTCATTTACACTCTGGCCACTTTACCCACCCACCCAGTAGTGCAAAGTGGCTGCAAGACCTTTTGACACAGCCAGCGTGGTGGGAAGGGGATTAAGGCCTGTAATGTTTGGTTTCCCTGCCCTCAGCGGTGTAGTTTCCCGCCCCCCCCTCCATATTTCAATATATAGAGATGAGAAGACAATGTGATCTAGTGATTAGAGTCCTGTATTAGGCATCAGAAAACCTGGATTTTGTTCCTGGCTCTGTCGCTGACCTGTGATGTGACCTTTGGAAAGTGACTTCCACGCTCTGCTTCTATTTCCTCTCTCCCACTTTTAAGGTTGTAAGCTTTTTCCAGCCAGGGAAGGTATCTCATTCTCTGTATAGACACCGTCCAGCACAATAGAACCTCAATCGCTGTTGGGTTCTCTAGGTGTTACTGAGACATAAATACTAATAATCTGTTATCTGAAGAAAGATTTATAAAAATATTTTGCATTTCTTTAGCATTGCGCCTAGCAGCGTTTTGAAGGAGCTTTGCAACTACTAATACTTCATCCCCAAAGAACCCCTGCTATTTATCCGCAGTCTATTGATGGATGGAAACTCAGTGCTCAGTTTAAGGACCAGTTTGGCAATCTGGGTGAAATTCTGGCTCTACTGAAGTTGATGGCAAAACTCCCATTGACTTTTGTGGGGTCAGGATTTCACCCAGGTACTTAATGTCCTCCAGAAAAAATGTTCAATTAGAGTGGATCAATTTCTGTTCTCTTTTATTCTTTGTAAATCCAGTGGAATTAACCTAATGCAAATGAGATCAGAATCTGGCCTAGACTGTTTCAGCATGCAGTGAAGACTGACTGAATTATGGAAAATAGGAGATAAATGCATCCTCCACACCAAACGTAAATGGCCATAGTCTGCTCCTCGTTATATTGGAGTAAACCTGGAACAAGCCCATTCACTTTAGTGGAGTTACTCCACATGTATTCTAGGATCTGGCTCAGAATTTGTTAGCTGAATGTATACTGCCACTGAAATACAATCACGCTGCCTAATCTGAATAGATTTGAACAATTTCTTACTTTCTTTCATTTAAGCAAGCGCCTCTGCATCCTGACAGCTGATTAGCCCTTTAAGACAAATAAACCTCACCAAACAAACAGCTACAAATAAGCCCTGTTACCTCTAGTGTTTTCAGAATTTTAGAGATGAGTCTGAAGTGCTCAGCTTGGTTTCAGATCCAAGCCTCCCCAAGATTTAAGTTTGTGCCCTGCATATCTCTATACACACCACAGATCGGCCCATAGGAACATGGGAACTGCCAGGCTGTTTCAAATCAGGGATCCATCTAGTGCAGTGTCCTGCCACCAGAAGGGGCCTGTACCAGCTGCTTCAGAGAAAGGTGCAAGAAACCCTGCCATAGATTGTTATTATTATTATTATTATTATTAACAATAATATTACCATTGTGCCATTGGACAAAGATGTTCATGAGGAAGCCATAAATGGGCTGCTATCACGCCATTGCCCTGTTTCCTGTGGTCAGTTACTTTACCCCTCTGTGGCCCAGTTCTTCCATCTGCAAACAGGGATCTGAATACTTCAAGGGGGAGGCTGTGAGGCTTAATTAGCATCTGCATCGCACACTGGGATCCACAGATGAAAGTAATTGGAGGACAAGGTCTGATTAAGATCATAACTGTGCTAGTCTCTTCCTTTGGAAGATGAATGTGGGTTACCCAGCTTGGTCTATAATTTGATTTTTTATCTGGGTTAGCATTTCTCTTCCGATAATTGGTAAAATATATTTTTATTATTATTATTATTATTATTAAAAAAAGGCAAACAAAATTAAACCCTAAGAGGAGGGGATTCTGGGTGGTCAAAACTGGCCAAACACAAATAGTGTCAGTAATTAGCAAACCCATTAATAACAGTTATGGAGCATGTTTGAAGGGTAAAAACATTCATTGGAAGTTGGATAAATCTTCAATCTGAGCTCCCTTCTTTCAAGAGAATGAGAGGGCAAGTGATTCTGTCAGTAATGTAAAGCAGAATCAGATGCATAGCCTATAACAGTAGACTTCAACTATGTTGGCTAGAATCATGAGCAGTACTGCCTGAGTGATCTCCTTGGTTTTGATGACCCTATTTGCAGGCTAATGTACTATTTAATATGTGTAAGCGTGCCAGGACCTAACCTGGTAGGCCTTATTTGATCTCACATTCCAATAACTCTATTGACCTCAATGGATTTACTCCTGATTTACCCTGGTGAAATGCCTCTGCATCCTGACAACTGATTAGCCCTTTCAGACAAATAAACCTCACCAAATAGAGTAACTTCACATGAGTAAGTCCCTTGGACCTTGATGGTTAGAGGCCACATCATGCCTCTTAAATCAGGTAGGAACAAATAATTCCATTCATGTCAATAAGGGGATTGGTATCTGGCTCAAAGTGTTAGTAGAATTGGGCCCTAAGTGAAGTCAGAATCAGCCTCAGTGATTATGAGCTCTGAACCAGTTAACCTAACTATAAACCAGCAGTGTTCTTACAATCTCGATGCATTAAAAAATGTTTAACTGTTGTATTAATTTTATTGTTTCTACTCTTCTAAAAGCTCATTTGAATAATTCCCACAATGCTGTGTGGGCCATGAGATATTTAAATGAGTAAGAAGACTTTTGTTTGCTTCTTTTTGCCAAGAATAGCTTTAAACCCAGTTTGTAACAAAGGCTGAGTGCTGGGCTGGATAAATAGATTAAATAGATGTAGCTCTATTGATATCAGTGGTGTAATGCTGATTTACACCACTGAGGATCTGGGCCAAGAAGAAGAAGAGAAAAACAAACAAAAAACGGATCGCAACCTTATTAGATATGAGACCATCTGACCAGGAAAGTGGTTCCTCTGGGTGACAGGTTATTTGCTAAAAAATTGATTCTTCTAAACTGACAATCCTGTCCATTTGGGATATTAATGTCTGGAGTCCATGGTTTGGTGACCCAGTGCTGCCCTTGAAAGAATCTCTTTTAAAGTGATGCTGTGATTGCGGGCTTTCTTATTATCTTCTCTGGCATCCTAAGCACGTGCAGGTAACGTGAATTAAAGCATTTCATTGAGAAAATAATCATAATTTACATTTTTTAATATAAAGCCCAGTTTTTATATAAAAGCTCTTGATTGAGAATCCTAGAACACACCTGCATGGAAGATATTCTGTATTATTACATTTAAGTGAATTGAGTACTGGTGAAAAGAGGTGTTTTGAGTATCATGATGATGAGAATGTAGTGATAGCTAGATTAGATTAGATAGATATGGCAATAAGAAAGAATAGGTAGGCAAATGTGGGGTGATAGCTCTGAAACCTGAAATCCTCTGTTTATTCACAGAATTCTATTCTTTCACTTTTGTGAGGTCCTTCTGTACTACTGGAGTGAAGCACATTGGAAGAAGGGCAGCTTTAGGAAGTCTGTGGAATTCACTGCCATCAATATATCCTTGAGGCCAAGAGCTTGGTAAGGTTCAAAAGAAAGGTGAGCTGGGTGGTGAGAAGATCCACAGTGTCCATGAAATAGGAAATATGAAGTACAGAAGGGATTTAAACTCTCATGCTTCAGGGTAGAAGCTGACAACTCGCTGGGGTTAGGGAGTAGCTTCTCCTAAATTCATTAAACTGCTGGGCTTCTTGTGCCTTCCTCTGAGGCACCTGGAGACAGGATGCACCTTTCTCACCAACACTACATTCACTTGTCTGTCTTAAAGCCGGGATGTTTTCCCTATTTTTCTAGGCAGGGATAAGAAATGTTCTTCTGGGTAGATCCTCAGCTAAAGATAACTGATTATCCAGACTGGATGTTTTTCTAAAAGATCTGCTCTAGGAATTATTTTGGGGGAGTTGTCTGGCCTATGGCAGATTAGATGATCACAATGGTCCCTTCTGGCCTTGGAATCTATGAATCACCAAATTAAAAATATTCATCACGATGACATGGAGACTTCAAAAGCACTGATAAATTAGCCTCATGTATGGAGATTTGTGTCCCTCCCAGCGTGTGTAACTGACCTGTTGCATGGATTGATTTTATCTTTTTCCCTTCTTTTCACAGCAGTGGGAGGTTTAGAAGGCAATTGCCAGCCTCCTTCTCTGTCTGTCTGTCCGTTCTGTGTGAAAAGCTGTTTCTCCTAGGGATAAGGTTGAAGATAATTATTTTAAGTGGCAATTAAGCACCAGGTGGTTGCAGAAAGCTGCAGCTTTCTCCATTTCATATGGAGAAACAGCTTGAGATACCCGTTTCCCTTTCTTCCCTGAAGCTGGGAGGTTTCTCCTTCTTTGTTTTGTGCCTGGCATTGTGATTGCTTTCTGTCTCCTCCAGTAACCCAAAGCGATTGGGTCAGCAGGGGGAAATGGGAGACTGGAACAGATTCCATAAAGTTGCTGTGGCCCCTTGGAAATGTACTGATTTTTGTAGCAAATAGAATTTCGTAATAACAGTTTGTTCTCTTTGTTTCATCTGCTTTCTTTCAGTTAACCCCAACAATTGACTGGTGCCAGCCATTATCAGAGAGTATGTGTCAGACTAGGTGGGTTATTGTTCTGATCCATGTGGCAACTCTCATGACTCCAGTGAAGTTGCACAGATCTAACTGGTTTCAGAGTAGCAGCTGTGTTAGTCTGTATTTGCAAAAAGAAAAGGAGTACTTGTGGCACCTTAGAGACTAACAAATTTATTTGAGCATAAGCTTTCGTGAGCTACAGCTCACTTCATCGGAAATGCATCCAATGAAGTGAGCTGTAGCTCACGGAAGCTTATGCTCAAATAAATTTGTTAGTCTCTAAGGTGCCACAAGTACTCCTTTTCTTTTTACAGATCTAACTGAGATTAGTTGGTTAATTAGCAGACCAGTAGGTATTGTTAGTTACCAAGGGGGAAGTAGCTGAGTTGTAGTGACTTGTCCAAAGACACACAGCAACTCATTGGCAGAACTGGGACCAGAACCTAGGTTATTTGATTTTCACACCCTTTCTTTAGGTTCTAGACCAGGGGTCTCAAACTCAAATCACCACGAGGATCACATGAGGACTAGTTCATTGGCCTGAGGGTCGTGTCACTGACACACACACCCCGCGCTAACCCTGGCCCTGCTCCCACTCCCACTCCAAACCCTTCCCCAAAGTCCCCACTCCCTCCCTGCCCCTATTCCAATCCCTTCCCCAAATCTCCACCCCTGCCCCGTCTCCTTCCCTGAGCATGGAGCTCCCCGCTCCTCCCCCCTCCCTCCTGGAAAGCGCTAAGCACTTGGAGGTAGGCATAGGAGTGGGGATGTGGCGCACGGGGGGAAAAGGGGCGGCGTGAGAGGGGGACTTGGTAGCCACAGGAAATAACTTGGAGGGGGCAGGGGGGCATGGGGAGCTTGGCAGCCATAGGAAATAACTCGAGGGGGGGCACATGGGGAGCTTGGCGGGCCGCAGCAAATAACTCCGTGGGCTGCATGTGGGCGGCAGGCCGCATATTTGAGACCCCTGTTCTAGACCATATTGCCACTTGGCACAAAAATACCATTCTGAGAACAGAGCAGGCATGGCTGTGAATTTGAGGAGAGGAGGCTGAAGCTATCGGTATGCCAGCAAAGTCCTATAGTGGCTGCTAGTCCTTTAGAAAGGGAGAAAATATTTACCTTAATCAGCAAAACTCTCGCAAATGTTTAGAGAGTTTTGTGCCTCTCTGCACCCTGCAGAACGTTGTGGGGAGATAGAAGAGAGAACTGCTCACCAGGACTCCCTGGTTCCATTCCCAGCTCTGCCACTGATTTGGTGTGTGACCTTGGGCAAGTCACTTAACCCGCCTGAGCTCCTTCGTTGATGATGAGCTAGCTTAGACCAACGATACCATGCAGCCACACTGGAGCAGCCTATCCAATTTCCAGTCACCAGCATGGCGATAGGAGAGAGCCAGAGAAGGGTAGGTATTGGCCCAATGCATTTTGTATTAGGCTCTGCAAAACCCAGCATATTTTCTAGGCTTAACATTAATTTAGAAATAGCCTTTCTGTGTTGCCACTTGAAAAGGGGATGCAAGTGACCAGCTCAGAGGCTCTCTTTCAGACAGGCTTATTACAAATGGTATTGAATAACTGGGTGTTACTTTTTCTCTCTGGTTGTAATGATTTATCTCTCCCGAATTATGCACCGTTGGTGAGAATAATTTCCTCTGATTTCAACAAGGGTGGAATTACAGCTCTCTTTGTTTGGTGTGCTAATGGAATCAGAATTAATATCTTGCCCTGCCTGGCTTATCTTTGCCAGACAGGAGCTATTGACTTTACCTGCTCTGTTTTTCTTCTCCTCCCTGCCCTAACTAAAATAATTTGATTTTGAGCTATACTTGGAATAGGAAACACACCAAAATCAAACTTAAAATTCTCCAGCGTGAGTCAGACCTCAGTGCTAGTGATCTCCAAAATGTCTGCAAAGGGGCTGCAAAGTAAGAGGGTGAATAGAGCAGGGAGGGCTGTGGCAGCAGGCTTCCTGGGTTCTGTTCCTGCTCCACCGCTGACTTGTTGTGTGGTCTCAGGCTGCATTTCTCTGTGCCTCAGTTACCTTATTTTTAAAATGGGTCCAGCCAGACAGCATTAAAAGCAGTTTGCCAGCTGGCTGAAGAGACCAGTGAGGAATCTGTACCCACCATGGGGCCTGACCCATTCTATCCACTCTTTCAGAAGGAGGCATCTCTGCTGTGGTCTGTGCTTGTGGCATTGCACCCCAATCCACTCCTGGGTGTCTCAGTTGGGTTACTGAAACATTGGTTAGCAGCAGATCAAGCAGGAGCCTGGGGAATGTCTCAGCATAGCCTTGCAATAAATGAGGAAAGGCCATGGACCCACACTGGGAGATGGGTATCATAGCAACACAATCACACAGATTGGAGGAAGAGGCCAATGGGGACACTGGCACTGCATGTCTGGTGGAACAGCCCCCTCACCTATATAGAGCACTTACAAAATTGCATCTCCTCTGCCAGTACTCACCGTCTTCCTATCTATCTATCTATCTATCTATCTATCTATCTATCTATCTATCTATCTATCCATCCCACACTCACCCTTCATCTCCCAGAACCATGCAGAACATGATACAAAGCCAGCAGAGTCTTTGTTTCTTCCTCTTTCACCCTACTGTCCTTTACCACCTAAAACTTGGATTCTGTCTTGCTGATCACCTGGCTTCATGCTGTCTTGCCCACCTGACCAAGTAGACGAACTGAGGTGCCGCCTCTGCTCCATGACATTCAGCATGCCCTATTGCCACCCTGTCCCCTCAGCCTCCTTGATCTTCCTTCTTTCCTTCATTCTTGCCCACCCCTTATGGCTGCTCCTGACCTTTGGTCCATCTTAGGGTGAAGAGGTGTAGGCTGCAGCTGCTCTGTCTCTCTTGCTGATGTTTAATTTTAACACCATCCAGCATTTTGAAATATGATTTGCGTGGAGGATGCGCTACATAATGAAGTTGCATTGTACTAGATGATCTCCCCCGGGAGAAAGATCCTGACACAAGCGCATCCAGGAGATTCAGGCTAATGGATAATTTTATGACCAGTAATAGCTTTTGCAGTGATACATACTAAGATAAGGGCCATCAAATCTCCTGCTTCAGGGTAGAAGCTGCTCATTGGTGCTTTAGTGCATGTGCGTATGCATGCCTTCATGCATGTCCATGTATGTGTGTGCAAGGAACTGCATGCATGTATATATGTGTTCATATGCATGTATATCTCGCCATAGGCGTTTACATGCATGCAAGTGTGTGCAGATGTATGTATTTGAATGCACATGAGGCATATCTCTGTGCATGTGCATTTATGTGCATGCCATGTGTGTTTGTAGGTGCAGGTATGTGTGAGTGTGGCCAGGGCATTAATTTTCCTTTGAAGACTCAGGAATTGGCAACTCATGGAAGCAGGATGGATCTGATGAACCAAATGCACCCAACACTGTGTTGCTATGCTCTTCCTTTGTGATGTCTGCTGCAACGTGTGTTGAATTACAGCCACTAATGTTGGGCTTTGCCTCCTGTTGTGTGATGTTATGTTGTGCTAGATTCTCTATATATTGCATTGTTTGTCTTCCTCCACCCCCACCCCATTTCACTGGGTTGTTTGTTTTCACTTCATGTGTGGCATCAAAAGGCCGTTTGAACAGCGACTACCCAAACTGAATGAAAGGGACTGTTGCTTTTGGAAGATTGAATGGATGCCTGCAGCAGAACAGATACTAAATTATGAATTAGCTGATGGGTTTTTTTTCCCTCACTCTAATTAAAATGTAGTGGCCATGAAGCCATAATGAAAGGCTGAACACACACTCATTATTTTTATGACTAAACCCAAGTGGACCAGAACTCTAAAAAGGCTCTGTTTGGAGTCCCATCTCCCTCCATAAAGACTGTAATAAATATCAGCTGCATTGATTTTCTTTCCCAGTAAATCCATTGCTATTTGTTCTGGTCTAAGTGCACTGTGTTTTCCTCGGAGGTTTCCTTTTTCTCTGACTGTTCTATTATCTTTTTTTGTTTTTTTTTACCGTTGTTGTTAATCTGTGTTGAGTGTGTAATTGAGATCTGAAGAGGGAGATTAGCAGAAACCCCCTTGGGAAGACATCTGACCTACACAAGGAAGCTAATACATAAATCCATAGCCCAAACCATTGAGGCTTACCGCACCATTTACCTGGATGGTGCCATCCCTTCATCAAGAGCCTCTCAGCACCCCAGAGCCCAGCGCCATCTCTGTCGTTAGCCCTAGGTAGGTGTTTCTAACCTCGGCATGATTTCTCTATTCATTTCTCCCCCTCTTGGGGGAAGTTGTCTTGATGATTTGCTGGGTCAGATTGGCCTCTCATCCGCACCTGGCTTGCAGGGGAGGGGAGAATTGCAGGCTGGTGGGGGTGCGACAGAGGGCCCCAGGCTGATTGTGCATAATAGATTCTTTGGTGGGATGATGGTCTGTGGCTTGTGCAGGAGGTCACACTGGATGACCATAATGGGTCCCTTCTGGTCTTAGGATCCATGGGGGAGATTTTGAAAGGCATAAATAACAGTCAGCTATCTAATTCCCATTGTTTTTCTGTGGGAGTTAGGGCTCAGATCTCCAAGGTATTTGGTTGCCCATTTCCCACTGGTGTCAATGGGAGTTAGGTGCATAGGAGCTTTTGAAAATCCCATTAGGCACCTGTCTGCACCTTTCAAAATCTGGCCCTGAAGTGACTTGTCACACAGGGAATCTAGGGCAGAACTAAACCTCCGTCTTCTGAGTCACAAGTCATTGCCGTAACTGCAAACCCAACCTCCCTCCTACCGTTCTTCTGCAACAATTCAGACCACAGCTAAAAATTGGGATCCGGTTTACAACTGGTTTTTCTCATTTGCCCCTGGATTTGGATCAGTGGTTCTCAAAATAAGGCATACAATCAACGTGAGTGTTCCTACATATTAAAGAAGAGCTGCTCCACTCCCCTCTCTCACCTGACCTCACACTCACTTATGCCATGTCTAAATTCCAGACTATAAATCTGTGAGGTCAGAAGCATGTCTCCCTTTCCTGTGTCACCTCTGGGGTGGCAACATTTTGCTCTCAATAATATCAAGCTCTTTTCTAGTGCTTTTCATCAGTAGCTCTCATGGCACTTTACAAAGGAAGTCACTTTACAGATGGGGAAACTGAGGCACAGGGAGAGGATGTGACTTGCCTAAGGCCACCCGGCAGGCCAATAGCAGAGCTGAGAGTAGAATCCAGGTCTCCCAAGGCTCTATCCATTACTCTATCCACTAGACCAAACTGCCTTCTTCAAGGCTCTGTGGCAAAGCCCACCACAGTCCATGAAAGTCATTCCATTAACTGCAATGGGCTTTGAGTCAGACGCTGATCTCTCTCCTCAGCAGATCCTGAGCTCTTCTTACACCATTCTGAGCATCTTTATCCCTTACTACTATCATTGGGAGTCAAAGGCACTGAGCCTGTTACAGGGCCAAGTTCAAGGAGCTCGTTCATCATTGAAATAGCTGGAGGTAAGATGACATAGCATGGAGTGAATCGGGGCCATTAAAGCATTTAACATGTGATAGTTGGAGCATAGGGATTGGGAAAGATGGCTAGGTGTCCTCCCCCAGTGAATAGCTGAGGGGCATGAAACTGACAGCAAAGAGTAAAGAAGTTTGGGAGTGATGTGGAATTAATTCTGGCTGCCCCTATGTCCTACCTTGAATGTAGCAATGCTCCCAACATGTATCTCTAGATGTGTCTATTTGGCCTCCTTTATTAACAACCTGAATCTGGAAATCCTTATTCTGAGCACTTGAACTCCCAGCCTCCCTTGCCTGTCTCCTGCCTGCAGTGATGTATGGCAAATAAGCAGAATTAATTATTGACTGCTCACTCTACTGATTCCTGAATCTCAACAGATAAAGAGTTTTTAGTGTTTTCTTAATGTTACTTTGTAGTTTATTAGGGGCCTAGGAGGCATGAGGGGAAAGCGAGCTACATGACTCAGAAATGCATGTTCTCAGCATTCGGGCAATGTGCTCCCTTTTCAATCTCATTTGTAACCGGACTATTAAAAATAAATTATCAAAGCAAAGTGGCAGTGGCAAAGCACGAGGAAAAAAAATGTTTCGTCTGGCTTCTCAAGATACAAGCAGCGTAGTGCGCTCTGGGCTTCAGAAAAGCATATTTCAATAATGTACAGGCAGGCAATCTTTTCTGTAATCCAGGCAGGGTTTTCCCATCAACTGGGAGGCAGTATCAGGGATTCACAAGGGGGCTCACTTCCCCTGCCTCCTACCACTCCCCCAATCAATGCTGTACGAATGCACCAGCATGGTCCTTGGCGGCGCTGTGTTGCGGGAGATGCTATGTAAAGCAGTGGTCCTGAGCATGCTGGCTCGTTAATTATGATTATTATTTATTTGAGCACCATTACAATTTGTATCACCTCCTCTTTTGGGGCCAAATTCTGGCCAGCAGTGCAAGCAGGTATATACCACAGGCATCAAGGGAAATGCAGCATGGTCTCTGGCGGCCCCAATTCTGGCCTCTAGCAGGGTAGCTGCTCACCATGTGCCCCGTGGTTTTTCTGCATGGCCCTCCCTCGGCTCCCTCTTTTCAAGGGCCCTTGGGGGTGGTGTAGTCTCTCTCAGGGCTATCACCAGCCCTCCCCTGCAACAGGGTCAGTAGCCCAAAGTAATTCAAAGTGGTCCTTAGTGTCCCACATGCAAGGTCCATCATAGTAGCCTCATTGTTCATACCCATTTCCTAAGCTCCTGTCCTCCACAGAGGCCTTATTCTCCTCAGCAGGCACCTAGCATTCTGGCTCAGGCTTCCTTCCTCTATCTTGCCCCCACCCCCAACCCTGCAGCTTCCTGACACCGTCTATATTGGCATCCCCTGATTCCTCTTGGGTGACTCCTTTTGCATCCAGGGCTGGCTTAGCCCAGGATCTCCAGCCCAGGGGCAAGCCCCCCGTTACGCAGCCCCTTTGAAATATTGCAGAGATACTGGTCCTCAGATCAGCTGTGAAGGAAATCACGGCAGGGCATGGCCGAAAGGGTGAGGGTTTGTTGCCTGCAGTTTAACTTACCCCATGCGCCTTGTCCTCACTATGGCCATTAGACCCAGCAGAGGAAGAAAGGATGCTGAAGTAGCACTCTAGGCTCAGTTCCCAGATCTGTGTGACCTCACAGGCTGCCTGATTCCTATTAGTTTTAATGGGAATTGTGCACCTAAAAGTGTCTTTGTAAATCAGCCTTCATTTGTCTTGTGCCTCAGTTTCCCATATGTGAAAAGGGGATGATGATCTGATCCTTATCTTTGTCACCGGGGTGTGGTGAGTGATATTCATTAATATATGTTAGCTGCTTAGTTATTACAACAACGGGGACCAGGTGAGACTGCAGGTGATAAAAACACATAGCATAGGGCAGAGAGGAGCTTCTCCTCACTAGAACAGGGCACTAGGAAGAGGAGCTGCTCAGTGCGATGTCGGTCAGTTTCAAATTCACTGGGCCTGGTTTGCGCAGCTGTAAATCTGGAAGGTAAGGCCCTCAATGGGATGACAGTGCTGTAAGTGTGATCAGAAGCAGGCTCGGCTTTTCGCGGTGCCGTGATGTTTCTATCAGCCCAATTTACAGGGATGTGTGAGAAACTGAAGCAAATTGGGATCAGGGATTATCATGCATTAAAAAAGCGTTGCTGAGTCAACCCTTTTGCTCAGCTCATTAGTGTAACTTCTGTTTTCTCTCAAGGGTTGGCTGCAGCTAGGAGAGAGGCAGGGTCTAGTAGGTGGTGTCTGACATGTCTGTGCCTGTATCACTGAGCAGAAAATGTTCCAAGCTCTGGCTTGTATCTCATTTTGGGCCTGATCCTGATTCTGTTGAAGTCAATGGCACAACTCTCAATGGGAGCAGGAGCAGACTTTTATATTTTAAGAACCACATTCGGTTCCCATTTACATGTGTATAAATCTAGAGCAACTCCAATGAAGTACATAGAGCTGCTTTAAGTTTACACCGGTGAGTAACTCCACTGAAGACTCTGGATTTACAGAATTGTGAATGTCTCACATAACCACATGGGGCGTTAAGAAAAAACACCAAATATCAAGAGATGTGGGATAAAATCACAAGGGATACCAACACTGGATTTACACCAGCATGAACAGGAGTACAACTGGACTCTAACTTTGAAAAGGTGCCTTGTGCATCCCCCATTCCATTCAGAAATGCCTTAGAAAGTTTTCTGTGGAAAGTGAAAGGATCTGAGTTCATTGGGATACATTTTAAAAACTCCACCACTGAAAGTTTTCTAGACATAGTCTTGACCTTTCCACAGATGCCGAAGAGAAAAAAAAAAAAGCCATCCTGTTTCTCTGTAAAAATGTTTCTATTTGATGATTTCCATAAAACGTTTATAGATTTTTTTATCTTACCCCGTCCAGAGCTTTCTTCCTTGGAAGGGTTAGCAGAAGAGTATTTACAGGGGAAGGGGAAAAAATAAGTGTTTTCACTGGCAAATCTTTACAAATTTGTAAGCCCCAAATGCATGTAAATAATGCAAAGCTTTGGATGTGTTTGCAAAAATGCGCTGGATTTATGGGCTTGTTTTAGCTAGAACTGGGATCCAAGTGCAGCTTGTGCAGTATTTACAAGCTTTATGAAGTTTGCGATGGAAGCAGTGCCTGCACCGTCTTGTTGGAGGTGTATCCACCCCCTCCAGGGACAGGTCTAACCCTATTTTTATTGGCAAAGCTCCAGTTGCCAACACCATACACCGCAACAGACCACGTGCTGCTCGCTGATCTTGCTGACTGTGCTGGGCGTTTTAATGTACAGTGGCCTTAAAGGGACCCACCTTTCTAGTCCCCTCTTTGGATGAGATTGTGATTGGCTCTGCACACTGGGGGAGAGGATACGTAGCGCTTTGCCTCCGGGATGTCCCTGCACAGGGTCCTGGTGTAACGTAGGTCCTTACTCAGAGAGGATGCAGACGAAGGGTGCCTCTACATTTGAGCTGGGAGGGATGATTCCCAGCTGGAGTAGACGGGCCCGCGAGCGCCTACAAATAGCATGGTGCCCATGGCGGCCCGGGTGGCTGCTCAGGCCAGATGCCTGAATGTGTACCCAGGAGAACAGGCAGGCGTGCGCTCAGGGCTGCTAGCCTGAGTGGCTGGCTGTGCCACCCCAGACACACTGTTCTTTTGAGGCATTGGCTTGAACGCAGCGAGGACATACCTGCCTACCTGAGCTGGGAATCACACCTTCCAGCACCAGTGTAGACATACCCAAAGAGTCTGTGCTGTAAATCGGGGCTAAGTGGGATTGACGTGGTCATGGGCCTAGTGCTGGCTCCCTGCACAGGGGTTGGCAGGATTGGGCACCTTCACCTGAGGTCTAGCCAGCCCAGGCAGATTAAAGAGCTCAGCTGGGCTGTGGAAGGACTGCCTGATTGGCCGGACCGCCTGATTGGCTGAGGGGAGCCAGCCGGCCTGCTTTTAAGCTCAGCACCAGGCCGCTGGCTGCTCAGTGCTTCGGTCCACTTGCTTTTGCTCCTACCCTGCATCAGCTCCAGCCCCATTATGGTCTTGCCCATGCCTTGCTTTGATCCTGCTCCAACCCTATTCCAAATGAATCCTGCCTTGCTCTTGACTCTGTCTCAGACCCTTGGCTCTGGTTCCTGGTTTCTGACTTCAGCGCCAACCCTTGGCTCTGGTTTCCAGCCTCCTGAGCCCCGTTCTACCCATTTTGCTGGACAGCCAGGCAGTGCCTGGGCCAGACAGGATGAATTTCGCCCAGGGCGTACAAGGCTTCCATCAGTCTAATCAGACTGGGCTCCCCAAAGTGGGCCCAGAGGAGCAGGGCGAACAAAGTGCTGAGCTGGTGCATGTGATGGGTACAAGTGGCGGCGGTAGTGCAGACTGCACCCTTAAACACAGGCACCATGAGAACACCAGAATTCAGGAGACCACAGTGAGATCCCTCCACCTGCAGCCACCCATCACCCAGAAGCTCCTGGCTGCAGCAAGCCATTAATTATTATTATTATTATTATTAGGCTTGGCAGGATTTATTTTTTTTTATTTTTTTTTATAATTTTGATGGGTAATGTTGAAGTTTATTTTTAAGCTTTTTTTATTTTTGTCAATTTAAAATGTTCACAATTAAGTTTAAAATCATGTCAGAGTGATCACAGCTGTGATTTTCACAGTTGTGGGAAATTATAGGGAGCATTGGATGATGGGGTGTGTGTCAGACAACAATTATTTAATGATGGTAGACACTGAGATTCAAAAAGTTAAAGCTTTACAACCATTAAAATACAAACTGTTAATGTCACATGACAAAATATACAGAGTAAATAGTGTTAAATCAACCTCTAATAAGTTCTAAAGCAACATTTTTCTGATCTTGCCTATCAGTAAATTTTGATAATATTTCCATCAGTTTTGTGCGTGCAGTGAAATCAACATCTACCAACATTTACCGATAAAAATCTTGTCCTTCCAGTCTAATTATGATCTGTGTTGCTAATCCTAAATGTTCAAAACTCATGAGACTGACTTAAAGTCACAAGTTTTTATTAAAATAATAAATGTTGGGTTCATGGTTTCCAGCTTTTTTCTGTCACCAAGAAGGCCAGAAATGTACTTTTTTCATTTTATAAATGAAAGCTGAGATATAATCATGACTCCAGGAGTTGATGCTTAAAAAGCCCTCTCCAAATACTGTGAGACTTGTGATAAAATCACAAGAGTTGGCAACACTAATTATTATTATTATTTTGTAATAGGGCCTATAGGCCTCAACCTGCATTGGGCTGCCTTTGTGCAAGGTGCTGTACATATATATTAGTGCAGTACATATATAATAGTCCTTGCCCTGAAGAGCTTACAATTGAAATAGACAAGACAAACAAAAGGATGGTAGAAAGAGAGACTTATTATCCCTATTTTACAGATGGCAAACTGAGGCCCAAAGACATGAAGTGACTTTTTGATTTGCATCAAAAGAGCCTAGGGTCCCCCCTTAGGAACCAGGGGCTGTGCCAAGATACTTCCCACAGTTCAAGCCATGGCTTAAAACCACTGGGTGACTGATCTCATGGGTGGGGAAAATTCCCAAGCAGCTGACCCAAATTAACCAATCCTCTCACAGGCTGCTGGGAGTGGGAGGGGCTGGGGTCTATATAAAAGAGAGCTAGCCCTTTCCAAGGCAAGGTGAAGGAGATCCAGGGGGAACACAGTTCCAGAAAGCAAGGGGAACACTTTGGAGGGGGAGAAAAGGTACTGAGTTTGGGGAGAGTTGGGCACAGGCTGGTGCTGCTTTCCTAGGAAATTTTGGGGACTAAAGGCTTTGGGTGTAGATCCAATTAACTGAAACCAGATACACCCCTTTTGAGAACTACTACATTCTCCCTGGTTTCCTTCCCCTGCCCTGCTGGGATGGTCAGGTTACCCTAGCCCAGCAGGTAATAATGTAGTGATGCTTGGAACTCTGAGATATGGGGCTTCAGTGATCAATTGCTGAACTCCCTGGGCTGGTGAGAATCCACTAGTTCACAGCCAAGGTCTGGACTGAGGCTGATTCTGAAAAGTAACCCATTCTGGTATTTAAACAGAAAACTGGTCTTAATCTTTAACTATAGCGGACCTGGCAGTCCACTATAATGTGCTTGCCCCTTGCCCAGAGCAAACACACATGTTGTGTGGAGGGTACGTTTATGAGTATCTTATAAAGCAGGGGTGGCCACACCACAGCTCGCAAGCAATGTAGTCTTTTAGATTTAAAGTGTGTCTTGTGGAGCCCCCCCAATACTTCCCCCTATTCTCTGCCTACCAGACTGGGGGTGGGCACTCAGGGCTTCTGCCCCATGGCTGGGTGGTGGTGCTCGGGTATCCTGTGGAGCTGGAGTCCCGAGTCCCAGCAGGCACGCCCGGCTCTTGAACTTCTGAAGATTATCATGTGCATCTTGGAGGATCAGTAAGTTTGGCCATCCCTGTTATAAAGGGTTTTTAAACGCTTAATAGCTATTCCAAGCTTGCTATAGACTACATATATACACAGCTGCTCTGTTACCTTCTGGTGACTTCTGCAATAGAAGGCAGTAAGCCCCAGTAGAAAGCTCTGAACCTATTTAAAAGGATCCTACCCAATTCCTATATAATACAGCAACTGGTTGGACTTCAGATTAACCTTGTTGTTAACATTTATTCAAAAGGTATTAACCCTTTATAAACTCTTTAAATTAAGCTCAATAAAAAACCACTCTGCCTCTGGAACCCCTTTAATCCCTCCTGGGTGAGATCTGGGTCAGCCCAGAGAGACGCAGCTTAACTGCGTCTTTTACTTTCCTATCTGCTCTGTGACTTTCTTTTCCCCCAGTCGTTTCTCACCCCTTGACAGCTTTGCTTAGCGCTGCCGCTGTCATTTGTGTCTGGATGTGGAGACATTTCCCTGGACACTTGATTCATCCGTCATTTAGATCATCGGAAAAAGCCGTTTCCAGCTATGAACATCCTTAAAAGCCCCCAGAAGAAATATTCACCTTGAACTTAGTGTTACTCAGACTGCTTTTGCCACTGGACCAATGTGGACATTTTTCTGTCTACTTCCTTTCCTCCTCCTTCTCCTTCTTCTTCTCTTAATCTTTTGGTAACATCTGAGAATCTGATCTCACAGTCTTTGCTCTGGCAAAGCTCCCATTGATGTTATTCAAGCCAAGAGTTTATCAGGATTAAAAGAGAGGATTAGAAATGTATGTGAGTAATAAGAAGGGCCAGCGTTATGCTAGGCTAGATGAGCATTTATAAGCGACATAAGCCCTCCTGCTTTAGGGTATAAGCCAACCAATAACTGCATGGGGTTAGGAAGAAACTTCCCCTGTTTCAGGCTGTCCCAGAATAGCAATTCTTGCACCTTCTTCTTAAGCATCTAGTGTTGGCCACTGTTGGAGGCAATATGGTGGCCTAGAAGGACCATTGATCTGATTCAGTCTGGAAATTCTTGTGCTCCTCTGATCAGATCCTTTAGGGCTAAATTCTGAATAATAGAATATCAGAGTTGGAAGGGACCTCAGGAGATCACCTAGTCCAACCTCCTACTCAAAGCAGGACCGATCCCAAGTTTGGCCTCGATCCCTAAATGACCCCCTCAAGGATTGAGCTCAGAACCCTGGGTTTAGCAGGCCAATGCTCAAACCATTGAGCTATCCTTTCCTCCCTTCTGCCAAGCCCATGGAAGTTATGCATTAGGAAGTGGGCAGTGCAAAGGCTTCACACTGGCATAACTTACACTCCATGGATCTAAAAAAGGTCTAAATTCAGAGGTGAGTATAAATTTGTGTAACTTCTACCTTCTTCCAGCCCTTTGTCATGAATAGGACGTCGGCTTAGATATCCTGCTTAGATTCACACTACCCATTTGCTCATCACCCCTGAATCTCGATCATTTGAATGTATGGGTACAGCTACACTACAATAAAAGACCTGTGGCTGAGCTGCACCTGGCCCAGGTCATCTGATTCATGTTTGCAGGGCTTGGCCTGTGGGGCTAAATATTGCAGTGCAGATGTTTGGGTTCAGGCTGGAGCTCAGGCTGTGAAACCCCGCAAGGGGGATTGGTCTCCAGGCTCAAACCGGAGTCTGGGCTCGAATGTCTACATGGAAATGTTTAGCCCTGCAGCCCAAGCCCCATGAGCCTGAGTCAATTGACCTGGGCTCTGAGGCTCTGGAGTGTCCTTATTTGGTGAAGGTGGTTTTAAGTGTGTATCCTTGACTTTCTCCTTGGAACATATTCTGTGGTCTCTGAGTGCCTTGCTATAAATAACCTATTTCTTGGTATGTTTGGAGTAGCTACTGGACCTGTGAAGGTAGGTGTGGTGATCCATGGGTTTCTTGTATATAGGTGTCCATAGGGTTCCACTGTTGGAGATGACTGTGGTCTCCAGGAAGCTGATGGTTGTGTGGGGGTGTTCTAGAGAGAATTTAATGGATGAGTGGGGCTGGTTGATATTGTGGTGGAAATCTGAGGGAGTTTAGTTCATCGGTCCACAGGATGAAAATATCATTGATGTATCTCGGGTCTATCAGTGGTTTTGTGATGCATTTTTGCTACTTTGTGCTAGATCAGCACTGGGAGAAGTACTGAAAATTCTCAGTGTAGGCGAGACCTAAGGGGTTGTAATGGACATTCCCAGGGGGACTGTACCAAGAAGAGTAGTCAGCAGGAGAGTATAACTTAAAGTGCCCTTCTTTCTCTCTCACCCTTGTTTCCATCTCCTTGGCCAGTAAATTCCAACATGAGGGAGAAAGCATGAAGGTACTTATTGGATAATTGGGCAGAGGGGTGACACAGGCTGGTGTCATGAGCAGAGGGGATGGTGAGTCATCTTGATAGCATAGCAGAGAAGATTGATAAGGCGCTCTCTCATCCTCCCATTGAGACTTTAAAGGAAACGGAAGAGAGAACCACTATAATTGGAAACAAGCCTCTGTCAGACTGAGAAATCTCTGCTTTTTCTCTTTGCGAGTGGGAATCCGCCACTACCTCAGCTTACGCCCACCTCCCCAACATTGTAATTCACAGCCTTGCACACCCGGCATCTGATGTTTTCACCTGATGCATGCATCCTTTTGTTGGGAAGAAATCACACTAGTGGGGAACGGTTAAAATCAAATAAACAGTCAAATGAATTTGAAACAAAAATAGCAATTCAGCGGCTGTGTTCTATTCCCACCACCCACCACCATTTATAACTAATTGGGGCTTTGTTATACACTCTCACCTGGTGACAGAAAAATACTAAACTCCACTGGTTAACAATAATCACCCTAATTATACCAAGATGACATTTACAATTCAGGCAATTGCTAATCCATTACCTCACTTTGCTGAATACTAGAACATTCAAATTAAAAGTTATTCACCCACAAAGAACATTGTTTTAGTAGCTGAAACAGCTTAGTAAAGGAATTTATTACGGTAATTTGCAGCATTCCCATAAATAAAACATTAAAGAGTTGTCTCCCCCCACCCCACCCCAAAAAGAGAGGTATAAAATAGATCTTTTATGATGAATATTTCCACCTCCCCTGTATTGTGATTTTAAAAAATGGAAATTGTCAGACAAAGTTTGCATACTTAAATGAACAGTGCTTCTGAGTGCACCTTGTATGGCCCAGAGCATATGGATCAGCTGAAATAATTGAAAATACACAGATGTAAAACTGGTGTAAACAGGGCATACGCGAGCAGGATGAATAATAGATTTTTTTGGTTCACACGCAATTTAAAAAAAGGATTTTGGGTTGACTTTTTTGTTTCAATTTCCAAAAATTTCAAAGTTTAAAAAAAAATTTAGATTTAGAGGTTTTTTTTTAAACATGTTTGCATTTTTAAAATCAATTTGAAGGAGATTCCAAAACAAAGGTATTTTGAACCAAAAAAATTCAAATCACTTTGACTAGAAAATAAAACAAACTTTATTTTTTTTCTGAATACTGTCTTTTTTTTTTTTCCCCAACAGGAAAAAAAATCTGGTAAAATAGGGAAATGTTTCGCTGTTGCTAAATCTGTGGGTTTCACCAAAAAATATTTCACACAAAAAATGTCACCTAGTAACACGGATGGCTTTGCTTCATGATTCACACCAGTGTCAGGGAGATGGGGAATCAGGCAGTAAAGGTCCCTTGGCAATCCCCCCTCCCCCCCCCCGCTGACATCAGTTGGGCCAGGATTTCACCACAAAGTTTCAAAAGTGATGAGTGGGTACTTTGCTGCATTCTCTAAAATCAGGACCTTTTAAAGATGATTCCAGTTGAGGCATCCAAAATCACTGGCCACTGACCATGTAAGCCATTGGTTTTCAAACTGGGGGGCGTGTATGGGGGTCACAACAAAGTTACCAGGAGGCACGAGGTGGAGCCATGAGTCTGGGTCAGAGCAGGGCAGCAACAGAAGAGCCTGCGGGGAGTTCTGAGCAGTCGGTGGGGGAGAAAACAGCCCCGCCCCAGCCTGCTGTTCTCCCCCCTTGTCCTGCCCTGGCTGCTGGGAACTCCCTGATTATTCTCCCTGCTGCTGCCCTGGCTCAGACACCCAGCCAGCCGCAGCTCCTTGTATTTTAGACCCTTTGGAGCTCACAGGTGTGAGAGGCTCCGGGCAGAGGGAAGGGATGGTGCGGAGCCCTGGTCCACTTCACGTCATGTTTCTCCAGAGATGGAGCCATCCGGGTCCTGCCACTGCCCCCAGTGTAAACTGCCTGCTCCCCTCAGTGAACGTGGGGGTGCAGAACGTGGGGGTGCAGCAAAAAAAACCAACTGGAAACCTCTGGGTTAGGCCTAAAGAACGTTAGTTTGTGAAGGTCAGAACAGTCCAGTCCTCTGGCTGCTGTATCCTTGTGCTGTAGCAATCTGCCATGGTAAGAAATTGTCTTTCATCTCTACATAACAGTGAATATGAAGACACCAAATGGACACAGTTGGGCTTCAAATGACCCTGTTTACTAACAATCTACAAGGCCTAGCTACTTATGCGCAGGGCTTCTCTGTTAGGAGCTGGTGGCTTCTGTAATAGAAGACAGGGCAGGGCATTTAGAGGGCTCCCAAAGTATTTAAAGGGACACCACCTGATGAGTCCCTGCTGGGGGAGGAGTTGGGTGCCTACTAGGAAGGGAGGAAGCCCAGAGGAGAAGGGGGCTGCAGGGAGAAAGGGGAAGAATTCTGCACTCTGTCTGTGAGCAGTTAAGTGTGGAGCCAGGAGAGACTTGGCGAAGCTGCTGGGGTGAGGAAGCTCTGGCAGCAAGTGCTGGTCAAGGGCCAGGACCTGAACCTCCAGGGAGGCCTTCAGCTGAGGAATGGAGCACAGGGGACATGTAATCTAGGAATCTACGTGATGACTTGCACTGGGGTAGCACCTAGGGGCCCCAGTCCTGGACCAGAGCCCCATTGTTCTATGTGCATGCATATAATAAAACATGATCTTTGCCCCCAATGAGCTTACGATCTAAGGGCTTGTCTAGAACGAGAGTTCTTGCGCGGCAAGCTGGAGCGTAAATCTTGGGTGCACAAGTGTGCTGTGCACTTAGCTGGCCTTGTGGACCCTGCTTTGCACACTAAAAATCCTCAAGTGTGCATTGACCTGCAGGAGTAGGTCGGAATGAACTAGAGACCTTTTTAGTGTGCACTAGCAGGGTCCACATGGCTAGTTAGTGAGTGGCAAGCTGGGATGTAAATCTACAGTGCTACTAGCATGCAAGTCACTAAATGTCCACTTACACAACCCCTATGTAGAGTTAGACAAGCAGGCTAGCGGGATCATGGCTGTGGCTCATGTCAATGAGCCTACTCCATCGCAAGGGATATTTCCTGCTTAACGTCAGAGTGAGAATAGGGAGTACCTGGCTGAGAAGAGCAATCATGCTCGCTGCCACCAAAGACATCTGGTTCTTTCTTCCTTCTCCTCCAGTTCCTCTCCTGAATAACAAATATGCTCCAAAGAGAGCTGCTAGAGAGATCTGGGCCTGCGGCACATGTTGTGTGTGATAGGACCAATAATAGCTACACTCCTAGTCTCCAAAAGGCATCTCAGGTAGGACAAGTTGAACATTTTCTGTCAAAACTGCTTTTTGATGGAAAATCGGGTTTTTTGACTCCACAAACATTTTCAGGGGAAGCTGTTTGCTGTCTAGGGAAAGTTCTTCCTTTCTTTCTTCCTTTCTTTTTTGAAACTGAAACTTTATTTTCAGCAGAAAACTTTTCAAAAAGTTGAAATTTTCTGCAGAAAATTTCAGCCCAATATTTCTCCTCCCCACCTCACTTTCATAGACCTTTTCCAGAGTAGGTTTAACTGCAAAGACAAGGCCTGGCGGCTGAGAACGGTGGGACGTCACTCTTGTAGCTTCTGGAGCATCAGTTGCAATCCATTGAGCCATCAGTATTGGTGATCAAAAGTCATTGCCATCTGATGGCTCTTCGGAGGGCTCCATGAAATGAATTTAGGGCGTATCCATCCATTTCCTAGTGGACAGGTGGCTACCTCGAAAAAATCTACAGGCACTAAATGCTATATTCAGCAGAGATGCTAAGAATCAAGGCCCCGATCCAGGAAAACATTGCTATTCAGAAGGGCAGTCCTATGCAGGTTCTTAACTACCCTCTTTCCAGTAGTATCTGAGCACCTTCCAGAAGAGCATTAAGTCCCCCTAAGTATGTACTTAACTTTAAGCATGAGCACGACATCCTATTGACGTCCACAGGACTTATGCAGGTGTCCAAAATTAAGCATGTGCTTAAGTGCTGTGCTGAATCGTGACCTCAATAGGCCACTATCCCCAGAATAAATAGAGCAAATTGTGACCTCAATAGGACTCTATCCCCAGAATAAATAGAGCAAACTAGTCCACAAAGCCCTTCCCCAGCCAACACAGACTGAATTCCCCTGCCATCAATAGGCAGTCACCTCTGAGGTCAGGGTAGGCTGGGGAGGGGCTTTGTGAGCAAGTTTGCTCTATTTATTCTGGAGATAGAGTCCTTAATCATTGTGGAGTCTCACCCTGACTCTTCTCTCCAGCACAAAAATAATTCACTGAAAGGTAGAGCAGAAATCACAGCCCCTACATGTGTCAAGCAAATGTTAATGGAGTCCTCAAAAGAAGGGAGGAAAGGGTTAAACTGCCTAAAAAGCTGGGCCTGTATTTCTTCAGACTTGAGCGACCCCTTGTACTCTGTGCTGCCTGGAGCCCACATGGCCATCTGAGTCGTGGAGCACTTTTGTCAGAGTTCTCAAACCAGAAATGTCCAAAGCCATTTGCAATAAAACAGCAAGCCGCAGCAAACCGGGTCTCCTGGCTCAGCTGGCACATCTTCCCTCAGGCACCATTCACCAGTCTGACGGCTGCGCCAGCTTGGCTCCGGGTGCCAACCTCAGACAAAGAATGAGCTATTGAGCTGCACAGAGGGCTCGCTGTCTGCCCTTTGCCCATTCCTCCAATGATTGAGTTGTTCACAGTCCAAACCCAAGAGCTCGCTTGCAAGAGGCTCAGCAGATGATTCCTCCCGCAGTCAGTCTCATTCCAGCTGATCGGCTGCCCAGGTCTGGAGATGGATGGGGGATCTAATGGGATGCTGAGCCATGCAGGGAGAAGGGCAGTATGGGCTAGGGATCAAACATTGAGTCTATTATTATGGATGGAGGTTATGACAATCAAGAAGTGCTCCATTTTGTGGGAAATTCATCCCTGCACACAGGGCTTGTACAATACCTCTGACTTAAGCCCAGTTTAAGCCATAGCGGGATTTAAGTCATAGCCCTCCACAAAGGGGTAAATTTCACCTGTGAATTTCTGAGGGCATGTCAAGAAAAGATTCCCTGCCAGACGGCTGCTAGCTAGCTAGTTAGCAAACACTCTCTTGGTTTCCTGGTGTCCGCTGTGTGCATACCTCTTGTCCCATCGCTCACTTCACATCCTGGGCACGTTGCTCAGGGGGAGGTGAGAGCAGCAAGGGGAGAACCTTCAGAGTGTGGGGGTCAGTCTGGTGAAACACTTTCAAAACTCAGATCCTTTCCTGAACCTCTTGAGATTGCTGGCACTTCCCGCTTCTGTTGTGGCTGGAAATAGCCAGTAGCAGATCTGGGCAAAGAACAGTTTATCTAGGACCACAGGGCTTCCAGCACTGCAGTATATGAGCAACTCCCAAGTATTTATGGATGCAGCTTCACCACGCCCCTGGAAGGTAGTGAAATGCTGCTATTCCCATTTTACAGCTGGGGAAACTGAGGTACAGAGCGATTTTAAACAACTTGCCAACAGTTATGGAGGGAGTCTGTAGCAGAGCTGCAAATGACTCCAGATCTCCTAAGTCCCACTGCAGTGTATTAGCCACAAGACCCACCCTTCCTGCTCTAACCACTGGCCCTTGGTGATTCCATCCCTAGGCGAGAAAAGGCCATCTTCTGTGTAGGCAAAGTTCTCAGCCCCTCTTTCATCAGGCCCGTGCACTATTTGCGGTGGTGGATAGCAGCCCTGACACTGCACATATGTTTTGTGTACAGCCGCTCCACGTCAGCCCCGCCCTGTGTGAATCTGTACCGGGGGCAGCTTGACTGCTTCTGTCCGATAGAGACAGATTGCCGGAAGGCTGCTCTCACAAACAAAGATCTGCAGGCTTCTGATCACCACCACTCCTTCTTCCCCAGCTCAATTAAGAAACAACATATTTTCCGGCTCACCTGCTCTGCTTTTATTTCCTCTCTGTCTCATGCTTCTGTGGAGTTTTTTTCTCTCTTCTTCTTCTTTCCGTCATGCTATGGCAGTGCTGCTGAATGCTAATGAGAGCGTACTCTCTTCACGCTCAGGGCAGCCCTGCTTTACTAACCTTTGCAGATACCCAACTATGGGAGCCATGCTGGGCTGGTTATTAGAATTACAACGGTAGTACCTAGGAACTCTGGTCATAGGGCAGGGCCCCATTGTGCTGAGTGCTGCAGGGGCAAGTAACACAAAAGCTGCTTTCCCTGCTAATAGGTTTTGTGTGTCCGCCAGGGCTTCTAGTTTCAGTTGCCCTGGGATCTCTCCAAAGCCCTCTTGACGGGCACCTGAGGTTGCCTTTGGTTCTTAGGCCACTCAAGCTGCAACTTCAGGCCTCAAACAACACTGTGATCCGGCCTTCATGCTGGAGCAGAGGGAGCGATTGTGAAAGCCTCTCTGGCTTGGCTGACGCTGGGGAACGAACTGGGGGGTCTCCAAAGCTGAAAGCACAAATCTCTACAGCTTGAGCTAAAGGAACAGGCGCTCAATGGGTGAGCCTGTAACTGACCCACAACCTTTGTGGCTTGGGCACAGAGGGGGACACATAAAACCCCCACAGAAAGTGGGTTATACAATGTTGGGCATGAGGTGGAACGTATTAGAAAGAGTCCTGATTCCCAGGCATTTCCTGACAGAGAGGAAACCTGGCCCAATCGAGCTGTCACACCTACACTAGACGTGCAGCGCCCCAAACACCTTGGCATTGTAGATCACATCCTGTTTAGTACCAATAGAAACAGGTGATGATGGGTGCCTGGAAGCTCAAATTTTTTTTCTGCATTACATTAGTTCACATTGAGGGCAAACACTAAAGGCCTAATTGTCTAGGGTGCTGAGCATCCTGACTCCATTTGAAGTCAGTGGGAGCAGCAGGTGGGTTAGCGGAGACTACATTTGGATCCAAAGGTGAACTAAGCACCTTCATGTTTGGGGGTAGAAGTGAGGGGAGACTTGAGCTTCAGCCCAATATTGGGCTACACCCAGATTGTGAAGATTGGGTCCATATCTGAACTCCCTAATGTTCCAGTTAAACTGTCAAAATCACCCCTTAAATATAAAGCATGAGCCCTCCTCGTTCACTCAACGCCTCTGTGACTTTTCTGGCCCCAGTTCTCATCATAATTCTCCATTTGTTTTCTTTGTTCCCTTCCCTTCCCTTCCAATCCTTTGGCATTAGCCCAATTTGCATGTATTTCACTTTGCTCTCTTCTCCCAGCTAAATGCTCAGTCAGGTCAAATTACTACCCTACCACTAATGAGCAGCCATTTCTCTTTTGATGTGAAACACCAGCTAGCATTTTGAATGCACTTCCAACCCTCCCAACCCAACAGTCTGGTTGTGCAAGGAAAACAGTCTCCTGCTTGAGCCATCAGAGAGGTTTGAAGCCCAGGACCTTCAGTGCTGAAAACACAAGCATCTAGTCCCTGAGCTGAAGCAGCAAGTCCCTTAGCTAGCAGCAGTAGTAGGCTCTTATCCTCTTATATGGGCCAGGCATTAGAGGGAGACAAAGATGCACTCCCTACTAGGTTAGAATAAAGAGGGTCCCCAGAATCTGTCATGTATTTTGGAAGGAGGGGAAGAGGCTTTTTAGACCTTGAATCCTTTGTTCTTTTCCCCCAACTGTAAATCTGAATTTCAGAGAGTGAGAAGCTCAGCAACTGTCTAAGTCTGACCCCTCTTAGTCTCTGACACTCGTAATGTGCACAATTCATTGTCCCACCAAAGTAGGGAAATTGTAACGGCCTCTCTGTCTATAGATGCCGGTTGTTTAGCTGTGAGTAGTGGCAAAGTGTTTCTTGGTCTATATTCTTAAAGGCACGGAAAGAAAGAAGCTTCTCTTTTCTCGCTGACCTCAGTTATTTTCTGTCCTTTCCATTTCAGGCTGTATATTTCTTTTCTGTCAGGTTGGGATTTTTATGTGACAGGGGCTGGCTGTTACACAGAGAATGCTCTGCAGCCACAGTATTGATGAGGGAAACAAAAGAAGAAGCAAACAGTTTCTCTTCCTCCCATTTTAGGTCAGGAAAATCTCCCCAACTTTCTGAAAAGCATATTGGTGAAGAAAAAAAAAACAGTAAATTTGTGAACTTACACTTCGTACTTAGCAGACAAATTACATTTCTTCCGAAATGTTCCAAAATGCATTCATTTTCAGAGTACATTACTTTCATAATGCTGTGTGGAACATTAAATGAGAATTTCCCTGAGCTGGCTACAGAGCACACTTTTATATTTCATAGTCTGACACGGAGCCCAGAATAAGTAATGAAAATCTTTTAGAAAAGTGACAATCTTGTCTAGCAGCCTGGCCTGGTGAAGAGATTGCAACATAAAACAGATGAGTGCCCTGCTTGACAGCTAATTGTGTCGGGCTTAATTACAACAAGCAGAATTTAATCGGCTGTGCAGTGTGGTTTTTTAGGCTGGGGGAACCATCTGGAATGTACCTTGCTTCTGGGCTGATGGAGGGGAAGGGTTTCACCGGATTGTGAAGAAAGGAAAGCAACGGTGCATGTACTTATAGGCAGGAGAAGTTGCTTAGCGTATTTCATTTGAGTCATATGATCGATTTCAGGGATCTTTACGCATAGATGCGCAGCGTTACCTGATGGCTACGAGGCCTCGGAAACAGTCCCGGAGTTGATTCGATGGGCCTCATTCTCCAAAGCCTTATACCTTGTCCAACCACATTCACCAGTGCACAGGGAACAGAATGGTAGCACCTTAAACCTGCCGTGCATTGTATGAATAACTGCACATGGTGCAGGGCAAAGGAGAATCGGGCCTAGTGCTTTTTGCCATCCAATAGCCTTATGGGTTGTCTGTATGAAGGGAATTTGACAGTTCTCAGCTTAGTTCCAGGGGCAAGGTGTCCCCCCTAACGGCCATCACAATTGGTGCAGTTGGCAACCTTGCTGGCAGTCTCAGTAGAGAGACAGAGGGCTTAATGAGCTATTGGAGATTGAAATCTCCTCTTGTTCCATAGAGGTGGTCCTTTTAGGCCAGAGGAGTGGCTGGAGGAGGAGGAGTGTCATGCTGCACCTGTTTCAGAGCTGGATTCTCCCTTGCTCCACCCCTCTGTGCAGTCACTGACACCAAGGCAATGTGAGTGTGACATGGGTGTCTAGTGCTTCTCTTCTCATCCGTTAACACTTTGCCCTGGTGTGAGGTGCAGGGCTACGGAGAATCAGGCCCAAATTGTAGGGCAATAGTGAATCAGACCCTCTACAGGCTTGGTAATCTTGCATCTTCCACCTGTGCTAAAGCCACATGAAACTGGTTTAAAAGTAGCCTGTCTTTATTCGAGAAATGGCACTTTGTCTCCTGGGCGGAACATGATGACCTGTCCAGCAACTTCTTGTTGACCAAGCTTTGGCTCAATGAGCTTAAACTATGGACAATCTGCAATGTTGACTGGATGGAGGCTGAAAGGCCATTGGCAATCTCCCACAAGCCACAGCTTCAGGAAGCTATACTGGGATCTGTGTGGGTTAGATACCCCGAGGTTTGTGCTGTATTGCTGCACAACTGTGGACCCGGGACAAAACAGCCAATGAAAATAGGATGGCCAGTGGGGGCAGGCTGCACTGATGGCTCTTACACTGGTTCAGTTAGCATGGTTCAGCTTTCTCCACAAGCCACAGTTTTAGAGTGAAGTCTTGCAAATGGCCTAAGCCCAAGTGTAGGTGCTTCTGAGTCTAGGCCTGACGCTGCCACTGACTTGCCATGTGACCTTAGGCAAGTCGCTTCACTCCCCCCATGGAGCATAATACCTACGTACTTCACAGAGGCTTAACTGGTAAATGCTTTGGCGAATGCAATTGCTAAGCAGTTCTATAGAGATGAAGCGAGCTTAAAATAGATATAAAGTGGGCCTTTAAGTTCTATTTTTGCACAGTGTGTATAAGCCAAAAAGAAGGGAGGGATGTACAAAAACAAGGTGAGAGGAGCTGGGCCACTTAATCTCAGTGGCTTTTTTGCTGTGTAGAACTACCGTTCACAGGCTGCCCTACGGAGACTCGGGAGTAAAGGTTAGAAAGGTGCTGTTTCTGTGGCTTAAAGATAATGCGACTCAAAATTTAATTTCATTAGTGACCACCAGACCCCTCAGCGAATTGCCAGGGCCTTTCGGGTGGTCTCCCCAGCCGTTTCATTGACAATTATTTTATTGCCTACAAATATAAGACCCCCATCACCATAATGTCTGGGCATGCTCCAGCACTTTGAAGCTTTTGGGTTGCCAGTGAAGCCTGCCTGACTTGTAATGTGTTGATTCTGGCTTTCCATTGGCCGCTCCCCTGATTCTCTGCCCTCCTGTTCCCACAAAACACAGCCCCACATGCATACTGGTGAGATCTCTGTGATCCTTTCAGGTCTGTGGAACCATACTGATTCTGTTGCCTTCGGGGCCTTAACCACTCACAGGGGGCAGGATTTGGGCCTATAGTCATGATGTGTAGCGCTTTCATCCACAGGCCTAAACAAGTGCACAATAAACAGGTGAGCATTATTGTCCCCAGTGGGGAAACTGAGGCACACAGTGGGGAAGTGACTTGCCCAGGGTCATGCTGTGTGCCAGTGAAACCAGACTTCCTAATTCCCAGCTGGGGGCTTTAATCGCTGGACCATATTAAAAGATGGTCTTGTTTTAAGCCTAAATCCCATTTTTGCTGTTTTCTTGGTCAAAGGAGCAGCGTTCTACTGGGAAACAGCCTGTTTCAATCCAGATGAACATGATGGCCAGCCTGTCAAAACTGTTTTTCAGATTCACTCACATGGCTTTGCAGAAGCTTCTGGCATCTGCTAGGAGGAAACTCTGATTAACCCAACATTATTCTTAAACACCTATTGCTACTGCAGCTGCTGCCCTGCTACTGTTATCTAAGGAGGCTGGGCGTAAATATTCTCCTAACTGCTTTGCGTGATCCTTTGGGACCGAAGGCCCTGCATGAATGGAAGATATTATTAATTATCAGCAGCTCTTGTTCTAATAAAGGGTTAGGGTTTTTCTGGCGCGCGGGGCTTTGATTCAACGATCATCTTTCAAGCAGCCGGCTTGTAGCCTCACCTTAAACTCTCAGCACAGCAAACTCTGCCAAATATAACCCAACTGCTAGGCCATGATGGATATATATATCTCCCTTTCCCTGCCTCAATGATCAGACAGCGAAGCAAATGGCTCCTATGACAGATGTGAGAGCTTGGAAGCATGGAAACGTCAAAAGACTTATTCTCCTGGGACGTGCCAGACACCATAGGCACAGAAAATATTAATGGACCTTTCTCGATCAGTAAGTGTGGTGTCTATCTTCGTGTTTTCTGGCTTGCTGGGCTGGTTTCCTGTAGCATCTGGAATTATTAATGCAACATCACCCAGTGCCAGTTATGCAGATACCCAGCCTTTGAAGCGTTGCCCCCTTGGAGAGAGGGGCATTGATGGGTTTTATCTGTTTCAGGAGGACTGGCCTCCAAACTATTACCCCCCCACCCCCCAAAAAAGTGTCAGCATGAACTAAGTAGATCCCAAGGAGGCAAGATCTTGCTGGTAGGCAGAAAAACCTGCAAGGGTCTCCAAGTGGAAGATGGCGGAACAGCTGGTGAGCCTGGCATACGTGTAGCCAGCTTATTATTTTATGATGTATACTATGCTCTGTGTAACCTGGCTGGTCACTGGTTTTCCTCAAGAGGGAACAAACAGCAGGTGCTGGACTAAAGCGTACAAACTCCCCTGAAGCTACAGGTACTTCGTTCCCTCCTTCTCTGACCCCAAATGGATTTAACCAGCCCTGCCAGCCGCTTGTGTAAAATCAGGGCTTCCTATAGATCACTTCCCTGAGATCGCTTCCCTTTTCTGAGGTGCTTGGATGGTGGGTTCTTGAGCAGTGAGAATTACACCTCCGCTGCACAAAGCTTATTTTACCTGGGCTTTGCATACAGACTTGAGGAGACTGTGTTTGTTTCCGTAGCTTCATGCAGTTTCAGGCCACAAGGGATCATTCAATCCTCTAGTCTGACTCCTGTATGTCACGGGCATTTATTTATTTACATTTATTTCACCCAGATACCCCTATATTCTGTGTAACGGCTTTAGTTAGACTAAAGCATTTCAGTCCTTGGGAGACTACACTGTAGCGTGTAGAGTGACCAGGTGTCCGGTTTTCGACTGGAACGCCCCGTCGAAAAGGGATCCTCATGGCTCCAGTCAGCACTGCTGACCGGGCCATTGACCGCCCAGTTGGCGGTGCCACGCAATGGGGCTGGCAGGCTTCCTGCCAACTTCTGTGCCGTTCGCCTCCTGGGAAGCAGCCAGCATGTCTCCCCTCCAGCTCCTGCATGTAGAAGCAGCCAGGGGGCTCTGCCCACTGTCCCCCGTCCCAAGCGCTGCCCCCGCAGCTCCCATTGGTGGGAACTGTGGCGAATGGGAGCTGCGGGGGAAGCGTCTGTGCACAGGGCAGAGTGCAGAGCCACCTGTTCACACCTCAACATAGGAGCCAGAAGGGGGACATGCCGGCTGCTTCCTGGGAGCTGCTTGAGATAAACCCCACCCAGAGCCTGCACCCCTGACCCCCTCCCGGGCCCCAACCCTCTGCCCTGAGCATGTGAGCAAGACCCACCGTCCTGCATCTGGAAAGGATTCTCTGTTCTCCGAGGCTAATTTGGATGGATGAATTTGTGCTTTTGCTCCTCAGACTTTGCTTATGATTCTCTAGCATGGCTGAGTGTCTGTATTTCTGTGGCAGTCTGCAAGCACTCTGGACATTGACGCGTGCTCCCCCTCGCTTTCAATCCAGCATCCCATCCAGATGGCCAGGTCTCACTGCATGAAGCTATCCCAGATCCCATGTCCCATGGCAATGCACGCACGCCCTCCCACATGGATGCACCTTTAAGCATCCACCCTCGGTGATCTAGCCCCTTTCCTTCACTCTTCTCCAGCTGCCCTTGTTTAGGCGCCATCCATCAGAGCCACAGCCTTCTGTTCCTCCAGACGTCGCAGAGCTGGTTGCTATTCCTGGCCTTGCTGCCCGCTCTAATCGGCTTCCTGGCTTCTGCTGTTTGTTTTGACATGGCTGTGCTGAGAAGTTCCTTCACCTCATGCAGAGTTTTTCTTGGTGTAATTGACTTGCTGTGTCTCTTTTCCCTGTCCATTTTACCCAATCTTCCTTGGTTTGATCTCTGAAAGGCTGATGCAGGCTTCCCACTGTGCTGACAATGCTGCCTACGCTGCCTGTCAACTTCTCCGTCCTTTCATTGCTTTCCGACAGTGCTGCAATGACACTTGCACAAGTCAGGTAAAGCAGATTGTTTGCTGATTACCACCACACAATGCCAGAGTCGTGTTGATTCATCCCCCTTCCCCTCCACTGACTTCTGGTAAGGCAACGGGGACAGGATACAACCCTGCTGTGCTAACGTGGCCAGGACTGTGACAAGCCACTCAAGATATCTTGGAATTAGAGTGGCACGTTCTAGGATTCTGCAGGAGCGTTCAGCTGAGTTCTCCTCTTGTCAGGTGCTAAGTGCCTTCATAAAGATGCAGGTGAATGTAATGCTGAGTCATAATGGTAGGTGCAACTTGCTAGACAAAGGGTTGAAGTGGCTCTTTCAGGGGCAGGTGGAACTAAGGTCCAGGTCTGAGAGGTTCTGCAGGAGAACCTTAGGAGCAGCCAACCTTGGGAGAAACCTTAGGCTGAAACTTATGCTCTACTAACTCTTATTTGAATTGTCCATAAGGCCAAACTCCAAGAAGGGGTAAAGCTGAGACTAGATACATGGGACCAGATCCTCAGTTGGTGTGGCTCCATTGAAGTTAATAGAGTGACACTGGTTTGCACCAACTCAGGATGTGGCCCAGCATATGTTCACTGTGTTTGGAGCAGGGTGGTTGTCCATTTGCTCACAACACTGTAATGCCCATTTGCCCCTCCGGAGCCAAGCACTTAAATAAAAGGTCCAAACCTACCCCACCCCTCACCACCGTCTGAGTGCTTGCATGGGCACTAAGGGTATGTCTGCACTGCAGTCACAGGGGGTGATTGTAGTTTGTGTAGATGTACCTGAGTGAGCTAGATCAAAGTGAAGCTGCTTCAGTGTGAGCTAGACAACCGAGATTATGCTGGGTTTTAGGCAGATTAAAGCTAGCTAGGGTATGTCCACATGAGCTGCAGTCACACCCGGTGATTGCAGTGCAGACATACCCTTAAAAATGTCATTGTCCACTCGATCCTCTCCTCGCAACATGAGAGGCAGATGGCCTTTCTGGACACCTCTCAAGAAAACTAGTTACAACAATTACAGGTTTCTTTAAGAATTGCTGGAAAATGGAACTAATCCAGAAAGGAGATTAGCAGATGTGCTGAAAGGCTTTTGGGAAGTTTGCAAGTGCTTGGACCACTTGAATTTTGCAGGCTAGAGGTCAGGGCTCCTGACAAGGCCGAGTAAAAGCTCTGCTCAGCATAAGGACTGGTTTTCAGACACACTGAGCATCAAAAACCCCAGCTGGTATCACTGGGAGTTGCAAGAAAAATCAGATCCTTCTTACAGCCTCTTGTTTGATTCAGGCTGCTACCTTCAACCACTTCCCCAACTCTTTTCTTCTGGAAGCAGCATCAATTCCACCTCCTGAGATATTGCAGCATGGAAAAATCGCAGTATCATAGACCGCCCCATACTCTGTCACACCCTGGAAAATCTGGAGTAATTGCACTGAATTCAGTAGAGTTGCTCTGGAATTTAGCAGTGTGTCTCTCAGCAGACTTTAGTCCCCTGCACTTACATCCATGGCAATAAGTTTAACAGTCAGTGGTGATTGAAGCAATATCCCCGTTTAGCTGTTGGTTTGTTTTTTCAGGTTCACATGCCACTCCAGTTCTGTTGGAGTAGTTTCTAGCTGTGCACATACATGGATGCTGTGGGCATGTGAGGATACACTTTATTGCTCTTCTACAGGGAGGCAATGTTATCTAGAGATTAGGGCAGTAGAATGGTACTGAAGCAGGCTGGACACCCGCTCAGGCCCAGAGGGGTTTAAGATAGCCCTGGGAGAGGGCCGGGGCAAGGGAAGAGCTGGGCTAATTGGCAGAGCAGCTGGGGGCTATGCCCCAAACAGACCCAGCAGGCCTTATAAAAGCCAGGGATGCCAAGAGCAGAAGAGCACACTCTTGCTAGCTTCTGAGAGGGTGGGAATCTGGTTGCAGGGACCTAAGCAGAGCACCTAGATTGGAGCAGGGCTGGGGAAGGGCCTGGGGAGCTCCAGCCAGGAAAGCCCCAGGCTGTGGCCTAGCATTAGGCCAACAGGTAGTGGGGTTGCAGGGGACAGCCCAAGGTTAGACAGAGGCAGCAGGTCCAAACCCAACCCTGCCAGTGATGAGTGGCTCATACTGCGGTCTGTCCCAGGACGCAGGGGCTAGCTGGTGACTGGCAGGAGCCTACGACTGAGGTGAGGTAGGGATAGTGGGTGGGGGAGACCCAGAACTGTCGGGGTACTGCAGCACCCAGTTAAAGGGTCACCGGGATCCTGGGAGGGACATGGGAGTCAGCAGCAAGGCAAGACACCGGCCTGAAGAGGGCGCTCCGGAGGCTGGAATGCTAATTCCCGGAGATGACCAGCAGGAGTTTCTGCTGGTGAGTCTCGCGCCCCGTGACAGGTACCCAGGAGACCTGAGCTGTGTTCCACTCACTTCCTGTGTGACCCTGGGGAAGTCACTTTGTCTTGGCTTCTCCACCTGTTAAAACAGGGGTATTGATACTTTCCTTCCCTAGTAAAGGGCTTTGAGATCTGTGGGTGAAAAGCAGTTGTATTGTGTGAATATGTAATGTTATAAATGCAGAGATCTTCCAAAGACCTTGCACCTCAGCCACATGCGCAGTGTTGAGATATTATAGTCTCTTCTCTTTGTTTCTTTGTAAATTGTTTTAATGAAGATGTAAATAACAGCATAGTAATTCCATGGAGGAATTAAACACCATCAGCAAAAAAAAAAGAAACCTAGTACAAGTATTCTAGTAGTATGTGCAGGTCCCAACCAAGATCAGAGCCCTATTGTGCTAGGGGTGTGTGTATACACATTTTATTTATATAAAGGAAACTGAAATACAGAGTCATAAAGGCCCAGGTTTGTAAAGCTATTTAGGCTTTGCTGTGCTCAGTATTGCAACACCTAACTGATTCAGGAACTCAAGTATAATTTTCAAAAGTGATTTAGGCACTTACGAACCTACATGTCAACTGTCAATGAGATTTAGACTCATAAGTGCCCAAATCCCTTTTAAAAATGAGATTTAGGAACCTAAATCAGTTACGCAGTGCATCACTGAGTGTCGCAATGCCTAAATACCTTTTAAAAATCTGAGCCTAAGTGACTTGCCTTAGACTACACAAAGTAGCTGGGTCAGAGTTTGGGAACTAGACAAGTTCATGGAGGATATGTCCATCAATGGCTATTAGCCAGGATGGGCAGGGATGGTGTCCCTAGCCTCTGTTTTGCCAGAAGCTGGGAATAGGCGACAGGGGATGGATGATTCGGTGATTACATGTTCTCTTCTTTCCCTCTGGGGCACCTGGCGTTGGCCACTGTCGGAAGACAGGACACTGGGCTAGATGGATCTTTGGTCTGACCCAGTATGGCTGATACGTTCTTATTGAACCTCCCTTTTCTGAGTAGTCTTAACTGGAAGACCTTGCTTCCTCCCTTAATGATGACCCTGGGCTGCTCTTCTTTCAAGCATACATTTCAAAGCCCATCACAGATGCTAATTAACAGATCCCTGAAACACTCCTGTGAGGCAGATGTCATTAACTCTGTTTCAAAGGGGGAAACTGAGGCACCACTTTCTCCAATGTCATACAGCAAGTCACCCGCAGAGTTGAAGTCAGAAAATTGGCCTCCTGATTCTGAGTCTCCTGCTTTGACCACTAAACAAAGCTACTATCAGAAAAAGGTATCTGGAAAAAACAGATGGCAAGTGTTAAGCTCAGGAGGACCACATTAGTGCCATGTGGTGTCGGTCATGTCTATGAAGAAGAGCTCTGTGAAAGCTCAAAGCTTGTCTCTCTCACCAAGAGAAGTTTGGTCCAATAAAAGATATTACCTCCCCTGCCTTCTGTAGCAAAGAGACAGACAAAAGGTAAAAAGTTATTTTTTATGGGTATTAACTGGGTTGATGCCTGTCTGGAAAACATAGGGGTTAAATCAAAAAAGATGTGAGGCACAGTTGCCATGTCACGGGATGGGAGAAGATTGGCCTCAGAGCCCTTATTGGAAAAAATACTACAGCAATGATTTGAAACACTGCAGGTCACAACTACAACAGTGCAGCTAGCTAGCTGGATGCTACAGGCCAGATCCTGATCTCTGTTACGCTGATATAAATTTGGAGTAACTTCACTGATGCTAATGGACTAACTCCAGATTTACACAGGTGTAAGAGAAAGCAGAAACTACTCCTAAGGATCTGATTCACTTTTTACTCCCCCCCCCATTTTACACCTAGGTAATTCAGTTGGACCTGATCCTCAGCTGATGCAGATTGGCCCAGCTCCATTGACTTCAATGGAACTACAAAGATTTGCAGCGGCTAACACAGTTCATTGTCTCCAATGGAGAGAATGCTGGTTTACACTGGTGTAAGCGTGATCAGAATTGGGCCCTCCCTGCCATGCCATACCACAGTGGGCTGTAGATTTCCCTGGAGCTGCTGGGTAAAGAAGATGCATTAGGAAAGGATAGGTGAAGAAGGAGAGGAAAAGGGAAGTGGATGGGGAGAGAAACACACAAAGCCAGACAAAGTGTGAGGCAAAGGCTTATCAAAGGCTGTAATACTGTAATAACATTTAGATGCACAAACAAGATTGTGGAAGGCAGGGCCAGCCAAAATCCAACGCAGTTTACCTGAAATGCACCCAAAACATCCCATCAAGCAGTGCCTCTTGCTTACATTTCTCTGCTTTGTAACCACATCGACACAGCAATGGCTGTTTGTTTTAAAGCCCCAAACAGCCCCGGTACTGCAAACTTCCTTTTGGAATGGGTGGGCAATAACAACAACCATGATCAATAGGCTCATGAGCCTGCACCACTTGGCTAATAGCAATCATAGCCCCATAGATGGCAGTGGCAAGTTAAAATCCAGTCGGCTGCCGCTTTCTGGCTTCCATGACCGAGGGATGTGCCTTGGCATATAGGAAAGCCTTGAATATTGACAACCAACAACTTTTTGTTTGGTTTAGGGTGGTTATCTTCTCACTGGAAGAGAAACCTTGTGTTTTTCCCTGAGCTTGCTTCAGAGGGGAGCTGAAACTCTTCAAAGAATTGGAGGGCTTTCTTTGGAGCAATGACAGGCCAAGCAAAAGAAGGGAGAAAAGAGCCATGGATAGGCGGGAGTAGTAGCGGGGAGAAGGGGTGAAGCAGCAGGACATGGCCCTGTGTCAGTGGAAGTTTTGTGCCCTGGGTGTGGAACGGATGAGAGCTTATTGCTGTGTACAGTAGAACCTCAGCGTTTTGCACACCGTGGGAATGGAGGCTGTTCGTAACTCTGAACACAACGTTAGGGTGGTTCTTTCAAAAGGTTACAGCTGAACCTTGACTTCACACAGCTTTGACACATTCCTACGCAGAAGAAAGGCTGCTTTTAGCCATCTAAACTGAAATGAAACAAGCACAGAAACAGTTTTCTTATCTTCTCAAATCCTTTTTTTCTTAACTTTCCCTTTATTTTTTTTTAGTAGTTTAACATAGTACTGTGCTGTACTGTATTTGCTTTTGCCTGAGTACTTCCAGTTCCAAATGAGGTGTGTGGTTGACCGGTCAGTTTGTAAATCTGGTGTTTGTAACTCTGAGGTTTTACTGTATTTATTTGCATAGTGCCAGGCACTTTACAGACAAGCAGGAAAATAGGATCCCAGTCCTTCCCACCTCAGGAAGGGAGAGCGGATTAATATGAACCAGTGCACTGGAGAAGAGGAGGGAGCTGAGCTGCAAGCTATGAATTTGCTCTGCGGTTGGGAAGATGTAAGAGGGCAGGGTACAGAGGTTTCGGGGTGTCAGTAACATCCTCTTTTAAGCAATTGCACACTAGTTGTATGCAGTTCCATTTCCCAGCTGCTTTTCTTCCACATTTCCAAGCTGCAGTCATATCCCAGCAGGGCCAAGTCTATTCCTGGGTGTAATTCCACCAGAATCAGTAGAAATAGCTGAAATCAACAGAGTTATGCTAAGGGTGAAACTCTCAGCTCTGTGGGGTAGGGGATTCTGCACACTGTGGGAAAGCAGGTCTAGTGAATTGGCAGGTTAACACCAATGTTTCTCTTGTGGGGCCCTGCTTTCTCCTGAAGTCAATATGACGTGCTCTGTGAGTGATTCAAAGAGTAACCACTCACTTTCGTTGGCAGCTAATAAGGGCCCTGATTCAGCAGGGTACCTAAACACCTGCCAGAGCATGTTCCAGTTCTAGTGACTTAATTGGGGGTTATTTATGTGATTAAAATTAGGCACATGCTAAATACCTTGCCAACTCAGGAGAGGTTTGTCCATTAGCACTTGTGCTTGATACCTGAGCTGCAAAGCCAGAGATCCCAGGTTCTTTCCTTACTGATGGAAGGAGTTTTTTACATGAAGGGCAGAAGCTCTCATTGGCATCTATGAAAGGCAAGGTCGGGGCTTCCTTGAACTACAGATTGTGGCCTACGCCGTAGAAGGAAAAAGGCGGCCTTTCAACCAGTTGGATTTGGTTTTTAGCTTGGACATTTCCTCTTTGACCCACAGATGTGCCCGGTGTGCAAAGCACCCTGGGTTTAAACAAGGTACGATATTAACTATTTATAACAGGTCACAGCTGCAGGGAAGGAAAGAGCTATTCACCTTTATCTGGCACCTCTGGCTTTCTTTTCAAACTCAAGCAAAGTAGCCCCAGTGGGCCCGATCATATGAAGAACGCAGCATCTCCTGGAAGGTACTGAACACCCTCAACTCCTGATCTCTGGGAGAGAGGATCAGGCCCTCTGATATAGCCTCTCTCTGCTTCAAAGGATGAAGATAGCTCTTTTGAAATGGAAATGGGGTTTATTATTATTTATTTTTCCCCTGTCATCCATTTCTCTCCAGTTTCTTTCTCGCCGATGCATGATGGAGCTTTCGTCTCCATGTTTCCAGGGTAACGAAAATAACTTTCTTCCAGAACAGAGGTAGAGCAGACCCATTCTGCTGGAAAATTCAAAGCAAGGATTAAAATTTATAAAACAGCACACGACCCAGTGCAGCATCAAGCTGCTCCCTGCCAATCCATCCAAAGCACCATGAATAAGTAGCAAAGCCATGGCCACTTTAGGATTCCTTGTAGGGTCCCTCCTGCTGGAGACACGCCAGAGCTTGGCTGTAGTGGATAGAAAGGGGATTTTTTCTCGAGGTTGTTGGTTATGGCCAGATGCTTTGACTCTCTCTGGATCTCTAGCTCCCAGTCTGTGTCGCCTAGTCAATAAAGTAGTGATGCCCAATGGATAGTGCATTGGATTAGAAATCTGGTGTGGAGAATAAACTTTTATTTTTTTATTAATATTATATGTACCTCCGTTTACCTGCTTGATATTCTGTCTGACTACTTGGAGTTAAATCAAGAGGGGCTGGTAAGAAAAACAAGCAGAACTACGCAAGTGCCGAAAGTTAGGTACATGTCTAAGTACCTGACTATATAAGCAATGGCGCTAGTCCATTTACTCCAGTGGCAGAGCCTTGTACAGCAAAGCTAGAGATCCCAGGTTACATTCCTGATGGTGACCCTAGAATCATAGACATGTAGGGCTGGAAAGACCTAGAATTCACAAAATCCAGTGCCCTGCACTGGGACAGGACCAAGTAAACCTAGACCAACCCTGACAGGTGTTTAGCCAGAGATAAGACATCTCTGGATGTACAGCTTCAAGACAGTAAAGCAAACAACGGTTGGGCCATTAATTGGGAGGATGATATTTCCTGGTGCCAGGTGGAGTTATGCAGTTGGTTTACCAAGGCTGGGTGCCCAAGATCAAAAGAACACTAAACGGTTAAAAACTCTCTCTTGGGAGGAAGTTGCCAGGAACTGTTCTGTGGAGAGCAGACGGACTGAAACACAGGATCCGTGGCAGCTCGTCTTGTCTAAGCTTTGAGGGAAACTGTCAGACCCAGGCATATAGGCCTTTAGTTGTTTTAATTCTCTTCTCTGATTGCTATGTACCTGTGGGAGAATAAGGAATGTTTGTTTTGGAGAAGTTGTTTTGAATCCCTTTAATCAGCTACTGGTCACAGGCTCCTTGCAGGTTTGGTTTCTTACAGGAACCAAACACAGTTGGACCTGTTGTGTTAATGTGGTTGGGGGGAAAAAAGGGGGCTACAACCCAGAGATCCCATCCAAGAACCATTCAGCGTTCCTCCCTCAAAAAAGGCGAAGGAAGCGAATCCTGTTACCTGAGAAGGAGGTAGGAGAGGCAGTCTAATTCCATTGAAATCAACTGAGCTGCTCTCATTCACATGAAGTGAGGACAGCAAAGGGGGTCTAAGGGCAAAAGGTCCAAGGTGCATCTCACCCTGTTCACAGTAACACCTGGTCCTGCTGCTTGACCATGGGCAAGTCTGGACTGCTCACTACGTGCCATTTGTTTAATCCAGCACGTTCTCAAACTGTGGGTTGGGACCCCAAAGTGGGCCATGACCCCGTTTTAATAGGGTCTCCAGGGCTGGCATTAGACTAGCTAGGCCCAGGGCCGAACTTGAGGCCTAAGCCCTAGCTTCGGTCCCCCTTCCTGGGCTCGTGTCAGAAGAGGGGTCACAGTGCAATGAAGTTTGAGAACCCCTGGTCTGATCGTTCGAGGGTTAACATTTTCTAAATCCTCTCTAGAACTTGGTGCTGAGCTAAAACCCTACAGATTCTAACCCTTCCCATTAGAGAAGGAGGGAAGTGGGAGTTGAGTCCCTGCATCTCCACCTTGCACATTCACACTGCAGGTTGGATCTCCAACTGGAAGGAACCTATTTCCCAGCTGGGTCTGGGTGAAGGCAAAAACTTGCAAAGTTTTGGCCCCAAATACTGGAAATCTCACCCCCAAAATGCTGAGCTTTGTGAAATTTCTGCCACGTGGGGGTCCAAATTTCCCATGAAAGAACTTGGGAGTTTTCATTGCTATCAAGCTGGAACCTGAATCCAAATCCAAAGCCCAATCCCGGTCACTATACTCTCTGCTCAGCCCTGTTGGCATTGGACCCCTTTGGGAGGGCTCAGCTGGTACCACCCAGGGCAGCCTCTGCTTTGGAAGGCCAGATCCTCAATTGATTTCAGTGGAATCATATTCCCTCTGCGGTCTGCTCCTAGCACAATGGGACCCTGATCCCTTCATGAGCTCCTCAGGTGCTATAATCATTTGTACTGCAGTAATGCCTAGATGCCACAGTCCAGGATTGGGGCCTGCATTGTGCTAGGTGCTGTGTGTGTGTGTGTATGTATATATATGTGTGTGTGTATATATATATATATATATATATATACATACACATACACAGAGTAAAATTTTCATTAGGGCCTAATTTTCAAACATGACTTGGGCACTGAGGCCCAGATGCACAAAGCTATTTAAGTTCCTAACTCCCATTGAAATCAATGGATGTTAGTGCCTAAATACCTTTAAGCATCTGAGCCTGAAGAGCCCTTCATCTAATTGACTGTCAGTGAAACACAGGGTCCAAAGTCACTTCTGAAAATGGCAATGAGGCTCCGAATTTTTACCCTCACCCCCGAAAAGACAGTTGCTACCCTAAAGATCTCACAATCCCCATAATAAGACAACAGCTTGATGCAACAAGCGGCTACTGCAACAGAAATAATAGTCATATTAATAACATTGTCTTCTACACTAGCCATTAATTCTCCTCTAGAAACCCCAGTAACATTTGCAAAGAGGAGCTGCCATGGCTTTGTCGGAGTGTCTTCCATCCCACAACACACATCTGCCTTGTTAACTGTGAATGGGACCCATTAGAATTCTGCCTTTCATGGCAATCAACTCATTTGCACATTGCTAAGCAAAGGCCTCCTGATGAAATATTAATTCCCAATTAACACTTTCTGATTTTACACCTGTTGAGTGGAGTCAAACTTTGGAGAGGAATGCATGGCTGGCAGCGCAGTGTGTCAGTAAGGGGCAGATGGCACCATTCCATCAGTGTCGAGTTGGCTGGCGAAGTGGAATCAGTTGGGGGTAGACGCTCCTTTTATGACACAGGGAGTTAAATGCTAAATGATACCAAAGCATAACTACTAATAAATGTTTAATTAATGGCTTATGAACGTGTTGATAAGTTTATTAAAGTGATGCATGAGCGCATGAATATTTCTGAGCAGGCACTACTCAAGAAAGTTATTGCTGAATAGTGTTAACAAGGTGGTTAAACTATTTACATGTGGAGTTTACAATAGCTACGTTCACTCCAGTTAGTTGAGCATTTTATGGCAGATCTCAACTGAGCAATCCCCATCCTGATTTTTCCTTTTTTTTTTTTTTTTAAAATAAATCCTTCTTATATATATATATATATATATATATAAACAAACTGATTTTAATTGCATTACCAATTAACAATAATACCCAGCACCGTAAACCAAAGTAGATGAGTTAATTGTTATAAGTTTAACTATAATTTCCTCTGTGGGAATTATCGCTTCTGGAAACAACGGTCCTAAAAGGTCAGCTTGGTCAAGCTGCCGATATGCCAGATAATTTGAGAAGGGGGAAAAAATTGGTGCTGCATGATTTTATATGCTCACTTGCTCCCTCTCTTCTTTGAGAGCTTGGGGTGGGGGGAGTAGAATCCTACATGCATTTGATCACTGAACACCCAGGCCTCTTGATTAGAAAAGGCCTCAGGCATAGTCCCTGCTAATTGCTAGCATTTTCCACTCTCCTTTTGCATCTTGAAATAGGCAAAAGGTTTGGATGGAATAAGTATGCCAGGAAAAATTCAAAAAGCAGCCTGATTTGGGAGCTTTGAGGAAATGTTTCTATTTTCCAGCATCTCTGTATGGGCTGGTTTTGGCCAGGACCATAAGCCGAGGAGCCAGTGTACCAGAAGAAGGGCTGTTCTAATCTATTTTAACTAAAAATCTTGCTATCTGTTCATTCCATTAGATCTATTTGATATTCTAGCTAATCTGTTCTTCCAGTGCTGGATTCTGGGTAAAATTTTCAAAAGCATCTTTCAGTGAGACTTAAGAGCCTATGTGCCAAATACACTTTTCTGTGAGACAGGCTCCTAAATCATGTAGGTGCCTTTTTAAATTTTACCCTCCTCTATTATATTAGGCCAGTATTGAATCCACACGAGAACATTTCTAATCTATTCCATTGATATCTCCTCTACTCAATAGTGTAAAAAAAAAAAAAAAGTACTTGTGGCACCTTAGAGACTAACAATTTTTTTGCAAATACAGACAAACACGGCTGCTACTCTGAAACCTACTCAATAGTCTATCAAGACACTTCTACCAGTAGCTAGTCTAACCTATTTGAAGGCATTGATAATATGCTGATCACTGTTGTGTTTACACTGTTCTCGTACTGCTGAGTGCCTTGTACCTTGTGGTGTTGTTTATACCTCGCCCAAGTAGGTATAAACCTCTATTCTGACTCAGTGGAGTACTTCACTCACCTTGCATGAGGATTGACGACTGCAAATGGCACATGGTAGAGGAGACAAAAGATCAAATTCAGCTTGAATGCAAAGAAATTATTAGTGAGGTGGCAGTTTATTTTCATGGGATTTCCAGACCAGTTCTGCACACCCAAAAGGTTAATACAGTTTGCTGACTTTGGAGTATTTCTCACCCTTAAATGACCACAGCCTTTGTTCTCTCATCACAAACAAAAACCTTTGCAGCTGAAGCTACCTCCTGGAAAAAATGCTGCCTTTATCTTCGATGGCCTCTCTCACCATGGTGTCTAAGCACCTCATCAATGTTGATGTGTTTATCTTCAGTATGCCCCTGTGAGTTGGGTAGTGCTATTACCCCCATTTCACAGATGGAGAACTGAGGCACAGAGAGAATAAAGGTACATCTACACTGCCTAAAAAACAACAAACAAACCCCACCTTGCACCAGTGAGTCTCAGAAATTGGGTCAGATGACTTGGGCTAAAAATAGCACTGGGGCTCTGCTGTGACCCTTTGTTGTGTTTCAGAGCCCAGGCTTCAGCAGGAATGTCTACACTACTACTTTTAAGTGCAGATCATGTGCCTGCATCAATTGGCTCACTGAGACTCGCTGCTGTGGGGTTTTTGGAAGTGTAGATGTACCCTACACAACTTGGGCAAAGTCTCACAGAATTTGATTCTCTAAATCCCAGGGCAGTGCCCCTAATCACTGAACTAGCCTTACTCTTTGGTTGTCTTTTCACTATCCCCTCCCAACCCACAGTAACACCTGGTTACTGAGACAAGCAGGAGGCAGGGTCAGATTGTGGTTCTCTGAGGCCAACCTTGGGTGCTCGCTCAGATCAGTCACAGTGAGGATAATTCAGGGTGGGGAGGAGCCGGATTAGAGCTGTGATGAACATTCTCAACACACCCCAAAACCAGGCATGATCTGTCTGCTGTGACACCCAAGTTTGTTGTCATCACCAGGAGTTTGGGGAGGTTTTGGTAGAACTGAACAGGCCTGGGTTTTCCCATCCCAGGAGAATTTTTTTCCCCCAAAACTTTTGAACATTTTCCCCATCTCGAATGGGGGTGAAAAGTCAGAATCTTGAAAACTTTCACAGACCTAAATAAATTCAATACTGGATTTGATTGAAATGTTTCATTTCAAATCATTCCGATGTTGACTTTTAAAAATATTTTATTTAACTCTTTCTTTTTTTTTTTTAAACCTCAAATTAACCTACATTTCAAAACAAAAAGTCTTTGAACTGATCAGGAATTTTTCATATTGAAAATGGCCAAGTGGGACTTTTTGTATAATTTTTGAAACTTTTTTCCAAAAAATTTTTGAAATGGGAAATTTGTCAAAACCATCCCTTTTCTGTGACATTTCAGTTTTGACAATTTCACATTTTCCAACAGAAAAACAATTAATCAAACCATTTCTAACCAGCTCTAGGTTTTAGCTCCTCTTCCTGTGCATTCACAGCTCTTCTCTTTGCTCTATATGATTCCAGTCTTCTGTGGAACATCTAGGATACGTCTATATGCACGCTACGCCCAGGTTCTGACTCATGATTGAGCCCAAACTCTCTGTCCATCCGCACACAAATCAGTGACTCGGGTCAGCAAACACCCAGGACCCAAGTCCTTGGATCTTGCCGGGGGGTTGGATGGAGCCTGATTCTTGCTGTGACTGGTCCAAGCCCTGTCACTTTCCAGTATGGACACAGCTCAGGCCTCCGACATGAGTTAGGTCTGTGCAATGCAGTATAGAGGTGATAGCACAGTTGTGAGATTCGGGTCCAGCAATTGCAAACCCAGGTTTACCATGCAGTGTGGATGCTCAAGCATGGGCTTGGAAACACCGAGCCTACCACTCTGGGTCCCACAAAACCAGGTTACAATGCAGTGTAGAAATACCCCTTCTCCCATTCCAAGGCAGCTGGCTGCCACCCTGGATCTCCAGGGGACTAAGTGATCTTCTCCCCTCCTACCCCCCAATGTTCAGTCTCTGGGTGGTGGAGTGCTGGCCCCACAAACTTTGGGAGGGTTTTTTGGGGGCGGAGGGCCTGCTTGAAGGGCAGGAAATCCTCTTGCTGCTGCAGCACTGAGGCCTGAGGTGTCCCAGACTCCTATGGTCATTAAACAACACTGGCTATACTCCATACCTGCATGCTTGGGGAAGCATGGGAAGGACCAGGAAGGCTTGCCCTCTCCAGAGCCTGCAGGCAGCACTCTGACCCCCAAGACCCTTTCACAGGTGGGGAAGGCATGGAGGGGCAGCAGGACAAGCACATTGTGAGCATTTAAGGCAGGGGAAGCAGCCACTCAGCATCACCCCCAGGAAATGCGCACAAAACCCCAAATGCCATTTCCACCATGCAGGGAGCATCTAGCCATCAGAAAGCTTGCATGGGAGGCAGTGTGGTCCACTGGGTAAGGACACCTGGGCTCTAGTCTTTGCTCTGCTATTGGTCTGCTGGATGACCTTTGACAAGTCATGTCATTGCTATGTGCCTCAGTTTCCCCATCTATAAAATTGGGATAATGCTACTGACCTCCTGTTGTAAAGCATTGTATAGGAGCTAGGCATTATTATTATTTCCTCTCTCACCTCTTTGTCTATTCATTCTGTAAGCTCGTCAGGGAAGGGAAGTCTCTTACTCTTAAGTGTTCAGGTATTACAGTGATGAGTGTGCTATAAGAACCCATATAGCACAGAATTACTGTGTGTCTGTACAGCACATAGCACAATGGGGCCCTGATCTCAGCTAGGGCCTCTAGATCCTACCATCATATATAAATAATAATTCAGGGGGTGTGGGCACTATTTGGGAAGGCACAATATAGGTACCAGCTTTTTAAAAAATCCAGCTGCCCAGGAGACATTTCCAAATGACCTATGGGGAGGAAAAAATATTACAAAAGACCAATCCAACTCCCCTTGCTGGCATGTGCACCTCTTTGGTGGCTGCTAACTATGCTGAGTACTTAATTTAATGTTAATGAAACTCACCCTGGAGCGAATAATAATAAAAAAACCCAACCCAGCTTGCAATCAAGACAGTTCCAGTTATTTAACAACTGAATCCGGGATAACTCAACCCTCATTAGCCAGAGCATAGAACCTGCAATGTTCAGTTAATCTAAGTGCCCAGAGAGAGACCCATGCCTCCACCAAATCAGTAGTTCTTTGCCCTTCCTGGTCTCTGTCTGGGATCAAAGCTGGGAGATTTGCATTTACTGTCAAACTTACTCCTAGCTTTGGAGTTCTTCTATGGCCCCTCTCTTTTCCACAATGCAGGGCTGAAATGAGCAACTCTTCCTCAATCTCTGCTCACCAAGGACCTGATTCCGATCTCAACTCAAGCTGCAACTACACAGACTTCACTGGGGTTACTCTTTGTTTATACCAGAACAAGTGAGATCAGGCCTAGGGCTTTGCAATCTGCAGGCTCCTGCTGCTGCTCTTCTCCATTGCTTCTTCCAGAGATCTCCAAGGGCCCACGAGTCTGGCCCTCTGCTTTACTTCATATTCTGGAGCAACTTCGCAGAAAACGCGGGGACTTCTTAGCAAGCCAGTTCCTGTTTATGCAGATGGCTTTCTGTCCTCATGTGCATTCCAGGGCTAGCCCTCCTACCTCCCCTCAAAAGTGCTAATTCCACCCTTTGGATGTGCACGCCCACTTAAGTGGTGCCGTCTGCTGATCGTGAGTCCTACATCTAACTAACGCTGCACAGGGATCGGGGGGGCGGGGGGCTGGTTGGGAGTCAGACTGTGTTAACTTGAGCTGGATATGACCAGGACACAGGAGTTAACAGCTACTCCCGGTGAAAAGTGCCCCCAGCCTTTTTAACAACCACAACCAGTCGGGACCTCACTTTGACTCGTTAAACGTCTGTCAAGGGCTTTGAAGATGAAAAGTGCTGTCTAAATGCTAAGCGTCGTTCCACTTAATGCCATACAGCTCACCCCGAAAAGAGCAATCCAGCGCCGGTAATTGTTTTGTGCTGGGAAAGAAAGATAATGGTCATTTAAAAATAAATAAGTTAATTAACCAAAGAGCTAGTGACTCCTGATAGAAATATAATGAGGGCACGATGGATGAAATGCCACCGCTGGCTCCAGCTGAATGCTTCTCATTTCCAAAACAACATTTGCAAGATACATTTCCCAAGGGTTGTTTATAAAGAGAGCCAGGGTTTTTGTTTACACGGGCTCTTGGTGTCTGGCTTTGGGAAAGCCTGTGTCCATATCCCAACAATGACCGTCTAATAATTGCCCTCAGCTTTGTCAAGGGATTCCACTGAAAATCTGAGACCAGAAACATTTGGTAACTGAAACTGATAAGCAATGGGCAAATGATGGTCCAAGCTCCGGAAACAAGCAAGAAAAGCCTGTGCACCATCCTGGAGGAGTGGGTGGCCTGATTTGCTGGACTAAGCATGAGCAGGATCTACTGGCTCTAGGCCAGCTCCGTTACTCATGTGCTGTGTGACCTTATTACTCAGCGTTATTCGCATTGCAGGGAGGCAGAAAGGCTCCCAATCAGGAGCAGTTGGTTCTATTGTGCTGGGTCCTGCGCAAATACATAGGACCACGTGGGCCAAAGTCTCAGTGGATGTTAAGAGCCTAGATACCTTTGTGGGTCAGGGCCAGGGTCCCTACTCCAAAATTCTTACAAGGTAGGGCCAAGTTCAGGTGCCTACTCTGAGGCATCTCAAAAGGATCTGGAAGTGTGGTGCTCTCACCCTCTGAAAATCAGGCCCTCTGCAGATGTAGTAAATTGGGAACCCCAAAATCGTCATCCCAAAACACCCCTAACTTTTGAAAGTTTCAACCAGTCTCTCCATTCCTTTCCCTGAGTGTCTGTAACATGGGGATGACACTCACCTGCCTCAGCAGCATTGAGAAACTCAATCAGTCCACCTTTGGGAAGCCACATCTTAGTGCTAAGTACAGTTGTTAACACGACCAAGATAACCACAAGGAGAGTGACACCAGGGCCTAGGTCGTAATGTAATGTGGCTTTAAAAAATGCAGGTTTATGCATGGCAAAGAGAGCTGGGTTGGAGACGGTTGTCCCATCCAGTGAAAACTGTCAAGATTTTGAAACTTTTCCCCATCTCATATCAGGATATAAAGTCGAAATCTCAAATTTTCATGAACCTAAAATCTGAAAGAAATTTGATTCAGGTTAATTGAAACGTTTCATTTTGATCATTTCAAAACATTTTGTTTTAATTTTGAATATTTTAAAAGGTAACATTCTAATTTAACGTAAATTTCTAAACAAAAAGAAGGTTTCAGCTAGAAAACTGGAACCTTTTATTTAAAAAATGGGATATTTAGACAATTACAAAACTTTTTTTTTTCAAAACCTTTTCAAGTCGAGAAATTTTCTGGAACTGACCCTTTCCATCAGAAAGTTTTGGTTTTGACATTTTTTTGAAGCATAACGCATTTTGCTGAAAAATTTCTGACCCGCTCTAGTGGCTAATGATCTTTCTGCACTGTTTGGATCTTTGCTGAATGACAGACCAGGCAACAACAGCAGAAACTCATCCCCTTCCTCCCCTGCCACTGTGCTTCAGCACTGCCATGGTTGGACCACCTGTAAAGATAAGCTAGTTCAGTCTCCATGGCCCATTCTCCTCAGTCTCTCTTCTGATGGTGCCACTTGTGGTAGTAACCATGATGTAGATATCAGTCCATTTCCTAGTGGACCAAGATCCACTTAAGTCATTTCACTGAGGCCTCCAAACAGCCATGAAGTGGTATTGGAGCTTGACTACTGTGGATCTGAGCCAGGTTCTCAAGCACCAAGGGACTACTTCTGTCTTGTGCTTGTATAACTCCTTTGATTTCATCGTGGTTGTGGGGGATCTAACCCACGGCAGAATTTGGCCTGAAATCTTGGGATACCCTCTTCATAAATGTTCTTCTTGTGGATTAGATCTTTAGATGGTGCAAACCAGTGAAGCTTCATTGACTTCAACAGAGTCACACCAATTTGCACCAGTTGAGAATCTGGCCCCAGAATTGCAATGTGATACACGAACACCCTGTGGTGGGGTTGGTTAATATCCGGCTCAGTGGTGGTACTGTACCATGCTGTGCCTTGACAATGAGTCTAAACAGGACATGCCATGTTTGCATAGCTGGCCTGCAGTGAACCTTGCTCCGGGTTTGAAAGTCTCCCCGTAATGGCAATGCAAGATACAAAGTATTCTGAAGCTGAATGAGATGCCTGGTGGGCTCATTTGCATATCACTACCCAGAATGCTCTTTCACTGCTGTCTGCACTCTGGAGACTCTCCAAAAGCTTTGAGCATACTTGTCTTTATGCTGAGTTCTGCAGTGATAGCAATGCAGGGAGGACTGGGCCACCCTGCTTGTTTGCCAGGAATGATTACGCTCCAGGTGATGGCAGATTTTCATAGCTCTATAGCTGCGGCAGCAGCTCAGGGTATATGTAGGTCCGGAGTACAGGCAGAATGAATGTGCTGGAGGAAATATGTGCACTGCTTTTGGCTAGATCTGTTGGGAGAAGTGAGCATCATGACAGGGGTCCCTGTCGTAGTGTCTCTACACGGGCAAGAGCCAGGATCTGGCTGGAAAAGATACAAAGGGGATTCTTTATTGAGGCTGCTGGATACAGAAGGCATGTCTACACATGCAGCTGGGAGCGAGTCTCCCTGCCTGTGTAGACAGATATGTGCCAGCTGTGCTCGAGCGAGTGAGCTAAACGTAGCAGTGTGGATGTTGTGAAAAGGGCTAGCCCTCCAAGTACAAGCCCGACCAACCCTCCTTGCTCCCCAGGTCCAAGCTTGGGTGGCTAATCTGTGGCCTGCCCATGCTGTGGTGTCCACACTGCTCTGTTTAGTGCACTAGCAGAGCTAGTATGTGTCTGCTTGCCCAGGCTGTCCCAGCTGCAATGTGATAGAGAGAGCCTCTGGTTCTTCAGCTCCCAGCTTGCTCCTCCTAGTGTTACTGAATAGGGTCTCCCTGAGCACTGGCCTGGATTTGGCAGTCCTGCAAGGGACCGTTGGCGATCCTCCAGTCCATCTGCAACCTGTCCACCCCAGACGCCACATCTGTGTTAGTTGGGCTGTCCACACACTTGATACTTCAAGGACCAGGGAGTCCTGTATGCAATCGGATCAGGAGCCCATAATGTCCCAACACCTGCTGTGTCCTTCTCATCTCGGCACAGACGATAAGGTGCAGCCATTGCACCGCCAGCTGTGATCCTGTTGGCCAAAAAAAAGCAAGGGGTGGGTCAAGCCAGTCCTCGGACTGGAGATTGTGGGATTTGTTATGCATGTTTAGAGCTGCCCGTAGGGGGCCCAGAACAAAGTCTGTGTACACAGGCAATAAAATCAGACTTGCATTCACCCCAGCCATGGTGCTCTGCATCTCTACAGAGACCTACAAGAATCACCTACCTACTGTCAGGGAATGGATGCCACAGCCTAGCAAGGATGCAAGGGGCTGTCTTCTGAATAAGACCCCAATATGGGCATTAAGAATCCTATGGGATGTTGCAAAAGAACAGGGCTTTTGTTCACCCCATGTCCTGGATCACTTCCAAGTGTGTGGCTAGGGCTGCAGTAGCATCCTAAGTCCCCCACTCCATGGTCAGCGGATCTTTGGACGCAGATACAGGCATGGTGGTGCAGAGGGAGCGGCGTGGGATCCTCCCTGAGCTGATTCTCTGCGGAAGAAGAGTTGGGGGATGACAGCTGTGAACATATAGGCTTTGAAAGTGCATTTCTCCAGCTCTCTCTGGGGATGTGTCATATTTCACATACCACATAGTCCTCCAGAACTGCCCATTCCCTCATTTCCCCTGCCACGGTCCAGCTGGCTGGCTCCCACCAGGCTGGCGTGGTGTTTGGGGACCTCCCTTGTCGAAGCGTCATTGAGGAGCAACTCAGTGTGGCAGCAACCAGCAGCCAAACAAAAAATACCTGCAAACAGCCCTGGGCCCAGATCCAGCAGCCCCATCCCTCTCCCATGGGGCTTTACATTCACAGCTTGTGAATCTGCCCGAGAAACTCCGAGAGAGGGAGAGAGACACCCACTTGGCTTGTGTGTGAAAGGCCGTGTCCTCCACCAATAATAACAACAGACAAGTCTGGCTTGATGGGCTAGGAGATCAGCCAGGTGGGCTAAGAAGCAGTGCCTTTAGGAGATGCTTCTCCCCACCCCCGGCTCCCACCCCCTTATCCTGCAGTGCCTGGATCTCCCTCCCTGCTTTGGTTCCCCTGGCCTGCAGTGGGGGCAGCTTTTGGCTGGGTATCTGCGCTGGTTTCTCCCCCTTTGCTTCTCAGCTGCTCTTTGTCTCTCGCTTGGGTCATGTTGTCAATGAGAGGGAGGTTAACCCGCCAGCAATCACTGAAACAGTGACATCCTTCTCGGTGACATTCCAGCGATTGCAGAGCTCCTTGCAGGGTCGAGCACAGTGGCTTTTAAATAATGCATCTTGTTTGTTATTGCATTGGCATTTAAGTGCTGTCTGAGAGAGGCCGAGAGGCTCAGGCCCGCAGTGATGTTCATTCTTTATATCTTGGCCACGAGAAGCCACGTTGCAGACTCCACACATGCACCTCGCATTGACTACAGCCCCACACGGATCCCTCACCCCTTACTGATCCCCCACAGACCCCCCACATCCCACACCAACCTCTCGCCCCTTACTGATCCACCCACACAGATCCCTCACCCCTTACTGACCCCGCAACGTTCTACACAGACCCCACCCAGACCCTTCCATGTCCCACTACCCCTCACCCCTTACTGACCCCCCACATCCTACACTGACCCCTTACTGATCCTCCACAGACCCCCCACATCCCACACCAACCTCTCACCCCTTACTGACCCACCCACACAGAACCCTCACCCCTTACTGATCCCTCACATCCCACACTGACCCCCCACAGCCCATGCAGACCAACCTTCCCTCCCTCCCATCCCTGAATGTAAGATAGAGCAGACAAGGGCCCTCCCCAGGTGGTATGCAGACCAGAATCCCCATAGTGCTGAGAGCAACAAGCATGTCTCCTCCCGCCCCCATCCACCCTGACCTGTCCCCTGCATGGGGAGATCTCTTTGCCACCTCATTGCAATCAGAGCAGTATATAGGGGCTGGAGTGGGGGGGAGGCAGAATCCAGCCTATCGACTTTTCAGTGAGCATTTCAGAGGACTCAGTCTGAATTTCCAGGCCGGTGACTTGATGCCAGAAGCTGTCACTTCCACTTGCAGCAGTCAGCTTGAGTTGCGTATTAGCAGGTGCCATCAGACATTTAGCAGGGGTCAGTGAACAGAAGGGATTTGAAAGCAGACATGTCCTCCTTAGAACAGCTTTTCCTTGCTGTGGTTTGTCAGTGCATTGCATTATATTGCATATGTCCCTTCCTTTGATGCGTCATGTTAATGCTACTTACAAGGGAGGGTAACTGGCAACACAGTCTGCACGCAGCACCGGCATTCCTTTTCCTTCCCGAGGCTCAGTTACCTGGATCTGGCCTGGCATGCTGCTTGCTGAGAGTGAGGTGATGCTTTATTTGATGCTGCTGCGGATGTTGCTAGCAGCGGGCCAGTGCTTTCATAGCAGAGCCTCACTGCCAAGTGTCCGCCATCAAGGAGAGAGAGCACAAAGGCTGCAGGAAATACCAAGGATATCACTTCTCCTCCCCCAGCTCAGGAATAATTGGTGAATGCCCTCAACGAGCAAGGAGACCATATGCCCATATGCTCAGGGTTTAGCTGATTGCCATATTTGGGGTCGGGAAGGAATTTTCCTCCCGGGCAGATTGGAGAGGCCCTGGAGGTTTTTCGCCTTCCTCTGTAGCATGGGGCATGATTGACTTGAGGGAGGCTTCTCTGCTCCTTGAAGTCTTTAAACCATGATTTAAGGACTTCAATAGCTCAGACATGGGTGAGGTTTTTCATAGGAGTGGGTGGGTGAGATTCTGTGGCCTGCGCTGTGCAGGAGGTCAGACTAGATGATCAGAATGGTCCCTTCTGACCTTAGTATCTATGAATCTATGAGACTGGAAGATCTTATGTGCCCAGTGCTATCGCACGGTTATGGATGCACTGCTATCCGCTATCCCTATAGAAGCAGTGTGCACTTACATAGCACTTTCTACCCAGGGATCTCAGAGAAATGGGAGGGGGGAACATTACCCCAGTTTTGGGGGTGGTATAGAGAGGGGTGGAAACTGATTTTCCCAAGGCCACCTGGTGAGTTGGTGGCATTCAAGAATAGAACCCGGGAGTCCCGATTCCCAGTCCCCTGCTCTGAACACTAGAGAATGTGCTTCATGCCGCCACCACCACGTACAGCAGCCTGCTGTCTGAAAGCGAGATAATTGCTAATCCAGAGGTTGCCCTGGGCTAAGCTTTTCCTGAAAAAACTAATTAAAGACATCCCTCCCTTTCTTCCCCAGAGAATCCCCCCCAGACTCCTCTCTGAATACTGAAAAACACCCAGAGCCCAGCTCTCAGGAGCTGATCAAAGTCTCTTTCCCTCCCATCACACAATCATCTTTCCACAGTGCAAGAGAAGGGGCGGGGGGGGGGAAACCACTGTGATGATCAAAGCAGCAGCACTCGCCGTGTGATCTGGGGGTGCTACTGCCACAGGAGACTGAGAGCTTGGATGAAAACAACCCCCGTAGTAAACATCTGATAGCTCCCACCATGCAGTAATAAATATTCCCCCACTGGATCCCCATCCCCTTCAAGGTTCTATGGCACCTCGTCCTCTCCTGCATCTCTGATCTTTGCTCATCACCCAGTTGCCATCCCTTCACCTCCTGCGTGGTGCTCTCTACTATACCTGCTACCTCTTAAGCTCCCTCTCCCCTACAAGCCAGGCATACCTCCTGCTTCCTCTTCCCCAGTAACCACGCCCCAATCTTCCCTTTCTCTCCTGGGTCTCAGCTTGCATTTGTTTGTATTGTGTATCTTAGACCCTAATTCTGCACTCAGTTACAGCAGGGTAAATCTGGAGTAACCCCATGTAACTGAGAGCTGACTTTAGCTCTTAGATGGTCAACTAGTGTAAATCAGTGTAGGCCCATCAGAGTCCATGGAGCTACAGTGATTTATGCCAGCTGAGATTCTGGACCCATGTTTCAGTCATGAGCCCGATCCTGAGGTCCTTGTTCAGTTTTGACTCTGTGTCTACTCAGGTAAAACTCCCTTGGCTACCGTGGGAGCTTCACCTGTGTGCTGATTGAGTCAAGAGCTCAAGATTTTGCTTTTTGTTTGTGAAGCCCTATGTAGATTTTCCTCACAATATATGGTACATGGACACCATGGTGAGATGCGCCTTTAATGTACCTAACGCAGACAAATAATTGATCTCCAACAATAATCTATTCACTCAGGCCAACCCGCTCAAAAGTGGCCACTAATTCTGGAGACCTCAAAGTTTAGTGACCCACTGGCTTGTCTGAATCTGGGCACCCAAATCTGAAAGCACCCAAAATTAGAGGCCCTTTTCGAAAACATTGGGCCAGATCTTCAGCAGATGGAAATCACTGGAGCTCCATGGATTTCAATAGAGCCATACCATTTTAAACTACTACTACTAATACCTAGTTGTTACCATCAGTAGGTCACAAATCCCTTTAAAAATGAGGTCAGTATCCCCATTGTATAGTTGGGGAAACGGAGGCACAGAAAGTAGAAGTGACTTGCTGAAAGTCACCCAGCAGGCCAATGGTAGCGCTCGGAAAAGAACTCAGGTATTCTGAGCCCCAGTCTAGTGCTCTGCCCATTAGGCAACACTGCTTATCAGATGACACGCTGGCCCGCCATTGAGTTCAGTCTCTGACCCGAGTACTCAATCCTATCTGTTCAGATCTAGCTTTTGGATAGTGTAATGATGCATTAACCTAGGGATCAAATTGACCAAGGCTCAGGGCAACAGCGAGCAAAGGGAAACATCCAGCAGTGAGAGACAAGAAAGGTGAAGGTGATTTCTCACCCCACTTGCATAACTGGGCGTGATGCTGTGTGTCCTCTTGTTTGGGGCCTGGTGACATCTGTAAGGCGGCAGGTGAAACTGATATGCAAAGTTGCATTCCGACCCAGTTTACACCACAATGAATGAAGATCATTGCAGAGGGCTCAACACCCATTCTGAATTTGGCCCTAAAAGCATAAATGGAGGCTGGGATTTTCAAAGGTGTCTAAGAGAGTTAGGTTCCTAAAATTCATTAACCCTGTCAAAAATACTACCCTCTTGTATGTGCTGATGGGACCAGATTACAAATCCTTTGTAAATCTGGAGTGACTCCACCAAAGTTACTTGATTGACTCTGGAATTACAATGGCATAAATGTAATCTGTAAAGAATTTTGGCCCAGGTTGTGCTGGGTTTTTTTGTTTTTTTTTAAAACAGAAATGAATTATCCCAGGTCTGCAATGATCTAGAGCCAGGCCTGGTTGTGAAAGCTGCGTTAATTGCTGTGTCAGATATTTCACTGCCCCATTCCTTCCCAAACACCATTAGCTATTGTAATAAATTAATAAAGGCTGGACACATACCGTATTTAAGAATGAAAGCAGAGAAAGCATTGTCGTGCGGAGAGGAATACCTGTCACTCCAGGTAAGTTCCCAGCAGATGACTGATCAAGCCTTACATAAATACTATTGGCAGGGCCTCAGATGTGGGTGAGAATGACCCTTATGATCAGCTGAAGGAATATCTGGGAGCAGAGCCAAAGGAATAGCTCCCGACAGTATTACTAAGTATTTTTAGAATGAGAGAGAGAGAAAGAGAAAACAGATATAGCTATTTATTCAACTCTGCTGTAATCCCATTGGTTTGATTGGAATGCCACCACAGATGGGTTTGGCCCTCGGTATGTGGACATAGATCATTGTGTGCGTGGGTGTGTAATTTTTTTCTATTTAAAAAAATGCTCTCTCAATCATTTTCACAAATAAGACAAACCCTGTATGTTGCTGGCAGGATGATTACCGCTGTCAGATCTGACGGAGGCACCGGCCCTGATGAATAATTCATGCAGGCTAATTATAACCAGGCAGGATTTCTGGTGTTAGAGACTTGGGAATCTCTGGTTATCCGCGACCTGCTGAAATCCTTCCCTGATGTCGAGGCAAGCAAGAAGCTGCAGGAGCAGTGATGGGGTTGGGGCGATGGGCAGCTAGGTAGTTCTGATTTCTTGTACATGCAATGAGTTGGGTGCGGACTCAGTCCTGTTCCTTGATGCAGTTGTCCATGCTGCAGAACCACCCTCACAGTACATCTGTGTGTCTGTGCCCCTCTCACTTCTGTTGTATGTGAGCATGTCACAGTCTTTAATGTATTTATCCTCACAACACCCCTGTAAGCCAGGGCAGGCCTATTAGCCCCATTTCCCAGCTTGGGAACTGAGGCACGGAGAAGCTAAGTGACATGCCCAAGGTCATGCAGGAAGTCTGTAGCACAGCACGGCCTTAAACCCTGGTTTCCCAAGCCTGAGGCCAGTCTCTAACCATGGGACTCTACTTTCTCTCAGAGATACTGCTGTCAGAGCTGCCATTCATTGGCACAGAAAGTGGTAGCCTCAACAAAATGGACTGTGGCGACTCACATAACCCTTCTCACCCCGTGAAGCTCTTTGATCGTGTGCCTTGGCAGAACATCTGGCTTTTGGGCATGGGAGGGCAGCCTGCACTTTCATTGGTTATGCAATAGTTAAGGGCCATGGCGTCTAGTAGTGAGAGCAGAAGGCTGTGCATCAAGAGAGGAAAGATCCATTCCTAAGTGTGCAAAGTATTCTTATCAGGGGCTGTGCACCTCTTGCCTCCTGACTTTCACTAAGGGACAAAGCCAGGAGTCCTTCCGCAGTTTATGTATTTACGTATTGATTTGTAACTCAGGGGGAGTTTTGCCTGGATGAGGACTTTGGGATTTTGCCCAGAGACGTATAGATACAATAATTCAGTGCAGTGCAGGGAGAGCCTATCGGCCAGTGGCAGGGAGTTCGGAAGCTTGGGCCCAGGCGCTTTGAGGTCCTTGGTTTATCTGCCAGGAGCAGGCAGCCTACGAGAGCGCTGGCTTAAACATAGTGAGACATGCAGCTGGAGATAGAGCAGATCTAGAGGAACTCATTTGTGGGGAGGGGGAATAAAAGGTGAGCCAGGGATTGTATTGCAAGAGGTGGCTGCCTTTGGGCACCCTCTTCACGTGCCCCATCTGCCTTCAGGAGTGAACACAGGTTTCAGAATAGCAGCCGTGTTAGTCTGTATTCGCAAAAAGAAAAGGAGTACTTGTGGCACCTTAGAGACTAACAAATTTATTAGAGCATAAGCTTTCGTGAGCTACAGCTCACTTCATTGGATGCATGGTTATTTTTAAGCCCATATCTAGAAATATGAGTGGATGGAGGAGCGCCAGGGATATTCCATGATTGTGGCTGGGAGGTGAGGTAGGAGTGGGTGATGGGGAATGTGAGCGGAGGGGTCAGGTGATGGGGAAGAGGAGAGGTGACTACAGATAGGAGAGATGATCTCTTTTATGATGTGATCCACACTGAAAACGTTTGGGGACCAAGATCTTATCTAAGTGCTCATTAAAGCATGGCTCTTTAGGGTTTGTGGGCGATGCTGCACGCACACACTTTCAGACTAACTTCATTAACAAGCGACACAAGAACAGCCTGTAACTTGTTATAGAGAGGAACCGTGTTACGGAGTTTTACCACTCAGCCCCCTGCACTACAGGACGAATGTGCCAGTCTGTGTCTCTCCGGCCCCCTCCTTTCAGAGAGCCCGAGGCCACACTAGATTAATGGCGCGCGGCCCAGGCGTGGGGACTAGAGGCCTGTCAAAAGGAGAGTTTCATTCCTACGGGCAGCAAACCCACACTGTAACTTTTTGAGGAATCGTGGCTAAAGGAGGAAACGAGAAAAAAGAGGAGCCTTTGGAATGAAAGGCCCCTGTGTGATGCAGGAAAATATCCTCCCATGGGGGTGTAAACAAGCAACTTGATGCAAACGTACGCAAATGCACGTGTCAATCAAGGCATTTCTCCCCCCCCCCACACACACACACACATCCTTTGTGCCTGCCTTGCAGCAGAGAATCCTTCTCCACTACCTCTCCAGACCAGCACTCTTCCGGGGCTTGGTCCAAGGATCCTGTGTTTAAGGGGCAGTCATAGGCCTGGCTTCATAGCTCTTCTGCATGTTCACTGGCCTCCACACTGTGGCAAAACTCTTCGCTCCCTAAAAGTCAGGTTGTGGGGGATCAATGTTGGCTGCACACTTTTATGGAAGGGGGGGGCATAGTTATTAGCCAGCATAAGTTCTGCCTCTTTTTAAAGCACTCCTATACCCTCATTTCTCCCACACTTCCCTTTTCAGTGACTCAGCAACAAGGAATGATGAGATTCCTCCTTTCCCATCATAATCAAAAAGGCTGACAAAGGAGGTGCTGTCGTCATCATGAATAGGTCGGAGTATGAACAAGAGGCTACTAGGCAGCTCTCCAACACCACTTTCTACAAGCCATTACCCTCTGATCCCACTGAGAGTTACCAAAAGAAACTACAGCATTTGCTCAAGAAACTCCCTGAAAAAGCACAAGAACAAATCCGCACAGACACACCCCTGGAGCCCCGACCTGGGGTATTCTATCTGCTACCCAAGATCCATAAACCTGGAAATCCTGGACGCCCCATCATCTCAGGCATTGGCACCCTGACAGCAGGATTGTCTGGCTATGTAGACTCCCTCCTCAGGCCCTTCGTTACCAGCACTCCCAGCTATCTTCGAGACATCACTGACTTCCTGAGGAAACTACAGTCCATTGGTGATCTTCCTAAAAACACCATCCTAGCCACTATGGATGTAGAAGCCTCTACACCAACATTCCACACAAAGATGGGCTACAAGCCGTCAGGAACAGTATCCCCGATACTGTCACGGCTAACCTGGTGGCTGAACTTTGTGACTTTGTCCTGACCCATAACTATTTCACATTTGGTGACAATGTATACCTTCAAATCAGCGGCACTGCGATGGGTATCCGCATGGCCCCACAGTATGCCAACATTTTTATGGCTGACTTAGAACAACGCTTCCTCAGCTCTCGTCCCCTAATGCCCCTACTCTACTTGCGCTACATTGATGACATCTTCATCATCTGGACCCATGGAAAAGAAGCTCTTGAGGAATTCCACCATGATTTCAACAATTTCCATCCCACCATCAACCTCAGCCTGGACCAGTCCACACAAGAGATCCACTTCCTAGACACTACGGTGCTAATAAGCGATGGTCACATAAACACCACCCTATATCGGAAACCTACTGACCGCTATTCCTACCTACATGCCTCTAGCTTTCATCCAGATCATACCACTCGATCCATTGTCTACAGCCAAGCGCTACGATATAACTGCATTTGCTCCAACCCCTCAGACAGAGACAAACACCTACAAGATCTCTATCATGCATTCCTACAACTACAATACCCACCTGCTGAAGTGAAGAAACAGATTGACAGAGCCAGAAGAGTACCCAGAAGTCACCTACTACAGGACAGGCCCAACAAAGAAAACAACAGAACGCCACTAGCCATCACCTTCAGCCCCCAACTAAAACCTCTCCAACACATCATCAAGGATCTACAACCTATCCTGAAGGACGAACCATCACTCTCACGGATCTTGGGAGACAGGCCAGTCCTTGCTTACAGACAGCCCCCCAATCTGAAGCAAATACTCACCAGCAACCACACACCACACAACAGAACCACTAACCCAGGAACCTATCCTTGCAACAAAGCCCGTTGCCAACTCTGTCCACATATCTATTCAGGGGATACCATCATAGGGCCTAATCACATCAGCCATACAATCAGAGGCTCGTTCACCTGCGCATCTACCAATGTGATATATGCCATCATGTGCCAGCAATGCCCCTCTGCCATGTACATTGGCCAAACTGGACAGTCTCTACGCAAAAGAATGAATGGACACAAATCAGACGTCAAGAATTATAACATTCAAAAACCAGTTGGAGAACACTTCAATCTCTCTGGTCACTCGATCACAGACCTAAGAGTGGCTATACTTCAACAAAAAAGCTTCAAAAACAGACTCCAAGGAGAGACTGCTGAATTGGAATTAATTTGCAAACTGGATACAATTAACTTAGGCTTGAATAGAGACTGGGAATGGATGAGTCATTACACAAAGTAAAACTATTTCCCCATGGTATTTCTCCCTCCCACCCCACCCCCCACTGTTCCTCTGATATTCTTGTTAACTGCTGGAATTAGCCTACCTTGCTTGTCACCATGAAAGGTTTTCCTCCTTCCCCCCCCCCCCTGCTGCTGGTGATGGCTTATCTTAAGTGATCACTCTCCTTACAGTGTGTATGATAAACCCATTGTTTCATGTTCTCTGTGTGTGTGTATATAAATCTCTCCTCTGTTTTTTCCACCAAATGCATCCGATGAAGTGAGCTGTAGCTCACGAAAGCTTATGCTCTAATAAATTTGTTAGTCTCTAAGGTGCCACAAGTACTCCTTTTCTCCTTTCCCTGTGACACAGCTCCAGCCACCAGCAATGGGGCATGGCCGAACATCTCAGCACATTGGTCTGGGGGTCATCTCCAAGCAGCTCCCCAGCTGGGGGATGTCTTCTCTCTCCTTTGTAGTTAGGTTAACGGCAGATACAACACTGTTCTCAGCCCAAGGTGCAGCCTGTCTATGTCCCGCTTACGGCAGTTGTGTGGAACTAAAGCATTCTCATTCTTGGCTCACACTGCAGCTTTCAGTAGGGCTTGGCTGGAAAATTATTACACATGTATATGTTGAAAAAAAATGAAGCCCCCAACCTAGCATGTGCTAAGTCCATCCCAGTGCAGCAAAGCCCTGAAGTGCATGCTTCATTTCTAGTGACGTCAACTGGACTTAAGCACTTGCTCAAAGTTAAGCATGTCCTTACAAGTGCTTTGTTGTATAAGGATGGATGAATCAGGGCCCAAATGTGTGGTGGTCGGGAACAGGAGATGAGAGAAAGAGAGAGAGAGAAGAAGATGCAGGGCTAAATTCTGATCGTCAGTTGCACCAGTGTAAATGTGGAGCAATGTCACTGACTGGGAGTAGAATAGAGTTGGGAGGGAGACAAATTTAACTGGTGCTAGTTTCTCCAGCAGAGTTCTAGTTGAGTGGACTCGACTGAGCCTGAACGCTACTCCTAGAAGCTTTGTTGAAACTCTGCTATGAGAGTTTGCTGCTCCAGTTCTAAGCAACTTGCTTTGCTGTGATACTTCAGGGACTTTCCAGAGCTTTCCTCTGCTGCCAATCATCAGCTGGAAGATACCAGCATGGGCGAAAGTCAGAGGAGGATCCCTGCTCAAAGTAATCTCCTCAGCAGGAGTTAAATTCTGCATCAGACTTCAGTGAAACTACAAATACCTCCCTGAGTATCTCCTCTCCTCTTCCACAGCCAGTTCTAGCCAGAGAATGACCCTGAGCCCGAACTCCAAGGCACTGATTGGAGATTTCAAACTCATTTCCAGGCTCTGCGCTGTGCTGGGAAACCCGAGCCAAGGATAGAGGTTAATGAAAAGTAGAGACTCCATGACCACAACTCCGCTGTGTCAGAGAAATGTTAAAGGCAAATTTCTTTAGGCATGACTACTCCATTAATCTTCTGCTGCTTGATATCAGATTTAACCATCTTAGCACTGGGCATTTTGGTAGAGTAAACCCACTGGCTTAAACCAGAGAGCCTCAAGCTTCCCTGGGTATTTTATTACATCCTGACACTAACGTGATTATTAGCAGTAAAGACAGAAACAAAATAAAAGTAGGCTTGGACCTTTGCTTATTTCGTGGCCCCCACACAGCGCTGGAAATCACAATCCCTCATCACAAGCTAGCCAACGTCTTTCATGCCTGATTTGAAATGTTAGGGTCCAAAGTTCTTTTGAGTTTGGTCATTTTTTAAAAAGAGAACCTACTGTTGGTCAGTGGGGAATCAGCCCTCAGAACTAAAGAGCTGTTCATCGCTCTGCACGTTGTGGCCCCAGCTTAGCATGGCAGGATTTTCAAGCCTCATTGCACTGGTGAAAATGCGTGAAGAGGTGCAGAGTACCAGGGAGCCCAATTCGAGATTTCTATCTCCAGAACAGAGATAGCAATGGCTGCAGCAGTGCAAGCTGCGTCCCTGTTCTCCCATTAAGCTACTTCTGAAATGGACAGGCCAGACGAGCCGTTCAGATGCCCATCAGAACTAGTGGGGGTCTGATACTTTGGAAAGTGGGCATCTGTCCACTAAGAATGAGACTGAAACCATCAGCTGATTGTTGTCATGCATACCCAGAAGAATGTATCATTGCCCTCTATCAGAGCTTTTACCCTTAAAGGGCACCTGCAACCCTTAAAGCAATTGGATTTGTGTCTCTTTTGCTTCCTTAAAAACTACAAAGTAAGAATGAAAAAGGTTCCCCCCCAAACAAAACAAAATACCTTTTCTCTTTTGAAATATCAATAATGTGAAGTCTGATCTTCCTTGGTTTTGTTGGAGGGCTTGTTGGCGTTGTTCGATTTTTAACAATGATTTCCCTTCTCCCAAGTGTGCATTAGATGTTGGAATTAAACAGCGGTTAACTAGAAACCCAACAGGATCAAGGGCCAGATTTTTAAAGGTTTCAGAGTAGCAGCCGTGTTAGTCTGTATTCGCAAAAAGAAAAGGAGTACTTGTGGCACCTTAGAGACTAACAAATTTATTTGAGCATAAGCTTTCGTGAGCTACAGCTCACTTCATCGGCTGCATTTGGTGGAAAATACAGAGGGGAGATTTATATACACATACAGAGAACATGAAACAATGGGTTTTATCATACACACTGTAAGGAGAGTGATCACTTAAGATGAGCCATCACCAGCAGCAGGGGGGGAGGGAGGAAAACCTTTCATGGTGACAAGCAAGGTAGGCTATTTCCAGCAGTTAACAAGAACATCTGAGGAACAGTGGGGGGGTGGGATGGGGGGGGAGAAATAACATGGGGAAATAGAAAAGGAGTACTTGTGGCACCTTAGAGACTAACAAATTTATTAGAGCATAAGCTTTCGTGAGCTACAGCTCACTTCATCGGATGCTGTAGCTCATGAAAGCTTATGCTCTAATAAATTTGTTAGTCTTTAAGGTGCCACAAGTACTCCTTTTCTTTTTGTGAATACAGACTAACACGGCTGCTACTCTGAAACCTGTCATGGGGAAATAGTTTTACTTTGTGTAATGACTCATCCATTCCCAGTCTCTATTCAAGCCTAAGTTAATTGCTTAGAGCTGGAGATAGGCACCCAGCGGGATTGTCAAAAGCTATTGGACTCAACAGGAGTTTGGAACAAAGGCGCGTTTGACAATCCCACTAGGCATATAGCTGCATCTCTGGGCACCTAAATACCTATACAAATCTGGTTCTGATTCTCTAATTCCTTCCACACTAAGAACATAAGAATGGCCATATTGGGTCAGATCAAAGGTACTTCTAGCCAGTCTCCTGTCTTCCAACAGTGGCAATTGCCAGGTGCTTCAGAGGAAATGAACAGAACAGGTAATCATCAAGTGATCCATCCCATGTCTCCCATTCCCAGCTTCTGGCAAACAGAGGCTAGGGCCACCATCTCTGCCCATCCTGGCTAATAGCCATTGATGGACCTATCCTCCATGAACTTATCTAGTTCTTTTTTGAACCCAGTCATAGACTTGGTCTTCACACATCCTCTGGCAAGGAGTTCCAAAAGTTGACTGTGAGTTGTGTGAAAAAATACTTCCTTTTGTTTGTTTTAAACCTGCTGCCTATTTGGTATCCCCTAGTTCTTGGGTTATGAGAAGGAATAAATTACACTTCCTTATTTACTTTCTCCACACCCGTCATGATTTTATAGACCTCCATCATATATCGTCTTAGTCGTCTCTTTTCTAAGCTGAAAAGTCCCAGTCTTATTAATCTCTCCTCATACAGAAACTGTTCCGTATCCCTGCACATTTTTGTTGCCCTTCTCTGAACCTTTTCCAATTCCAATAGATCTTTTTTGAGACGGGGAGACCACATCTGCCCACAGTATTCAAGTTGTGAGCATACCATGGATTTATATAGAGGCAACATGATATTTTCTGTCTTATTGTCTACCCCTTTCCTAATGATTCCCAACATTCTGTTCACTTTCTGACGGCCGCTGCACATTGAGTGGATGTTTTCAGAGAACTATCCACACTGACTCCAAGATCTCTTTCTTGTATGGTAACAGCTAATTTAGATTCCATCATTTTATATATATAGTTGGGATAATGTTTTCTAATGTGTTTGACTTTGCATTCATCAACATCAACATGGCAACTGTGTAGCCATTTACAACTGTACAAAGTGGGTGTATCATACTGTCACATGTGTCAAGTTCTGGGCACCCCACTCTGAGCAGGAGCTGGACAAATTGGAGCAAGTCCAGAGGAGATCAATAAAAATGATAAAAGGTTTAGAAAACACGTCCTCTGAGGAAAGGTTAAAACAACTGGGCATGTTTAGTCTTGAGAAAAGAAGACCGAGGTTATGAGCATCAGAATGAATGTCTCTAATACGCAGAAGTTTTGTAAATAGCATATAAGCTGGCACTTGCTTTGAAACCATTCATATTCTTGCAAGCAGAAAGGTAGTGGGAATTGTGCAGCAATAACTGATCATCAACTGATGGGAGCTTTCAGGGTTTCAGTCACTTTTTTCAATGCAGGGTATAAAAATCATCCTCCAGAGTCTTTTCCTTCCTGACATATATATGACATAAACTCCTGCCCTGCAAGGAGATTTTTTCCCCATGAGTTCCAAGCTCAGTGACATTCTTCTGCAAAGGGGTGTATGTGTGTTTATCTGGGACTCTTTGCTGTTAAATTAAAGCTCAAAAATCAATTCATTTACAGAAGCAGCGAGGTCACATTTCTTTATTCCTGGCAGCATATTGCACTTGGGATAAATCGAAAGAAAGGCATTCAGATACTATAGAAGTGGGTGCAATGGAAGACACCAGACTGGACAGATAGATGCCAAGGCATACTCAGATGATTATCATGGAATAGATGCCTAGATGATTGACAGGTAGATAAATATGATGACAGATTAGATCGATGGGTAAAAGAATCATCAGACACATAGATGAACATGATTTGTTGGGGGAAGAGTCAACACAACTTTTGTAAAGGGAAATCATGTTTCACCAATCTATTAGAATTCTTTGAGGAGGTCAACAAACGTGTGAACAAGGGTGATCCAGTGGAAATAGTGTCCTTGGACTTTCAGAAAGTCCCTCACCAAAGGCTCTTAAGCAAAGTAAGCAGTCCTGGGATAAGAGGGAAGGTCCTCTCATGGATCAGTAACAGGTTAAAAGGAAGGAAAAAAGGGTAGAAATAAATGGTCTGTTTTCACAAGGGAGAGAGGTAAATAGTGGTGTCCCCCAGGAATCTGTACTGGGACCTGTGCTGTTCAACATATTCATCAATGATCTTGAAAAAGGGGTAAACAGTGAGGTGGCAATATTTGCAGACAATACAAAATTACTCAAAATAATTAAGTCCAAAGCAGACTGCGAAGAGTTACAAAGGCATTTCACAAAACTGGATGACTGGGCAACAAAATAGCAGATGAAATTCAATGTTGATAAATGCTATAATTCTGATTTGGCAGCATTTACCCCCCACTTTGCGCTGGTGGAAATGATGACTAACGGTTCAAGATGTCTGACGGAGATAAGTCAATGGAGCTACACTATTTATACCAGCTGAGGATTTGGCCCCTCAAACTTGTTCCCCTCCTTGTCCAAATTCCACATGCTGCTTTCCCTGTGCAGACAAGGTGCAATCTCTGTCCCAAGAGTCCCCTCTTGAAAGTGCCCTTCTAAAGACAGATGCCTCAAAAAGCCAATTGCATCATAATAAACTTGGATGGGAAGAAGAACTGGCAGCAGAACTCAAAAAGATGAGATAGTGATGAGAGCAGTCAGGGATGAGTCACAAAAGGAGCTGCTGTGGGAATGATTTCAGGATGATTCTAGCACTGAAATCCCCTGGTTCTGGGGTTGTCTCCTTGCCACACGGTTGTAACAGTTCATTCTAGGTTAAGATTTCTAAGACCTGGGCCTGAACCCAAAGCCTGGATCGAAACAACCCTAAGCTTTGGAGGAGTTGGGGTCTGGATCTGCACTTCACGACCCTTCTCCATTGTCGCAAGCTGAGAATGTACCAGTTGATCTCTGGATGCTGTGAACTTCCCTTAGTATTTCTCAGGGATAGTGATGATTTCCACTTGGGTGGCAGAGGATGATTTGGAGCTGTGGTATTCTTAATAACGTAGGCCATTTCAGGTAGAAGTTGGTCTTTCATCTTGGTTCACTAAGGTGGCTCATCAGGGACACATAACAGACAAATGTGAATGATAATTGTGAATTGTTTAAGAACATTTTACTAGATGCCCAGAAAGACAAAATCAAGAAAGGATATACAAGTTAGAAAACCAACCTGGGTTAGAGGGGAAGTGAAAGCAGCTATAAATAATAATAATAATATTTTTTTAAATGAAAAAAAGAAGTGGAAGTTGATAGCAATGAATATAAATTAGAAGCAAGGAATTGTATAAAATTGATAAGGGAAGCAAAAAGACAGCAAAATCTATAACCAACACATTTAAGGACAATAAGAAGGAGTTTTTTAAATATGGTAGCAACAAAAAGACTTCAAAAAATGGTACTGGTCTATCACTAGATAGAAAAAGTAGAATTGTCATTGACAATACAGAAAAGGCAGAAATGTTAAATAAATATTCCTGTTCTGTATTTGGGAAATAGAAAGATGATGTATTCATATTACATTATGATGATGAAATATTTTCCATTCCAACAGTAACTCAGGACAATGTTAAATAGCAGCTAGTAAAGTTAAACATTTTTAAATAAGCAAGTCCAAATCATTTGCAACCAAGAGTTTTAAAAGAGCTGACCAAGGTGCTCGCTGGATGGTTAATGTTGTTTTCAATATATCTTGGAAACCTGGAGAAGTTCTAGAGACCTGGAAGAAAGATAACGTTGCGCCAATATTTAAAAAGGGTAAATGGGATGGCCAAGGTAATTATATACCTGTCAGCATGACACTGATCCTGGGCAAAATAATGGAATGGCTGATACGGGACTTGATTACTAAAGAATTAAAGGAGGGTAATATAATTAATGGCAATCAACCTGGGTTTATGGAAAGATAGCTCTTGTCAAACTGACTTGATATCTATTTTGATGAAATTTTAAGTTTGGTTGACAAAGATAATATTAATGTAATATACTTAGACTTCTGTAAAGCTTTTGACTTGGTACTGCATGACATTTTGATTACGAGACTAGAACCGCAAAAAACATGACTAAACAAAATCAACTGATTAAAAATTGACTGATAGGTCTCAAACATAATTGTAAATGGAATCATCATTGAGTGGATATATTTCTGGTGGGGTCCCGCAGGGATTGGTTCTTGGCCTTACACTATTTAGCATTTTTAATCAGTGATCTGGAAGAAAATATAAAATCATCACTGATGAAGTTTGCAAATAACACAAAAATTGGGGGAGTGGTAAATAATGAAGAGGAGAGGTCACCAGCACAGAGCGATCTGGATCACTTGGTAAACCAGGCACAAGCAAACAATATGGATTTCAATACAGCCAAATTAAAGTCATACATTTAGGGGCAAAGAATGCTGGCCATACTTACAGGGCAGGAGACTCTATCTTGGGAAGCAGTGACTCAGGTGAAGACTCGGGAATTATGATGGATAACCACCTGAAAATGAGCTCCCTGGGCTAATTTGATGCTTGAATGTATAAACAGGAGAATATCAATAGGAGTAGAGAGATTATACTGTTTTTGTGTTTGGCTATTGGAATGCTGTGTCCAGTTCTGGTATCCACAGTTCAAGGAGCATGTTGATAAATTGGAGAGGGTTCAAAGAAGAGCCATGAGAATGATTAATGGATTAGAAAACCTGCTTTATAGTGATAGACTATAAAGATCAATCTATTTAGCTTGTCAAAGAGAAAGTTAAGAGGTGACTTGATCACAGTCTATAAGTGGGGAACAGAAATTTGATAACAGCGGGCTCTATATTTCCCTCATTTTAGTCTAGCACAAGGAAGGCTGAGGGGGGACCTGAGAACAGTCTTCAAATATGATAAAGGCTGTTCTAAAGAGGATGGTGACCAATTGTTCTCCATGTCCACTGGAGGTAGGACAAGAAATAATCAGCTTAATCTGCAACAAGGGAGATTTAGGTTAGATATTAGGAAACACTTGCTAACTACACAGATAGTTAAGCAGTGGAATAGGTTACCTAGGGAAGTTGTGGAATCCCCGTCACTGGAAGTTTAAAAGAACAGATTCGACAAACCTGTCAGGGACAGTCTAGGTATATGTAATCCTGCCTCAGTGCGGAGGTATGGACTAGATGACTTCTTGAAGTCCCTTCTAGACCTAAATTTCTATGATTTCTATGCAGACCTGGCTGATGACAGGGAAGATTATGAAAGAGGAAGGATTGTTCAGTGGTTAGGACACTGATCTAGGGGCCTTGGGTTCCAGTCCCTGCTCTGCTGCGGAATTCCTGTAGGACTTTGGGCAAGCCACTTAGCTCCTCTGTGCCTCGGGTCCCTATCTATAAATGGGATACCCTACTTCTCATGAGTATTGCAAGGCTAAATACAATAATGATTCTGGGATACTCAGGTACTGCAATCAGGTGGCCAGGTAAGTACCAAAGGATGCAGATTGTGAGCCTTACTGTTTTCAGATATCCGTCCAGCCTCAACGCATTTCAAATCCCCTTGCTTCTCATCTAGCTGCGACCACCCCCTCTATTTTACGGTAAGGGAAAGCTGCTAGCTCGTCCAAATGATTTTTCAATTTAAGGCAGATTAGGAGCAAAATTCTACTGCGACTAATAGTGTGTAATCTTCTTTACATTTCTCCTCTTGCTTTAGGAAGAACAGGTCATTGCAGTGGCGCATTTCACACTCTGATGCTGATATTTCAATTTCCTGCTTAAGTTACAATGAAAATTGCCCGCACTGCTGATGCTCCCATGAAGAATAATTCATGTTGATTGACGTTATTTAATTCCCTCAGGATGCAGCTAATGATTAGGAGACTCCAGAAAATTTAAAACCCATGTCCTACCTGTGGACTTCTCTAAGCTCCTTTGGAAGGATTTGAAAGGCTTGCTATTTCGAATAGAAAACACCGTCATTAATTTTCAATCCCCATATCCCACCCCTCGTTCCCCCCCCGCCCCATCAAAAAAGAAGAAAGATAGAAATTCCTTAGCGTTATCAAGGCCCTCAGAATTGAGTTCATATTGACACAGCCCTGTTGTGGGGATGTTTGCTTGACGGGAGCTGATCAGAGGGATGCTGTATTGGCCGGGGGATTTTGAAACAACCAACTGAGCAGAAACTCAGCCCTGGGTTTTATTTTATATTGATCCAAGCGCCTGCTGGGACAGACTTTAGGGGTCTGATTCTGTGCTTCATCCTGGTGTCGTTCAGGAGTAATTGCCCCAAAGACAATGGAGTGACACAAGTTTGACGTTTGGATAAGGGAGAGGAGAATTGAGCCCTCGGAGTACAAGCAGTGCTGTGAGTCTGCTCTGCTGTTGCCTGGCACTTGGACAGTTATTGACACTCTTGCAAAGGGACCGCAAAGCGGGTGTAAAACTCTACCGGCATTTTACAGCCTCGGTGCACTGGTGTGCACGGTGCAGGGCAATGGAGAATCAGGACACTGAAGTGCAGGCAAGGTCAGTAAAGCTGGTGGCCGCTTACTGAGCTGTCAAGTCACAGCGTCTTCATTTAAGGAGTGCCCCCATAGCCAGGAGCACAGCCGTGCTGACAGGGTACTGCTGCAAAGAAGCTCCCAGCCTTCACTCCTGGCAGAGCCCCGTGTGTGAGGCTTGGTCTACACTTCTAAGCCATATTGGCTTTGCTACGTCAGTTAGGGATGTGAAAAGACCACACCTCTGGCCAGTGTAAGCTTGTGTAAGCTCAGTGTAAGCTTGGTCGTGAACTGCTCCAGGCATCGCGACACCTAGCATGCCTGGCGATTGTGTACACCCCATGCTGCTGCATCTACACTGCTATTTTTAGCCATGCTAATATGGGTATGTCATCCTAAGCTGGAATCACACCTTGGTCTACAGTAGAGACATACCCTCTCTCCCTTTACTTCAACGTCGACCTTTTCTTTAGACTGTTGGGGTGGGGATTGTCTCTTGCTATATGTTTGTACAACACCTAACACAATGGGGCCTTAATTTCATTTGAGGGCCTCTAGGTGCTGTTGTGATAAATAATAGCGGCAAAGAGTCCTGTGGCATCTTATAGACTAACAGATGTATTGGAGCATAAGCTTTCATGGGTGGACCACGAAAGCTTATGCTCCAGTACATCTGTTAGTCTATAAGGTGCCACAGAACTCTTTGCCGCTTTTACAGATCCAGACTAACATGGCTACCCCTCTGATACATGACAAATAATGGTATTCACAGGTTTTCTGTTGTGTGCTGGGAGGCAAGTCTTGTTGCTGGAGAGAAGTGATTGCCCCTTGTTGCTGGAGAAAATGCTACCGAATCAGAAGGGTGCAGTGTTTTAGGGCTTTTCTCTAAAGGAATAAGAGACGGTGTGAATTTAAAGCACTGTTGCGATTCCAGATTAAGAGTATCCATATGGAAAATTAGTCTAGAATAGCTATAGAAGAATAGTTATTCTGGAATAGCCATGCCGGTTAATTTCCCTATATAGACACATCCTTCTATTCACTTTGCTTTGGTGTAATGACTACATAAGGAGCAGGCCAATGGTGAATTTCACCCAGTGAAGTTACTCAAGATTTACTTTGGCAATAACAAAGGTCAGGATCTGTCCCTGGAGATCTGACAGGCAAGTTGCCAAAACTTCAGCATTCCCCGAGAAAATGGGAAATTGGGGAGAGCAACGTTGTTTCAAAACGCTGCGAAATCTTCTCATCAAAATAATGCCACATGCTGTCATGGCAAAGGGAAAACAAATGAGAGCTACATGATGGCGCCGCATGAAATGTAAAATGTTGTTTAGTTAAAACAAAACTCTTTCAAGGCGTCAGGGAAGAGGGAGAAGCAGGGAGGGGGAAAGCGAATAGTCTGCACTTATTTCTTAAAAGATATTCAAATTGGCAAAATGTTGAGGTGTGTGGCATCTCAGTAGCTGATTCCAGCGTGTGCTGCTCAGTGCTACACGATGCAGTGAGAGGTAATTACTGTCACTCAGGGAAATGGGAGCCCTTTGCTTATTACTTCGCAGCGTGCTTCACTCTTCTGATAACTTTCCCCTCTTGCGGCAGTTCTGAACAGCTAGATAACAAGAGTTTATTAATAGCCAGAATAAATAAAGCCAAATGGAAACCTGGTTTATTATTGTGAATTTTTTGTATTATTGAAGTACCAAGATCAGGCCTCTGTTGTGTCAGGTACTATACACAATCCCCACCCCAAAGAGTTTAGTCTTTGGGGACATCTACGCGGGAGGTGGAATTTCCAGCTTAGGTAGACATGTTTGTGCCAGCTCTGACTGAGGTTTTCTGAGCTTACCAGTTGTCAGCTGTCAGCCTTCCACACACACACACCAGCCTCCAGCAGCTCTTGACAGGGAAAACCTGTCTTCCCTCAGCTGCATCTGACAGCAGGTGCTACTGGAATATGAATATAAACTAATAGTAAAGCCTCCCTGCTGGGTAACAACTACCATTCAGGGAAGTCTAGATGTCTACAGGTGGAGGAAAGTCATAGGAATCATCATGACCTTACTACTAGCAGATCATCAGTCTAGTCCAGTATCTTCTGGACAAAAACAGCCACCAGTACCAGCCATCTAGCTACCTTGGGTTCTGACCTGGCCCGTTTTACTAGAATACCTCACCACACCCCTGTGTAGTAGGGGAGGACTATTACTTCTGTTTTACAGATGAGAAATTGAGGGACAGAGAGGCTAAGATGTAGATCCTCAAAGGTATTTGAAATCAAAGGGAGTTAGGCATCTAAATACCTTTGAGGATCTGGGCTTAAGTGACTTGCCCAAGATCCCATGAGCAGTCAGTGGCAGAGTAGGGACTTGAACCCAAGTCTCCTGGTGCCTAGCCCTAGCTGCTGAATCATCCTTCCTCTTTATGCAGCCAAGGCAGGTGCAGGATTCCCTGAAGTGGACCATTAAACCAGGAAACTGGAACAGAAACCAGAAGGCGAGAAGAAAAGAAGGTGACATTTAACAAAAAAGAAGACAGAGATACATGTGGACATGGAAAGATAGTTCTGCAAGTGCTTCTGAAATCTTCCCTGCTTCCATCCCTTAATAGCAGCACTTGCTGCAGAGGCTCCGCAATAGATGCCTGCCCTGGATGCAAAGTGACAAGCTAATTTTGGAGCATTGCACAGCTATAATTTTGCAATTTATTTGTTATCATTTTAACATGCTGATGGAGAGGAGCTGTATCCCAGGCAGTGGGTGCAGTTCGGACTTGGGGCATAATTTAGAGTTAGCTTTTGAAAGGGAGAGGCTCATGCCTGGCGATATTTATTTATGACGATTATGCTCCTGGAGCCGCAGGGCCCATATCTTATTTGTTTGCTGTTCAGACAAAGGCTCAGGAAACTGCATGCTGTTCCTGTCTGGCGAGAACATCTAGCCAGCTACAGCGGGGCTGCTGCTCTTTGCACATCTCTCCAGCGCGCTGATGGGGAACGTTGTCTCCAATTCAAGGCGACCGACTCGCCTCGTAAAGCGCTTTCTCCCTGGGTCTAAGGGCCTGAGTCCGGAAACTGATGGGAGTAGAGCATGTGCGGTGCTTGCTAGGCAGGGCTCAACTCTTTGCAGGACCAAGCCCTAAAGGACCCAGCCACCGCTTTTCTGCACTGGAAATAATCAATATTTGCACTGTGTTAATTAGCATTAACATAATTAGTGTTCCAGTTGTGCAGAGAGGGCCCAATGCCAGCTGGTTTACATACACAGAGACAGTCGCTGCCACAATGTGCTGACAGTCTAAGAAGGCAAGACAGACTGAGGAAAGATGATTATTCCCATTTTACAGATGGGGCGTGGAGGCACAGAGAGAGGAAGTGACTTAGCGAAGGCCACGCAGGGCATCTGTGACAGAGCCAGCAATTACACCCAGGTCTCCTAACCACAAGACCATCATTCCTCTTTCTTAGCAATATATAAAGACTAGAAATGACTGTTACATTGCACTCTTTGCTTTAGCATCTCTAAACCTTGCAAAAGGGCGGGTGGGATTAGACAGGGGTACAGCAAAAGTGAGATTGTGAGAGCTGTAACTAGGGCCCTGGACTGTTTCTGTTCCAAAGGGTGTCTCCAGATTCTTTTATCAGGAAAACGATGGAACTGAGCTTTACTGAGCACAACACGAGAGCCAGAAGAATCAGCCCAGGGTGTTCTAGTCCAAGCTCTTCATTCAAGGTATAAAGTCTCATTTGCTCCACCACAGCTGACTCTGACCTCAAGTCAGAACCTGTTCTTGTACAAAACCCACTTCCCCATTCAGCCCAGACAGGACTGCAGAAGGCCAGCGATGCAGCCCAGCTTTTAATGATAATTAGGCTGCAGATGAGGGATGTGAGAGAGGAGCAACCAAAGTTGGGAACTGGAACATGTGTGAAGGCAAGAAAGTGTAAGTCTGTGCAATGGCTCTCTGCCGAAGGGAAAAAGTGGACTAGTTCTTGCTTTCAAGGGCAAACAAGTTTCAAACCATCAGTCTGGATGCCACCCAGACCACCCACTCCATGACAGAAGCAAACTAGAGGTTGTTCTAGAGAAGCAAAATATTCTGTGCTGAGAATTTGAATGTGCATGAACATTTCCCATCCCTGGGTTTCTGGTTTCTCATTAACCACCTTAAAGAGTCCACTTTGTCTTCCCACAAAAGCCGTGAGCTCTGTAGGACTTTGCAAGGCCTGCCAAGTAGCTGAGCTATGTGGATTAAGTGAAGACAATTGGAAGCTGATCCAAATTTATCTGTTTCTTAAAGATCTCTCGTCTCCATTTTAATCGCTGAGCCCCCCAGTCAGATTGTGCTTGGCGCACTGTGAATCAACACTGCATGCAGCAAAGACCATCCCGATCTCTGCCTGCGTGCCAGCTGCACAGAGGGTCAACTGTGAGTCAATGGATGTACTCTGTGCGATGTGTAAGATTTCTGGCTGCTGCCCATGTGCCAGGCTCGCAGAGGGTAGGTGGTGAGTCACGGAACATGCTGTGCGAAATGCAGACTATTCTGAAAGCTGCCAGGTTGCCAATCTAAGAATGACAAAGGATGAATTGAAAAAATATAGATACATCCCGCCCAGACTGCCACAGGTTTTATTTCACCGGGGTCTTATTTATAAAAACCGTCTCTTCTGCCAACAGTGGTTTCTAGTGAGGGCTGCAGACTAATGAAATTGCCTTTTATATCCAATGTGTGAACATGCTGCATCCAACTGCAGGAGCGGGGGCCAGATTCCTCACTGTCATTTTTTGGTGGGTGGTGATAGCCGGGACCTTAAGGACTCTGTAGTGAGTGGGACCTAAATTCCCTGGCACCGAATTCAGGGGCAATCTAGAATTTCTGTGACAGCTCTGAATGCGTTTGAAAATGGAGAGCATCACAGCAAGGCTAACAGCAGTTGTAGGGTGGCTTGCCCCTCCTGAACACATGATCAGTCACAGGGCACGGCGAGCAAGGAATTAAATAAGCTTGAAGAACAGGGGAAATAGGGGAAAGGCTTTATAGAGTCAACTGAAAACTCCCCGCAACTCTGGGCTCTTCTGTTTTAGTCTGTTCTGGTTCTTATGCCACCCTCATCACCATAGGATCTCAGCGCCTTTCAGTATTGCATGAAGTGACATGTCTAACATCTGTGCTAGCAGGGCTGTTAACACCTGCGCGTATGGTGAGGTTGTGCCCAATCTTGTCACCATGTACTGTAAAATATGGGCAAGTCTGACCAGGGTGAGGAGCCAGATTAGTTGTCCTAACATGTCATAGCGGCCACACCACGAATATTAGCCACACTCCTAATAAGTGACAGCTGCCATGTGCTACTGTTATGTCTACAGATAGCTCTGTACCCATATATATTCACCATCCTCCTAACTTGTCCCAGCTGCCATAAACATAGAAACTTTCCATGTACCGATATATGCCACACATAACATACACCCCCAATGAACTGCTCCCCAATGCAAAGAAGCTGCAAAAGGAAACGTGTATTCTCATGCCATGCAGTGACATCCCTCTGATAAAGTTCTTTGCAAAAGCACCACCTCCTAGTTACTTCAGTTAGTTGCTGTTACATATATTTAAACTGATGCGCTACACTGAGATGATTTAATATATGAGCATGGTAGAGTAACATCCCCCGCTTGCCAGGGCTCCGTGGTTCTATGCCCCAGAGCCCTAGTGGAAAACTGCCTCCCCAAAATGGCAAGAGCTCCAAGAAAACTGCCACTAGTGGGTGCAAGTCACAGCTCTATGTAGGATCCACACCGTGACACTGGGTGGGATGCAGGCTGGATCCTAAAATGAGGTGGTTTTTGGGAATTCCCACGTTTAAACCCTTCTATCCATAATTCCAGACAGGCTAGACAAATTCTCCCCCTATCCGCACCCACAGGATTCCCAGAGTGGCACAACTTGCAGTGGGGCTATGAATCATGGGAAGTGTCCCACAGGCCTTTAGGGCTAACACTAGAGTGCAGCATCACCATGGCACAAGACTGTTGGTTTGCAAGGTGGCCACACTGCCGTGGGCTGGCCTCAGTTGAGATGACTTAATCGAGATGGACTCAATCCAGGTAAGCCTGTAGCGCAGATGTGCCCAGTGTGGGCAGAGAGTAATGAGCGTAGTTTCAGAAAGGGTTTGGAACAGGCTGGTGATTCAAGCCTGAGGGAAGGGCTCAGGTTGCCTGTAGAGTGCTTTGGAAATAGTTTGCGTAATCAAGGCAGATCCAGAAGGAGTGAGGGCTGGGGAAGTCACCCCTGCCCGCAGATGGGTTGTTGTAGAGTTAAGCATGAACATGACAATCCCTTGTGGTATTTAATTTAGGATTAAATTCATTTTGGTTTGTGCTGCCCTCCCCCCACCCAAAAAATTCAACAGGCCACAGAGTTTTGTGTTGATGATGCAGAACTGCATCAGGGGAATTGTCGGGGGAAAGCCAGTGACTTTGATAGCTGAGGTTTCTGGTGCTTAGGAGGGGCTTGAACTCCTAGTTCCCTGTCCCCTGAGAGCACCAGTTGTCCCACTGTCCTCCTATCCCAGTAGCTGCCATTGCATCCAGCATAGTGGATAAACCTCATGAGATGTTTCCTTCTGCTAAAATTATCTGTTGTGAAACAGTTACTGTTCCCCTGTAATTTACCATCACTAGGTTTCAGGGTTAACACACATTGAGATGAGTGAGGCAATTCACACCAATTTGAGAGCTCCTGTTTCAGGCTGTATGCTAGCAGGCCAGATGACACAAGTTACCTTCTGTGCACAATTGGATGTTTGTTTGCAAACATAAGGTCTAGAAACATAAACAGTCCCATACCCCCGGCCCAGTCTTAGATTCTGCTGCAGAAATCTGTAGCAAGGGGCAAACACTACAGCAAATTCCACAACCACAAACTTCACAAGACCCTGTTGATAGCTCTACCTGCTTCTTCCCTCTCCCCCACTCACACGTATCCAGGTCCCAGGGGGATTTTGGATTCCTCATCTTCATCTCCCTCCAATAATTTGAAGCTGCATCTCCATGCCTGCACTACCAATATTTACTTTTCTTCTGCATGCACAATGAGACTGCAAATTGTACCCTGAGCCTGTGGCTTGCCAGGTGAGGGGAAGAGCATGGCTGACAGAACCCATCACACACGCTGATGGGCAATTAGTGGGTTTTGGGTGCCCAGCATGAGACACCTTAAAAGGTGCTGACTTTCAAAGGGCAGGTGGTCAGCACTATCTGAATACCAGGCCCTTGCCAGAGTCTCGTTGCTTGCCCAGAACTGCAGGCATTCAAATCACCAGTCACGTTTAAAAGTCCTAGTCACAGCACAGGCCCGGTTGGGCCTTGATCTCAGCTGGGTCTCTGGCTAGGCCCATCCAGCTATGAACTATCCAGCATTGCCTAAGGAATGAGAAAGGGGACTTGTGAGTTTTTTCCCCATCTGCCTTTGAATGATCAAGTATAGGCCCTGGGTGGAAGCAAGAATACAGGAGCTGCTGCACCACTGATCTGAGCCTCTACAGCAAATTCTGTCCATGTGCACAGAAGTGCATCATAATAAATAATATTTATGCTGACACAGGACTTCCAGCTGAAGAACTGAGGACATTGCAAAGGTGAGTCACATGGGCAGGCTTGGCAGAATTCGCTTTTTATTTTTTATAATATCGATAAATAATAGTGATGGGTTTTTTTTAAGCATTTTAAAATTTGTATCAATTTAAATTTTCACAGTTGCACAAAAATATGCATTTTAAGCATTTTATCTTTATTTTTAATGATTTACATTTTCACATTTGGGAGAAATTATAGGGGGAATAGCTAAGAGAGGAGGGTCAGACAATTATTTAATGATGCTAGACACTGAGATTCAGAAAGCAAAAGCGACAGAACCATTAAATCTCAAACTGTCAACATTGCATGTCAAAATATACAAAGCAAATATCCCTAAATCAAACACTAATAAGTTCTCATGCAGCAATTTTCATACTTTGCCCTGTCTGCAAGTTTCTATTATCATTGATGGAAATATTTTTACATCCGTTTGTGTGAGTTCAGTGAAATCAACATTTACTGATAAAAATCTAACCCCTCCAAGTGTATTCATGTATGTATTATTATTATTGCAGTAAGACCTGCATCTGGAATGTCCAACCATTATCATGGCCCCATTGCACTAGGTGTGTTACACATATAAAGTAAGAGAGTCCCTGCCCCAAATAGCTTGTGGTCTCAGATAGGCAAAGGAGTTTGGCTGGAGCTTTCAGTGAGTTGCCCAAGTGAGTCACTGGCAAGGTTTGAAATGTAAACCATGAGCCTACTGCTGGATTGCTAGCATCTCTGTTATCCTCAGTGCAGGGCAGAGGAAGATGGAGTGCCTGAGGAAGGTGGGCCAGCAGTTAGGTTGCTAGCCTAAGGCTTTGGAGAACTGCATTCAAGTCCTGGCTCTGTTACAGAATTCCTCTGTGCCCTTGGGCAAGTCACTTAGCCGCTTTGTACTTCAGTTTTCCATTCTGTAACATGGGGATAATAGCACTGTCCTACCTGACGGGGCTGGTCTGAGGCTCAGGACAATAAATATTGTGTGGTGCTCAGCTACTTTGATGGCCAGGGCCAGATAAGTATCACAAGCAGACAGAAGGAAAGCAGAAACCAGCTGACCAGGGCGACAAAGGCGACTGGCTGCTTCGCCAAGACAGAGTCAGGCACTCAATTCCCGTGCCTCCAAGTAGTTCTTGTCTGATGAGCTCAGAGCAACATGCAATTAAATGTGATGGTAAAAATCTAAGGCACAGAGAGCTTTGTTCTAGTTCAGAAGAAATCTGTTTGGGTAGTTTTGTAAAATCACATTCAGTCTTGCTTCGGGAAAGAGACAGCTCTTTTGTGTTCTTAACAAAACACTGGGAAGCCACTAACAGCTGCTTCCAAATACAAGAGGCTTATTAGGAAAGGGCTTAACTAGAGCCCAAACCTCGATTCATGCAGCTCCAAGAGTTCTGACTCAAGTAACAACCTCCAGGCAACTTGCCCAAAGGCCCCTAAAGTTGCATGAATATGATCAGCTCAAAAGTCATCAGGAAAAAAACGACAACGAGATAGTTCTTCTCCCAACCCCGAATTTGGTGGAGAGATGCGTGGCTGGCAATTCCGTAGATGCTGCAGATCTAAAAGCAACGTTTCACCCCCTTGCCCTCCTATCTGCAAGGTGCAAGGAAAGAAGCAGCAGCAAAAAGACCAGGGCAGCATGTGTCTGCAGCTACTGTGAGTAGGCATGCCGCACACCCACAGACCAGGGCAGGAGCCTGCAATCCAGCGCAAACATACAGTAGCGAAATGAACCGTCATTTGTATTAGGGTTGCCATGGCTACCAAATTTTCGTGGAATTATTGTGTGTGTTCTGAAAGGCCAGAGATAAAAAATGACCCTGGTGCACGTTGAGCTGACTAATTATACAATGATCCTTGACTTCAAGCTCTCCTGGCTGCTCCAGTGGAGCTGGGTTCCCGGGCTTGTCGTCGTATCGCAAGGCACTGCTGCAGCAGAGCATGGAATAAAAGGTTATAAACAACGGCTCTGGTGCACCAGTGAGGTAGCCAACTCAGCCCTGTTTGGAGGGAGCATGGCGCTAGTGTAATACACGGGTGAAGTGTGCATTGCAGCCCCCTCTAGTGGCCGGTCCACAAGAGCATTTTACAACCTGCCACACCTGCCCGCGAATGGAATCGTCACTCCTTTAGCTCATGAGGAAGGGCTCTGTGCTGAAAATCCTGGGCCATGTGCCCTGTGTAAAATGCTGCAGATCAAAATGGCTTTTTTTTTTTGGCAAAGGTGTAAATGATTATAAAAAACACAGGGCAGGAGGGAATCAGGCCCCTGGAGTTCAAGCCCTGCGGAGAAATGGTGGCGGTGGAGTGGGAGCTGTTATCTTAGCATCTGCAATAAGCGCCTGACGGTCCTCTTGCACTGGTGTAAAGGAGGAGAAGCTCCACTGATGCAAATGCAGTTACCGAGGGCCTGATTCTCCACTACCGTGCACCTTGTGTTGTCCCTTGGCCCAGGCCAAAGTGGGTGCGATCTGATATTGTTTCCAAACCCAGGAGTAAATGACAACAGAAGGTGTGATGCAAGTGGAAAATCAGGTGGGATGATCATCTCAGGAAATGATGTTCTTCTTCGGCAGCATCTCCTGGGTCTCTGTCTTAGATCCCAATGCCTGTTGAGTGTTAGCCAGGTCTTTAGCCCTTTCCTGAGGTGGTGCTGGATATCATCCTCAAAGCTTCGCGCAGACCAACCTGTCTTTTGCACTTGCGCTCTAACAAGTCACCGTGGGTTCCACAGCATCTCCCCCCCCGCCCCCCCCCGAGTAGATTTTCCCAGTGCAAATGCCCATGGCTGTTTGCACCCTCCATATGGCTTTGCAGTTGGTACAAGGGCAACATGATGATTGATTCACAGGCCAACATTTCCAAAAGCAGCCCCGGAGTTTGGGTGCCCAGTTTGAGGCCGATCTGAATAATGACAGCTGGTCCAGAACCTCGGTGGTGCATGTCACCTGAAAGCCAGCACCACCTTCAACACAGTGTCCCCTAGCCCCTTGCTAGGGCGGTGGTTTGGTGTCCTCTCTAGGAGGAGAATCTCTGTCTATTGAACCAACAGCACTATTCCTGCAGTGCTGAGTCTCCTCCCTGCCAGGTCTCCCATTCATGTACTGAATAAGCCGTCCGCTGCTTCACTTGGGCGGTCTGAGAAGATCACAGCCCATGGTGGGTGGGCTACAGACAAATTCTAACATAAGACGAGGGTGCTGGTGGGAGGTCAGGGGGAATAAATAGCGTTTGGGCAAACGAGCTGAAGCTGGTAACTAACTCTTCAAAGCGCCCCCGGCAGGAACTCAGGCCAACGCCAGGTGATAATGCAAGAGGAAATGAACTATTAGGGAAGCACTGTGCTTTTCCCTCTTGCGAAAGAGGATTCTCAGCAAACCAGTGCAAGTGCTTGAGGTAGAGCCACAAAGTTTCCCTTAGCTGACTCACCCTGTTGCTTAGGCACACACTTAACCGAGCAGGCCGGATTCGATCCTTAGTTCCATTAGTGTAAATCTGTCACAGAGCGGAAGGCCAGAAGGCACTGCTGCCTCATCTGAGCACCTGTAAATCACAGGCCACCAAAGCCACCCAGCACCCGCACACTAAACCCAGCAGCCGAAAGGAGCCCAAGCATTACGGCCCCCAGGAGACTAGACAATTTTGTGCCACAGGCAGAGACTAGGAGGAGCCAAGGGGACCAGTGCTCAAGGAAAATGATATACCTGATAATCCTGGTAAGTGACCTGCGCTCACACACTGTAGAGGAAGATGACCCACCTCCATCCCCCTGGACACTGCCAGTGTGACAAGAGGGAAAAATGCCTTCCTGACCCCATATATGGCTATCAGTTAGACCCTGAAGATACGAGCAAGAACCAGCCAGATGAGAGAGAGAGCTGGGTGCCACCTCAGAGCACCAGCTCACCCCATCTAGGGTTCAGCCGTGGCTATCCCTGGTGTTTCAGAGGAAGGAGACTAAAAAAACCCTGAGAATACATTGGGTGGGGGAACCCTTCCTGACCCTCTCCAGGAGACTGTCTGAAGCCCTTAAGCATGAGCTTTAGGAACATAGGACATAAATGGCAGGGGCTCCCAGAGCTGCCGAGCCTTGCCCTGCATCATCACAAGCAGCCCCCTCATACAATCCCACTTCTAACTTTTTCCTGCTGTCTCTGGTGAGATTTCCACTGATTTCCTTGGGGTTCCTCCTGATCTTCTCTGATGTCAGTGAGAGTAGAATTGAGCCATCTATATGTAATCCCTCCCCCTGCCTACAAATTATCAAGCCAGCAGGAGTAAAATGGAGAGATGTTGGCTTGAAGATAATTTGAGCAGACAGCCTGCTGCTCGCTCTCTGCAAACAGAGCCGGAGCTTTGGCAACTACAAAGGTTCGAATTGATGCAGTGAATGTGAGACCCAATGGATAATGGTAGGAACTGGGAGGTCGGATGCTTCTGCCAGCTGACCTGGGGCTGGCTTCTCCTAGGTTGCTTTACACGTCAGTGTGAGGTGGTATAAAGTAAAGTGATGTGAGTGTCAAGAATCAAACTGAACATTTTCTCCTTCTAAAGCAGCTTATCGCCTGCTCTCAATTCAATCAGTAACTTACCACGTGGATTTTTTTCTTTTTCCAGCAGCAGGTGTAACCCACACACCACCTGAGTGCGGTGCTCTGTCCCCCTCTAGCGGCACCGAGACCACTTAGAGATTAATGAGTCTGCTACAGCCTTAGCTAAGTGCCAAGTGGCTTTTAGCTCATGCAATAGAGACTCATGTGTTTAGCTCCAGAGGTCCCAGGTTCAATCCTGACGACTGGGGTCCGTCGGCGTTACAGGCAAATTTACATAACTTCTTTCTTATCAGTATGCTTTGGCGATAGGCTCTTCCAGCAGTGCAAATCCTGAAGCTGATTTCCTTACACTGTTCTGCAGCTCATATCACCTTGCACTGGGGGTCTCACGAGCGAAATGGCTTTGCACCAGTCTAACCCCCATTGATTTCAGTTAGTATTATAGGATTGTATTATAGTAGCCCCTCGACACTCCAGCCGATCTCAGATCCTGTTGTGGTGGGTGCTGCACAGACACAGAGTGTGAGACATTCCTTATGTGGAAGATTTTACAATTAAGGGCTTGTCCACACGGCAAGTTACTTCGTGGCAAGCCAGGTGTGAATCCAGCCTGCTGGGCAGTAACAGCCTGTGTGGGCACTGCAACAGTGCACTGAAAGTCCTCGGCTGACTAACCCCTGGACGCCGGGACTGTCACTGCACTCAACAGTGTCCACACGGGGTGTGGCTGCATGGCAGCATGTGGATTCACACCCTGGCCTGCCAAGCAGTAAATTGCCACCTAGATGGGCCCGAAATAGAAAAGGCAAAAGGGTGAGAGAAAGGAAGTACCATCCTGTCCATTTTACAAGTGGGGGAGTTACGTTCAGAGAGAATAAAGGCCACATTTCCGAGAGGGCTCAGCGCAAAGGAGCTCCCTCTGGGACACCTCTGACCAGATTTTCCAGAGGGCAGCACCCAGCATGTATGAAACAAAAGGGCCACTTATTCTGGTGCTTCAGTGGGAGCTGTGCTCTTTCGAAAACCTGGCACTGAGTGACTTGCCCAAGGTCAGGGTAATGGGGAGTACTGGCCCTTTAAGAGCAAAGGGATCCAGAAGACCCCATTCCAGAATGTTGGAATAAAGGAAGGCCCAGAAAATGGCCTGGTGGTGGAAGAGAGGAAGTGGTCCCAGGAATAAGGAGTTGGATGAGGGGGGGGAAACTCCAGGACACTGTTCCTTTAAGGGGCAAGGCTCAGGACCCTTGTAGTGTAGGGTGGGACAGGGCTCTCTTCCAGCCAATCAGGAGGAGCTCTCTGCAGGAGGGCGGTATATAAAAACTGCCTTTTGGCTCAGAAGAAGGGAGCTGCTGCAGGAGAAGGAAGCCAGGGCTGTGCTCCAGCTAGAAAGGGCTGGAACTGGCAGTATGGGGTGGAGCAGGTGGACAGAGGAAAAGCTCTGGTTGTAGCTGAAGTGCTGGAGCAAAGAATGAGCTGTTGAATTTTAGTTATGGACTTTGTGTTGGGGGCTCTCTGGGAATTGTTTTGTCATTAAGGACTGTGTTGACTCCAGAAAGGGGTGCGGTGAGCTGTGATAGAGACTCTCTGAAGTGCTAGAGGAGGCTAATAGGGCAGGGTGCCTGTAAAGTGACCCTGGCCACAAGGGGGTGCTCAACAAGCAGCCCCCCGTGCATATTTGGTAGGGTGAGGAATTGAACTCCGGTCTAGCGAGTCCCAAGCCACTGCCTGACATGAAGCCACCCTATCCCTTTGTCCTTTAGCAGTCTCGTTGGTATACTGTTTATGGTAGCACCTTGGGACCCCAGTCACACACTGGGACCCCAGAGTGCTATGTTCTGTGGACACACAGAACAAAGAAGTGGCCCCTACCCCAGAGAATTTCCACTCTACACAGCTTCCAATCTAGCGCTCCTTTAGTGGGGCTTTGCCTGGCCAATAGTGGAGTCAAGGTTTGGTGCTTGTTCATCTATTATCTCATCAGGCAAAGAAAAATAGCTCAGCATTCAGCTGTCAACACACTCCTTCTGATGCGCACAAGCATCCCCATTAGGAAGATTAGTACCTTCCAGCCAGCTGCTGCAGGTACTGCCCAGGCTCCTGGGGAAGGAGTAGAGCAAGTGTCCTCTGCTTGAAGGTCACTAGCAGTGAAGCTCCAGGCAAAGGAATGGGCAAAAGCACTCGGAAGATTAATGGCACTTCAAGGTTTAGATCTCAGTGCTGGGAGAATCCATAGGGAGAGCCAATAAACGCTAATATGATTTTACATACAAATGAATCATTTAAAGGAGTGAATTCCCCTGAACAGCCCTATACATGGCCATGTGTCTCTTGTAAGGAGCAGAGGAAACAGTCCCCACTGATTTACGGAATGTGTAATTAAATAAATGAAACCCTACTTTTCACATGTGAAGACTGGCCCTTACTTGGGTTTTACTCTGTCCTTAACTCAGGCAATACTCAAGGGGAGTTAAGTGTAGAGAGTGTAAGCCCATCTTTCCCCACTGGCCCCTGTCCGTGGCTAGTACAGAGAGAAGATAACAGTTTGTTACTGCTGTTAGCAGATGGGGTTTCTCCTGTAGCTCAAGGGGTAAAAGTCAGGGGGTTGGTTTTGGGTTCAATCCCTCTGTGGTGGGGGTAGTTATACATAGCAGATGTTAGGACCTCAGGGTTTGGCCTTGCTTATTTAATCTGGCAAACAGCCAGGAAATTGCAATGCTAGTTAATATTAATCCTTACTTACCCTGGCCTCTGTCACCACAGTGTCTGACAGGTTTCAGAGTAGCAGCCGTGTTAGTCTGTATTTGCAAAAAGAAAAGGAGGACTTGTGGCACCTTAGAGACTAACAAATTTATTTGAGCATAAGCTTTCGTGAGCTACAGCATCCGATGAAGTGAGCTGTAGCTCACGAAAACTTAGGCTCAAATAAATTTGGTAGTCTCTAAGGTGCCACAAGTTCTCCTTTTCTTTTCACAATATCTGAGCACCTCAATCTTCCATGTATTAATCCTCCTATGGGGGGGGGGAGGTATTATCCCCATTTTACAGAGGAGGAAATGAGGCACACAGAGACTAATGGCCAGATGGTTAAAGGCAGTCATGGATCTAACTTCCATTGAAATGGATGAGAGTTAGAGCCAGATATTTAAAGGCATTTAGGCACCTAAGTGACTTACTCAAGATCACTCAGAGACAATGGCACATCCCCAAACTGAACCCTGGTCTCCCCAATCACAGGTGAGTGCTCAAGCCAACTCAGAATGGGGCAAAGGTTGGTGTTGTTTTTCCCCCTTGCTGGAGACAAGGAAACTGAGGTACAGGGTAGTTCTTATTTTCACAAAGTAGGGCAACGAAGCTCACCTTGCTCCTGGAAACTTGGCAAAAAATAGATATTTTGCTGTTTAGGTTCATTCCAACCTGACTTTCAAAGGCAAACTCCCTTCCCCCTCCCGCATGTTTTCCTTCCCCATTGAGGGCCAGTTCCTCAAACAGTGCCGATCAGGGCAGCACTCCTGACTTCACTGGGGCCAAGCCAATTTAATCCAGTGGAGGATCTGTTCCTTAGTTTGCTGAAATCCTTCTGAGACCACCCCACTGAAGTTTGTTCCCCACTCAGGTCTTGACCCCAGTCTCCTGTTGGGATATAAAACCATGCTTTGCCTGGGAGGGAAGAAATAGCCTGAAAGCTCTCCTACCCCCTTTCCCTTGCTGCAGAAAGCGTGGAGCAACAGTCTCCCACCCCACATTGCTTTTCATGAGTGGGAACTCGCTCACCCAACTTCCTCCTCTCTCGCCACGTCTGTGGGAAAGTCCACACTGCATCTGGGGCTGTGAATGGCAGCTTGTGTAGACATAGCCTGGCTGTAAACCACATTAACCTTATGGGGCTTTTTGTCTCCCTGTAGCAGTAGAAGGCTGTAAGGTGGGTTATGAGTCTGCTGCTACTGCCTCCAAGCTAACAGGCCTGCCTGGTCCTTTAACTCAAAGCAGTAGAGACTCACAACTTCAGGTCAAGGAGCCGATCCATGCAAATGACCCAACCTGTTCTGTTCATTCCATCTGAAGCTCTTGGTATTGGCCGCTGTCGGAAGACAGGGTACTGGGCTAGATGGACTATTGGTCTGACCCAGTCTGGCCATTCTTATGTTTTTAACCAGCGACATTGTTAAGCATAGAAATCACAGTCGCTGAATCCAGTTTCTTAACCACAGAATCATCTTTCCTCTCAGAAGGTACCTGGCGCTTTGATTTGGGCACTCATAATGAGATTTGGCAGGTCATTCGCTGTCCCACTGATCCCTGGGAAGATCAGATTGTGTCTAGAGACAGGCTGGAGCTGCAAAGTTTATATGTGGATCCAAAAATCATGGGAGGTGTTCAGCTCTCGGCCAGCCTTTTGATTCCACCAGTTCAGAACTGCCTGGGGTGCATGAATCTTTCATCCCGGGATGTCTGCTTATCCAGCCTAGCTGCCTGTCGTGCAACAGTTAATACCGTAATACTCTAAGGATTTTGTTTTGATTTTTATAGCATTACACGCCAGCCTTATTGGATTTAAATGGTTTAAATTAACTGCATTATTTAATGGATTGTCCAGATTAGGGCAGAATCTGCAAAGGCTGTTACTTCAAGAGGAGCGGCTTCAATGGGGGGAAAGGATCTCAGCCCAACATTAGCACCCTGGAGGGCGCACGAGTCCTGCCAGGCCCATGCGTGTCCTTTATTGACATTCTCTCCTATGCATTTAGCCAGGTTTGTGTTTAGTTTAATAATCTCCTGAAAGTTTAATTGTTGCTTTAGTCATCCATGACCTTTCCTTCTCATCTGGAGACATATTATTGCTAATCTACAAATTTCAAGAACCAGATTTATTTGCAAAACCAATTATTCTGCTATGCAAATCTCCTCTCCTCTCCCAGCTTGCTTGAACAGGGCCTCTTACAGCTACCATAAGATATAGACACTCTTCAAATATTTAAATGTAAAATTTATCTATATTTCTTTCAAGCATGCCCAGGTTCTGTGTGGTGCAAAGTTAATTAAAATCTTTATAATCAAATGCAGGTTTCCTGACCTTGATCCAGTCTTGGGTGAGCTTAACCTCCCAGTTCTTCCCTGAAACAGCAGGGCAACTGGCGCTCGCAGCTAGACAAAAATCAGCTTCACTACGGTAAACTTCTAATGGGGGAACAAATCCTCACCATGAGCATCAGATGTGATGGTGTCAGTTTAGTAACGGTGCACAAGCGCTTCTTTCAGAGGCTGTCTGGAGGCTCCTCTTAGGGCTAGATTTTTGTTGTGGTGGTTGTTGCATCTAACAGGCAGCATAGTCTGGATGGGCAGAGGTGGCTTTATGCTAATTTGGCACTTGCCAAATTCTGGCCTGCCAGCCGCCTATGCAATCCAGAGAAGTCTAGGGCCCCCATGGGATGCTCTATGGCTCAGAATAGCTAGAACTATGTCCTTATTCTGTGCAGGCGGGTGGTATAGAGTCATCTACGCTGCCCCTGTACCTTCACGAGGACCTCCTGCCCTGGAGGGGATTCCCCAAGGGGTCTGTGCTACCGGAGTGGTGTACAGGGGCCACTGGAAGAGAGGAGAGAATCGGGGCCTCTTCACATAGGAAGTGAGAGGGGTTCTTGGTGACACTGAGCTAACCCTTTGGTGTTTTATGTGAGTAAGAACTAAGCTAGTTCCTTTCTTCAGTAGCCAATGGGTTTGCCTACATGGGAGCAGCATTTGGCTAGGAATCACAAGCTGGAAACTAGCCTGGTTCAGTTCTAGCCCAGTTATGATTTTATATAGGGTAACCAGATAGCAAGAGTAAAAAATTGTGACACATGATTTTGTTCGGACACCTAGAACCCTGGCTAAGTGCTTTTTATTTATAGAGATTGACAGAAATAAAATAAGTCCATAAAAGTTTTTGCAGTCAGTATCAGCATTGGAGTAAATCCCTAGTTGGTTTATATTTAGTAGGGTTAATAAAATGCATCCATATTATAGTAAAATGTCCAATTCCATGGTAAGTTGCAAACCGTAAAGGTTTCCAAAGAAAACATAAGGCCAGATCACCCCTGGCTGTGTGCTGGAGTGTACAGTGGGTATAAAATGTTAGCAAATCGGAAGGGTGGCGCCCACTTTATATTAGTGCAAGTTACTGCAGAAGGTGCAGGGACGGTGGTGAATTAGGGCCAATGGTCGGTTTTCTCCAAGCGCAGTGACTAGCCAGCTCAAAGAACTCAGGAAGGTGCTTCACCTCTCTCTAACATTCCAATGAAAAGTGAGCCTCCATTCTCATGCAACCTGTGCAGGCATTTACATCTAGGGAAAGAGGGTGTAAAATACCACCATTCTGCTCCAGTAGCCATTTACACAGGTATAAATGACTCTACACAATGTCGGGCAGTGGAGAACTGGGCTCAGCATCTCCTACTGTGATTCAGTGTGACTCTGTTGGCTTAAATGGGGTTACTCTACATTTATGCTGGTGCAAACAGGGATCAGAACCAAGCCTGTTGGGTTTCTGTGTCATGCGGCTGATTCTCTTCTCGCTTACAAATGAAGAGTAACTCCACTGAAATTACCTTGTAAGCCCAGCATAAAGGCCTGCTCTGTTGCCCATTGACGTTAATGGGAGCAGCAGTGGTCAAGAATGCTAACAGGAACTAGTAGGAAAGGGATAGAAAATAAGACAGCAAATATCATAATGTCACTGTATCAATCCCTGGTGCACCCACATCTTGAATACTGTCTCCAGTTCTGGTCACCCCATCTCAAAAAGCATATAGTGGAACTGCAAGAGAAGAGCAACAAAGATGATCAAAGGTCTGGAACGGCTTCCATAAGGGGAGAGACTAAAAAGATTAAGTCTGTTCACCATTGACAAGAGATGGCTAAGGGGGAATATTATAGAGGTCTATAAAATCATGAACAATGTGGAAAAAATGAATAGAGAAGTGTTATTTATCCTTCCAAAATACCAAAACCAATGGTCACCCAACAACATGAATAGGGAGTAGGTTTAATACAAACAAAAGAAAGTACTTTTTCACATAACAGCCAACTCACCTGTGGAACTCATTGCCATGGGATGTTGTGTTGGCCCAAAGTATAACTGGGTCCAAAAAAGAAATGGATAAGTCCACAGAAGATAGGTCCACAAATGGCTACTAAACAAGATAGAGATGAAGGGATGGTCAAGGATGCAAGGAGACTCTAAACCTCTGACTGTCGTAAGATTGGGAATGGAAGACAGGGATGGATCACTCCATAATTGTCCTGTTCTGTACGCTCCCCATGAAACTCTGGTACAGGACACTCTCAGAAACAGGACACTGGGCAAGATGGACCATGGTCTGACCTCAGTGGGCATTGGGTCAGGCCCTAAGTGAACAAAGAATCAAGTCTGACATTGTCGAGTTGGGCATCATTACTCATTTCCAAAAGATGGCTGGTCCAAAGCCGCTGAAATCAACGGGAGTCTTTCCACTGGTGTCAATGGACCAGTCCCAACTGGAAAGTTGTCTTGCCTCAAATTATGCTCAGTTTTATTTCTTCTCTTTCAAATGGGGGAGATTCTTTAATTTGTCACATAAGTGGAAGGTTCCAAACACCATTTACCCCAGGAGATGTGGGGAGAGATGCTATTCTCCAGGTCAATTTGTGAGTCATTTACTTTGTCAGTCAACCTAGTTTTACTCTCTCGGAGACAATATATCTGGGTTATAAACCTGAAACTCAAAACATAACTCATCAAATTTAGTAACGAGACTGTCATCGTTAAGACCAATGATCCTTAACCCCTTATCTAACTCTGGAGGATCATTCTCTCCAGTCATTAATTTAAGCTTATTTTTAAGTATTTTTTTTAAAAGGATCTCTCTTTGAAAGAAACGGTCACTAATTCTACCATCATTTTGTGTATTAAGTGGCACTAATTTAATAATAATAGTAATAATAATTTATTGAGATTTCCCAGCAAATTCTAGTGCAGTGCAATTAACATTTATTAACCAGACCCCCCCAAGCTGAGCAAGAGTTGCGGAAGCCCTTAAGTGCAGCAGAACCAGAGTTTAATTTATTAATGCTAGTAAATGCACAGATGAATGGTAGTCTGGCCTAATGGATAACCCAATGGCATTGGAGCCAGGAGACCTGGGTTTTGTTCCTGGCACTATGTGATGTTGAACAAATTACTTTCCCTTTCTCTGCCTTAGTTGCCCTGTCTGTAAAGTACTGAGTAATGATGCTGACTTTCCTTTGTTAAGTGCTTTGAGATCTGTGGATGAAAACAGCTGTGAAAGCATTAGTAACGAGAGGCAGTGTAGCCTGGCGAATAGGACACACATGATAGAAAGAACAGAGTTTGGTACCCGTCTCTACTGCTGAGTCCTTGGGCAGGTCACATCACATCTCTGTAACTCGTTTTCACCATGTATAAAATGGGGGTAATGATGACTACCCACCATGGTAAAACACAGAGATTTAAGGAGGCGTATCTATGTACCTAGCTCAATGTTTGGACCAGGTTCTCAGCGACACCCAGTATCCCGTGGGAGTAGGGTGACCAGATGTCCCAATTTTTATAAGGACAGTCCCGATATTTGGGGCTTTGTCTTATATAGGCACCTATTACCCCCCACTCAGTGTCCCAACTTTTCACACTTGCTGTCTGGTCACCCTACATGGGAGGGAGGGGCACAAAAGATCTGGTTGCAGCTTTGATCCTGCGGCCATATTTCACTCCAGCCCCCATTTTTAGCATACTTTAGAGCAGCCTTTGGACTGCTCCAAAGTACATTGGCTGGCTATGGGCCCAAGGGGCTAGTACTCAGATCAGTAATAGCCAGAGCAGCACAAAGGGGGTGGGGCAAAGCAAGAATCTGCCCCAATATTTACAGTGAAAAATTGTCCTGGAAAATGAAAAAGAAACTCAACCAGCCCAGCAATATACATGTCCAGGAACCTTTGAAGCTAACACCGTGCCAACAAAAACACAGAGATCCATGTCAACTGGAAAGATGCAATTCACAGAGGGAAGGGAGTCTCAATAACAGACAGCTCTATGGAACCAATTTACTTGGAGACGGCACACCATTTAAATCAGCCAGGGCTCAAAAGACACGTAGCTTGTGTCAGAAGAGATCTAAACTGATTGTAAACTCATCACTGACTAACAAAAGATGAGGGAAGACAAAACAATTACAAGCAGATAATGAAATGTGTAGTTGGTAATATAAAGTGAGCCCCGAAAGGAATAAATCACAGTTAGCTGCATTTAAAACAGCAGGATGGGTTGCAAAGTGGCTAGCAGGTTTGCTTGGGTTAAGGTAGGATGTAAGACCACGGGGATTTGCAAATCCAAGCAGGATGGTCTTGTGGCTAAGACTTTAGACTGGGACTCATGAGCAGGGTTGAATTTCTAGCTCTGCCATTGATTTGCTTTGAACTTGGTCAAGTCAGAGAAATGCTCCGTGCCTCAGTTTCCCCATCTGTAATTGTCCTGGAGAAGCTCTGAGCTAGCAAGGCGCCCAGATCCAAAGTTTCCCAAAGATTGGTGCGGGTTTGGATCCAGTGCTTGGTTCAGGCCCACCTCTGTATATCCCCCTTGCTTACCTAAACACTGGGGATGTTTGGATTTAGATTCAAATTTGGCAGCTCAGGTCCATCTCTAATCTCATAACAGGTCAGTCCTGGCCCAGACTGCTGCCCATGTCCAAACTTTATGAACCATTAGCTCGCTCTCTTTTTCTGCCTGCCAGAAAGGAAGGAATAAGGCTAAAGGCCTCATTCCCCATTGCCCTGCACATTGTGCAGTCATTTACACCACTGCAACATGAGGTGTAAAACCCAGCTGTCCTGTTCTGGTTAATGTTTATGCTCACTTTGCAATGATGTAAATCATTGCACAAGCCTCAGGGCAATGAAGAATCAGGCCCTAAATCGGGGTGGGCAAATCGGGTTTGGGGCGCAGAGGGCTCAGGGCTGCAGGCTCCAGGCGGCACTTACCTCAAGCGGCTCCCGGAAGCAGTGGCATGTCCCTTCTCCGGCTCCTATACAGAGGTGTGGCCAGACAGCTCTGCGCACTGCCCTGTCCGCAGGCGCTACCCCTGCAGCTCCCATTGGCTGTGGCTCCAGGCTAATGGGAGCTGCGGGGCCGGCGCTTGGGGCAGAGGCAGCGTGTGGAGCAGAGTCCCCTGGCTGCCCCTTTGCGCAGAGGGAAGGGGAACATGCCACTGCTTCTGTGAGCCGCGTGGAGCGGCCCCCGACCCTGTTCCCCGGAGGGAGCGCCGGAGCAGAGAAAGCCCCAGACCCCCACGCCACAGCGGGAGTTTGAGGGCAGGATTAAAATGGCTGATGGGCCGGATCCGGTACATGGGCCATAGTTTGCCTGTCTCTGCCCTAAATGGTGCCAAGACCTAGTCCAGCCAAACAGCCCTCATGGAAAATCTCCCACTGCGACCTCCTGCTCTACAAGGCTCAGGTCTCCAGCTCTTTGGCATCAGGCCCTTCCCTTAGATTCCAAATCTGTAAGTCCTTAGGTTCCTTCCCAGTGCAGGACCTGGATCTTACCTTACCCCTGCAGGAAAGAGTCACAGGAACTGGGCTATATGGATGTAGAATAGAATAGGTGCTGCTCTCTGTCTTGAGGTCTCTTCTCCTCTGCTTTTCTAATGACTAGTGAATGGTGGAAGGTACCTTTCACACCCGTGCTTTCTTTCCCTCTGCCAAGGCGGGGTGGTCTCTCTGCCATTTTCAGGCCCTGGATGTGACATTGGACCTCTGGCGAGAGAGACCCCCTTAGACCAAGAATTCCTTTTCCTGGTGTTAGGGAATAGCATGCGAATCGCCTGGGTAAGAGCCCAGTGTAGCTCAAAAGCTCCTCTCACTCATGAACAGAAGTCGGTCCAGTGAAAAATATTACCTCCCCCACCTTGTCTCTCTAATATCCTGGCCCATCCCTCTTCCCTGCAGAAAGCCCTCTATAGCAGGCGTGGGCAAACTACGGCCCACGGGCCGGATTCGGCCTGCTAGCTGTTTTAATCCCTCCCTCGATCTCCCACTGGGGAGCAGGGTCTGGGGCTTGCCCCACTCCGGCAGTCCATCCAGGGAGCAGGGTCGGGGGCCGCTCCGCAGGGCTCCTGAAAGCAGTGGCATGTTGACCCTCTGACTCCTACACATAGGGGCAGCTGGGGGCTCCGCTCCGTATGCTACCTTCGCCCCAAGCGCCGCCCCCGCAGCTCCCATTGGCTGGGAACTATGGCCAATGGGAGCTGTGGGGGCAGTGCCTGCGGATGGGGCAGCATGCAGAGCCACCTGGCCACACCTCCACGTAGGAACCAGAGGAGGGACATGCCGCTGCTTCCGGGAGCCCCCTTGATGTAAGTGCCACCCATGCCCCAACCCCCTGCCCCAGCCCTGATCCCGCTCCCTCACCTTGAACTCCTCATTTCTGGCCCCACCCTGGAGCCCACACCCCCAACCCCAATTTCATGAGCATTCATGGCCCACCATACAATTTCCATACCCAGATGTGGCCCTCAGGCCAAAAGGTTAGCACACCCCTGCTCTATAGGGTCTGCAGGGAAGGTCAGAACAGTGCTGCAGAATCAAATGACCCTCCAGGTCCCCACTTCTGGGTTGGGGGGAGAGCTATGTGAGGAGAATCCTTCCCCTGGGAGACTGATCCACTCTCCTTGAATTAAAAATCCTCACTCTGGATTCTACAGCCCCAGCCCAAAACGCACCGACATCAATGGAAGCCCTGACCAACAGTCCTTGGGAGCCGGGCCTGTCTGTACAGAGAGCTCTTGGAGAATGAAAGGTAATAATTTCCTTGGAATCAGCTGGGCTGCTTCTCGACACCCCCGCGGGAAATGCTTCTCTTCCCCATTTCTGCTTTATCATTACCGAACCCTGCTGGGCTCCGTAGCCATTGGCTAATCGTGTGATAAGAGATTAAGAGAGAAGCCTAAACATGTTCATGGCCATTAACAGCGATTCCCCCAGCCCAAAGCCCCTGTGTATGATGCAGAGACATGAGGACGTCTCACACGCATCTCTCTGCCTGCTCGAAAGATGCTAGCAGGAACCCTGAGCGACCTGCTTGTACTTAGTCATGCAGATTCAAATTGTTTTAAGGTGAGAAAAATATATTATTAGAAGGAGCTGTGTTCCAGCAGCACTGCAAAGATAACTAGCACTTTCCCCATGCCCTTAGAGAGCTAGGTATGCCAGAGGGTAAAGAAGCATTTTGGAAGCATTTGTTGTACGTGAAGCAGAGATTTCTCTTGTGGGAAGGTCAGACAGGTTTTCTTCATGTCAACCAAAATAGAAAATCCCCTTGGGAGAATACTCTGTGGTGGATTTTCTCAGCTTTGGCTTCTGAAGGAATCTGTCCAAGAACTTCTGGGTGAGTCATGCTGTATGCTTGAGCACTAGGACGAGGATGGAGTATATTCCTGAGTCTTCTTTTGAGTCTTCAGTTTGCCCCAAGATGAAGCAGGGGATGTTGCCATTGTCATATTCTGGTGTTTCCGTTGCTTGAAGGAAGTAGGAGATGCCGATAATCCTTGGATTTGGAGTTGAGTTTATTCTAAGGAGCAACCCAGGCTGATTATATCCGAGATCCCCTTGTCTGATGTCACATTGCTCCAACATTTCAAAATTTCCTGCGGCGTGCCCCCTACGCGGAAAGCTACATCCAACTGGATCAGCCTGTTTCTTGGAGAGGGAGAGGGCTTGCTTGTGGTATCTCCTCTGTCTCTTGTATCTTTTGATCTACGCGATCTGCTCCTTGCTGGTTTGATAATCTTCTTGAACTTCTTAGTTAATCAAAAGGCATGCTGGGACCCAGAGTAGGGTCTAGATTTCCTTTTTTGGCTCCTGGAGGCTTCGAGATCTTCTTAGTTTCCTCACAGTTATTGTAAGTTCGTTGAAGGCAGGAAGCATCCTTTTGTTGTGTGTTTGTCCAATGCCTAGCACAGTGGGATCCTGGTCCATGACTACGGCTTGTAGGCACTCATGCATTACAAATAAATAAATCATAATATTGTCTTATGCTTTCTATACACAAGGCGCATACATGCTCTATCAGGCCAAGTGACTGATTGGTAATGGTAAGATAAAGAAGCAGTATGTGTGTGTGTGTGTGGGTGTGTTTCCTTTGTCACAACAAGCAGCATGAATGCAATGGTAGCTGCCTCTGTAGAACGAAGTTTCCTAGAAATTTAAATACACAGTGCACTGAACCCAAAATCATCACATTCATGTTAGCCCCTCCCCGCCATAAGATTATAACTTCACTGTAGGTTTCAGAGTAGCAGCCGTGTTAGTCTGTATTCGCAAAAAGAAAAGGAGTACTTGTGGCACCTTAGAGACTAACAAATTTATTAGAGCATAAGCTTTCGTGAGCTACAGCTCACTTCATCGGATGCATTTGGTGGAAAAAACAGAGGAGAGATTTATATACACACACACAGAGAACATGAAACAATGGGTTTATCATACACACTGTAAGGAGAGTGATCACTTAAGATAAGCCATCACCAGCAGCAGGGGGGGGGAAAGGAGGAAAACCTTTCATGGTGACAAGCAAGGTAGGCTAATTCCAGCAATTAACAAGAATATCAGAGGAACAGTGGGGGGTGGGGTGGGAGGGAGAAATACCATGGGGAAATAGTTTTACTTTGTGTAATGACTCATCCATTCCCAGTCTCTATTCAAGCCTAAGTTAATTGTATCCAGTTTGCAAATTAATTCCAATTCAGCAGTCTCTCGTTGGAGTCTGTTTTTGAAGCTTTTTTGTTGAAGTATAGCCACTCTTAGGTCTGTGATCGAGTGACCAGAGAGATTGAAGTGTTCTCCAACTGGTTTTTGAATGTTATAATTCTTGACGTCTGATTTGTGTCCATTCATTCTTTTGCGTAGAGACTGTCCAGTTTGGCCAATGTACATGACAGAGGGGCATTGCTGGCACATGATGGCATATATCACATTGGTAGATGCGCAGGTGAACGAGCCTCAAAGAGGCTTCATGAACAGCGAAGGGAGCACAGCAAAATACTAGCCTGGAATTCATTTAATCTCACATTAAATATTCTATTTGCTCAGGTTTGCTCCAGTGCAAACCCAACATAGTGACTGTACGAAATGATGCATCAAACCTGCAGTTGGGAATTTCCTTCTATGGCAAGCTAGCTGAACAGCTCTTCCTTTTTAATTTCCCCCTGTCCTGTAGCAAATGGCCTCTTTCCCCTGTCATCTGTGTAACATTTCAAGATTAATGTCTTCTATGGAAAGACAGAGAGTCATTTGCTTCCTTTTTGACAAAGCTTAAAGCTCTTTAGAGACCAAGTTCTGCTTTTGGTGTTATCAGTTGCCCAAGCGAATATATTTCAGTTGTTCAGCCAGTTCCTTCAAAGAATGGGTTAGCAAAACAAATAGTTACTGAGTCTGATCTTTAATTGACATTTGTGTAACCCACACACCTCCTGGGTGTGGGGTTCTGTCCCCTCTAGTGGCACTGAGACTACTTAGAGAGAGAGTAAATGCATTTGCTCTACAGCCTTAGCTAGCAGCCAGCTGGCTTTTAGCTTATGTGGGAGGCTCATGCACTGAACTCCAGAGGCACAAGGTTCGATCCTGCCCACTGACAACTAGGGTCTGTTGGCGCTACATTTGCACATGACTTGTGTTTGTGAACAGAGCTTGGATTTAAAGACAATTTGTAACAGGGCAAGAAGGCTGTGTTGGGGCCAGGAATTAGGAGACCTGAATGTGCACAAATCACTTCCTCTCTCTTTGTTCCCCATCTGTGAAATGGGGATAATAATATTTCCTTTCTTCCACTTTACATGCCCAGTCACACACATCCCTGGGCAGCCTGCACGTGACCCTCTCAGGCATGGCATCTTCTACTCTCTACCACCCTGGGACTGCCCATCCTTGGACCCCCTGACCCTCACCAAATCTAAAGGCCCCCTCCATCTCGGGAGGATATCTGCCTTGCGTATTTAGCTTGTAAGCTTTCTGGGGCAGGGACTGTCCCTCACTATGTGTCTCTTTCAGTTCTTAGCATAAGGAAGCCCTGACCTAGGCTGGGGCCCGCTAGGTGCTACCATAATACAAGCAATAGCAGGAACTCAGAAACTACGGTGATGGTGGCCATATGCGTAGATTGATTAGATAACTAACTGGATTAAAAGTGTTGTTTGTTTGTATTTCCAGTGAGAGACTGTTCTCTGGTGACCAGAGCAAGGGATTGGCTTTTGTATTCTGTTTCTGGGTCAGCCATTGACTTGCTGGGTGACATCCAGCATGTCCCTTTCCCTATCTGTAAAATTAGTGTGTTTTAAACTCTGCCATCTCACAAGGGCGTGGCTGCTATGAATGTTTGTGACGTATTCTGGGAGCTTTGGGCAGAAGGTGCTTCATGGGAGGTGCAAAGTATTAGTATTAATGTATCTGAATGACGGGGCTAGCGGAATGACACAGAAAGGCAGCCGTTTATTGCACTGTTGCTTTAAGAAGAGGTTGGGGGTGAAACGGAGGAAATGCATCAGGCCGCTGCTTGGGGATTGTTTAATGTGAAGTGTGGGGATAAAAATAAGCATTTTTTTTAAAGTGCAGACAATTAAAAATAAATGAAATGAAAACAAATAGAAGAGGCTGGTTTTGTGATTAGGCACTGAACTGGGACTCAGGAGATCTGGGTTCCATTCCTGGTGTGACCTTTGGCAGGTGACTTCATCTCTCTGTGCCTCAGTTCCCCTTCTGTAAATGGTGTAGTAATTCTTTCACCCTTCAGCTTGTCTAACTGGATTGTAAGCTCTGCAGGGCAGGGCCTGTCTCTCACTATGTGTCTGTACAACACCTAGCAGAGTGGGGCCCTGATCTTGGTTGGATCGCACATAAAGGGGCCTGCCCCCAGTGTAAATTACAGCATTCCCTGAAGGGACTAGGACAGCATACTATGGCCAGGCTCCTAATCTAACCCCTAGAACAGGGACTTGGAGCGGGGCCAGTTGAGAGCCCTCATACCAGCCGGGGAGGGCAGCTGTGCAGGGGCTAACAGTTTCCATCTCCTTTGTGACCCCTTTATGCTGCCCAAGTGGACCAAAGGGCCTTCGTGCAATGCAGAATCAAGCCCCCAAAGTGGGAAATGTGACCAGCCCCCTCCCGCCCCCTCGTTGTGAGTCCCAGGGACATTGGGGCACTACTGGGTTTGTGCAGTTGTGCTCGGAGAAGTGGCTTTGGAAAAATAATCCAATAAAAGTCACTTTCCTACTCGTCTTCCTGTTTGTCTGATGAGTCAGATCTGCTGACAGGGCTGAGTTTTTGCTGATGTTTAGCATTATGGAGCCATGCAGCTACTGGAGAGGGAGCTGGAGTCTGTTCTGGAGTAGGGGGGCAGGTGAGGGGTGGGGGCTGATCCCACCAAGAGAAAAATGTCTGGAAGGGGCATGTTTTCATTGGACTCTCTGACGTGCCTCCCAGCAGTGGGATCCACTCTTTGGATTTGAGCTGGCTGATTCCCTTTTCCCCCCGCACCACACGGAAGTCTGGTTTAAACCTCCACTGTTGTAAATCCATGCACTCACTTTCGCCTATGTTGATTTTCCCTGGCTGAGGCTCTGGCTCTTAATTACAGAATGTAACAATGAGCCCGATTCTGACTGTCTCATACCATCTTGGATCAGTGTGATTCCATTGACTTTGAAGGAGTTTCTCCTGATTTTACACTAATGTAACCACCTGATTCTTCTCCCACGGTGATTTTGCCATTGGCTTCGGGGAGGCTGCAGGATCAGGCTCTGAGATCAGAATCGGGTCCCCTGGGGCACCACCTCCTTTAAGATTTGGCCCTATAGTAAGCATTTGGGGCAAGTGTGGCGGCTTCTACAGCCTCTCCGCAGCCAGAAGAATAACACTCGGGTGAGTCCATGAGAAAACGGCTTTAATGTAATAAATTCTCGTGAAGAGCCCAACATGAATCTGTCAGACTCAAGTGCCCTAAAATATTCCAGACTACAAATGCAGGACCAACAGCGAGCTTGTTGATACAGCCTCAAGCCAGAACTAATCAGACATAGACATCATTTGCTTTCAATAGAAATTATATTCAAGAGGCTTGATCCCTGCTTGCCGGGAAGGATGGGACATGGAACAAAAAGATGCGGCAGCTGGATTTGCTGCTGTCGCTCTCATCTGCACAGCACTTCAATATCTCTCAGTGAAACCAGCTCTCCCTCTAACTCCAGATTTTGCTGACTCAGCACTTCACCCCCCAGTTCTTCCTAGGAAGGCGGTGGGAGATGGGAAAAACACCTTTTTTGTGTGTGCTGGCTTGTACATAATGGGACATGAAAGCAGAAATCAGCAGCGCTCAGGCTGGGTTGCTGTAAACCTCTCCGCATGTTGGTGATGCATCAGGACAAGAAAACAGTCCTTTCCCTTACTGAGCTGGTGCAGTGATCACATTAATTAGCCTTTCAAGAGGCCCTTTTTAAGCCCAGGAAAGCCGATGTCACTTGGTTTTGTAGCATCAGCAAAGGCTCATAAACAGTGCTGGGCTGAATCCAAGCAAAGGAACATTCTGAGCTCAGTGGCACCAGGAAGCCATCCAGAGAAATTCCACCGATGTGCACGGAGTACTGATTTACATCAATTCATGGGAATTAGCTCCCGGAGCTCATTTGATCTGATCAGCAGGGATGGGTAACGAGACACACTTGAGCTTGCAACCAGGGTTCAAACAGGATCAAATGCACACAGATTGGTCCTGGAGACTTGGTCTATACTCAGATGTGCTGGAACAAGGGGGGATCCAAGAGGCCATTGCACTCCCATTTTTCGCCATGGGCCCAGCTTCCTGCCTCTCCTCTTCCCGCCCCCGATGCCTCCCCCGCCTCCGGCCAGACTGGAGGCTGGAGCCTGGCCCAGGTAAGAGCAGCTCAGGGAGCCCGGGCAGCTGTGAGGTGCTGTGGGCCCTCCACCTGCCCTGGGCGGGGGGCTCAAGGGGCAGGGACATGAGCCAGGGGCTGCTCTTAGTAGGTGCAGTGGCCCAGGCTCCCCAGCCCAGCTCCAGCGTCCAGCTTGGCCGGGGGCAGAGCCTTGGGGGTAAGAGGAGCAGCAGGGGCGGGACCACAGAGGAGGCAAGGCCTTGTGGCTCCCCCTCTTTTAGGAAGAATCCATTGCTCCCGTCTACACTTAAAACCTTTTTTCAGCATAGCTAATTCTGTCAGATGTGTGAAAAAAACCTACATTTCGGACTGACATAGTTATGCTGACAAGGCCGCCCATGTAGCCGCAGCTAGGCTGCCAGAAGAGGGTTTCTGTTGACGTAGCTAACGTCATTCGGGGAGGTGATGCTTTTAGACTGGCAAAAAAACTCCTTCTGTTGGTGTAGGCTGCATCTACACTAGAGGGCGCTGCTGAGATAGCATGCAAGCACAGACTCTGTCCGGGTCTACATTACAGGGTTAGGTCACCATAAGTTGCCTTGTGTCGACCTAGCTGTGGAAGTATCTTCACTTAAATTTGGCTTCCACCGACGTAAGTGCCTCTTTACACCAAATTAATAACACCACCTCCCCCAGCGGTATAGAGTCCCGGGCCGTGTAATTAGGTCGACGTTGTGTCAGTGTAGACGCTGCGTTGCTTACGTTGACTGTTACTGGCTTTCAGGAACTGTCCCACAATGCCCCACACTGATGGTACAATCGATACAAGTGCTCCTGGAGAGCGCACTCGCTGCCAAAACGAGGAGCCAAGCGTGCGCGCACACAAGTGATTTAGTAACTGCGGTGGCCTTATGCTGATATAAGTTACGTCGTCATAATTCTGTAGTGTAGTCATGGCCTCAGTAGTGTAAACATAGCCTGAGTCTGGAAGAAATCTGGTTAACTTGGTGGGAGTTATTTCCCATTTTCATGGCACTGAGTTATTTTCTAGTTCTATTCATCTGGCTGCCTGCCAGGCCTGGAAACCAAATTGCACAAGTTTCAGAGTAGCAGCCGTGTTAGTCTGTATTCGCAAAAAGAAAAGGAGTACTTGTGGCACCTTAGCGACTAACAAATTTATTTGAGCATAAGCTTTCATGAAGTGAGCAGTAGCTCACGAAAGCTTATGCTCAAATAAATTTGTTAGTCTCTAAGATGCCACAAGTACTCCTTTTCTTTTTGCAAATTGCACAAATATCATAAAAATAAATGCTCTTCTCTGGGAAATGTCAGGTCCCAGAAAGAACAACTCAAAACCTCAGAGAGCCTGTTTTTAGGAGATCTGGAGCCCAGGTTTACAAATTTGAGTTTCAGAAAGTTTGGAGAAGTTCCAGAGTTTTGGGAGGTTTCATGTGAATGGGATGAAGACTCCAAGGGTAGGTCTACCCTGCAATTAAACACCTGTGGCTGGACACATGCCAGCTGTCTCAGGCTCACGGAGGTCAGGCTTCAGGGCTGTAAAACTTCAGTGTAAATGTTGGGGCTCAGGCAGGAGCCCGGGCTCTGCGACGCTCCCGCCTCGCGGGTCCACACTGCAATTTTGTCTACACCGCAATTTTACAGCCCCACGAGCCTGAGTCAGCTGACATGGGCCAGCAGTGGGTGTTTAATTGCAATGTCGACCTACCCCATGACATTTCTGTAATAATAGCGACTAATTAATGTTGATGGTCCCCACCCCCCTCAGCCATTATCACATCTTCGTCTTTGAGACCTCCAGCTTTGAAGCCGATACAGTCGGTTTGACCCTCCTTCCACACCAGTTTTGCGCTTGTAATTCTGTTAGGCCGGACCCTCAGCTGGTATAAACAGGCAGATCTCCGCAAAGGATTTACTGATATACGCCAGCTGGGGATCTGGCCCAGTGACTCTACTGCAGTCACTCCCGATTTTATACCCAGGGGAGGTGAGACTCATGCCCTGCATACAGCCAATGGGACTCACTGCTGCTGGAAGTCAGAGAGTCAAATACAGTAGCTGGACACTGCCCCCCGCCCACAAGAGCTGCATAGCTTTAGCATCAAAAACTGCTTTTTTAGCCATAAATACTATGGTAAATATAATGCCCTCTGATGCTCCAGAGCATGAATGATTCAGGGGTCAGAAAGGAAATCTCTCTCTCCCTCCATGTCAAGCATTCTGCAATTAGCAAGGTTTGTTAGCCCCGGCTCACCCGTTGGTGTCACTCTCGCTGGCCCATTGTGTCTGTTTATATTTGATGTCCCCTGAAGCACCAGGTGTTGGCCACTAACAGAGAGAAGAAAATGGAGGCGAGGGATTGCGATAACACCTAGCTCTTATCATCTCAAAGCACTTGAATATCATTATCCCCATTTTACAGCTGGGAAAACTGAGGCACAGAGTGGTGAAGTGACTGGCCCAGGGTCACCCAGTGGGGGCAGTAGCAGAGCTGGGGACTGAACCGAGTCCCAGCTGGTGCTCTATCCACTAGGCTATACTATCTAGTATGGCCAATCCTGCCATTCATGTCTACTTTCTAAAGTCCAGTAGCAGAAAATTCCATGGTTTTCCTAATATTCCTTTGCTCCTCCCCTGGTTATTTTTGCTCTTCTGTATGCTTCGTAAGACAGCAGCCCTGAGTGAAATGAACTCCCCATTAAGGGTTTATCTCCTTAGCAGAACCAATGATATTCTGGAACACTGCTCGGCAGTCTGGGCAATAGCCCCACAGCCCCTTCTGCCTCTCTTGTGCTTATTATCCTCATTGTCATCAGTGTTAGTCATTTCATGCTACTCCATTATGTTCCTTAGAGTGTCCTGCGGTAAAGACACTTCCAGCATTATTATTGCTTCTTTGAGCTTCTTTATATTTCTTCTACGGCTAAACACGGATCTAAAGAGCCACTTTGCAGGTAACATATTAACAAGTGCCTGCTTTTTTATCGGCACAATATGGGCCCGTAATCTGATGGTGATAAAAATCTGTCCCCTTTGCTGTGGCTCTTATCATTTAATTGGAGAGAAGTAGCTTGTTTGTTTGTTAATAATTTTATAAGCGGTGCTATCTGCCAGGAACCCCTTCGAGGAAAGGCACACGCACCTGCCGTTGATACAAAATATCTCCCTGATAAAAAGGGGTTTATGGCATTTAAATGTTCCTGTTATTGTTTGCAGGACGTAGGGTTCCTCTGGGGCACTCAGACCATTTATTCTACCTGCAGCCACAGAGCTCTATGTTTCACATAGGAGTCCCCCCACTCCTCCCAACTAACACACCCTGTGCCCAGACCTGCACCCCATTATCTGGGCAACCTGTGTTTTTGCAGCGCCTTCTGTTTCAGCTGTAACCAGCAGCCCAAACCTTTGGACAACGGGACTATGTAGCTGTTCAAACTCCCCGAAGTTCTGCTCACCTGAGTTCATCTCTGCTCCCACGTGTTTGGAGAGGAGAGAAAGAAACACCAGCGGGATTCCAGTGTGGTGTTAAGGGGTATTCGCTAAGGGTTTGCCCTTTGTAGTGAAAACACCGAGGGCCTGCTTACGTTAGAGAAATTAGTACAACTACATAGAGCGTATAGCTACATTGGAGCTGGAGATGTAATTTCCACACCTGTCTCAGGGTTGCTGGAACAATTTTTATAGTGAGGGTGCTGATGATGGAAACCGTGTATTTAGTGTTTGTTATTACTACTTCAAGCCAGGGGGTGCGGCAGCCACCCCCCGCCAGCACTTCTAGTTCCAGCCCCACTGACCCTTGCTAGCTTTGATTGAGCGAACACACTAAAAATAGCAGTGTAGTTGCAGCTGCACAAGTAGCTGAATGGACTAGCTGCCCCAAATACAATCCCTTCTGAAACCCTATGTACCTACATACTTGGCATCGGGAGCCCGTGCAGCCACGGCTACACTGCTATTTTTAGCATGCTAGCGCGCTCAGAGCTAGTACAGGTTTGTCTTCCTAAGTTGGAAGTGACAGCTCCAGCTCTAGTGTAGACAGTATAGACACAGTGCAAAACTGGGTTTGCACTGGGATAGCTACAATGCTGCAAAGCTCCCTAATGCACACGGTCCTCTACTAAACGATTGCCCTTGGGTTGTCTTTTGCATTAAGGCAGGGAGAGCTGGTGTTTTAACAGCAGGACTTTTATTTAAATAGAATCTAGCACATCAGTAAGTAGGGCCTTGTGTTTCCTGCTGCTGCCGCCTGATCTGCCCTTGCAATCCTCCCTTGCAACTTCTACACCCCATCTCCTGGTGCAGCTTTGCTAGCCCTGGTTCTGAGTGTGTTAGCCCTCACAGCACTGCCAGTGAGCCCCAAGTGTTCAGAAATCATGAATTGAGTCCCACCCAAATCATTTATTCCACCTGCAGCCACAGAGCTGTGTGTTTCACATGGGATTCCCCCCACTCCTCCCAACTCACACGCCCTCTGCCCATACCTGTGCCCTGTTATCTGGGCAACCAGAGATTTTATTTAAAAAATATAGTTGAGGTTCCTTTTTTTACTTGTCTCCTGGTTTTTTAACCTTTGGGGTGCACTTGGGTCACATTTTCAAGTTTTTCTCTGCAACCAGGAGGGCTAGGAATGTCCTTTAATTTTTTTTTTAAAGCTGAGTCTCACATATTGACATGATTCCAGGAGCTTGGGCTTTAAGAAAAGCACCAAATATACTGAGACTTGTGAGAATTGGCAACACTGCAAACACATGCCTTCTGGATTAAATCATTCAAAGTCAATGGGAGTTATGCTGGGTTTCCACCACCAGCGTCACTGAAATCGTACTGTTATCTTAGTGTGCTGCGGTAGATTTCCAATACGGGGTGCTGGAGTAAGATAGCATGGGTCTGGATAGCGCAATTCGTGGGAATTTAGAGAACTCTGCTTTCAGGGGGTCTTGATGGGAGAGGACAGTAAGTGTGGAGGATGAGAGAAAACCTGAACGTTGCATTGTCTTGGCTTTCTCTTCTTGTGCTTGAACACTGGGCTTCTCTAGGCATCATTCCCATTGTTCATTTTTCTGTCTCTTTGTGTGCAAGGGGGCTGCCTTGCCCCACCCCTGCTTTCTGAGGAGAGGATTCAGAATGAGACAGGTGGAGGGGAGAAAGTGGGTTAGGTTTCAGGAGAGACCGGGGCTCAGGAATTACAACCCAGGGTCTGGTGGCAGCTAGCCAATCAGCAGAGCATTTAGCATGTATCCCTGGCTTCTCAGCATGCTCCACAGAGTTCTGTTGCTTGCCTATTGCATCCCCTATTTCAAGAGCTGGGGGAAGTTCATGAGCTGTACGGTGGACATGGACCGAGTTTCCAGTGAAACTAGTGGTCCTTCCAATCAACCTGAGCTGAGCTTTGCCAGCATCATCACCCATTATACAGATGGAGCAACCCGAGGCGTGCAAAGCTTAAGGCCCACACTTTCAGAAGTGGCGGCTGAGTTTGGGTGCCTGGATTTGTGAGACACCCGCAAAGCAGCTGCCAAATTTTAGGCTCCAAGATTACAGAGCGAGTCAGCAGAAGAGCTGGGAATGGAACCCAGGGGTCCTCACTTTTTGGCATCGTTTTTCAAACCTCTTAGGCCATGTCTACACTGCAGCCAGGAGCATGCTTCCCAGTGCAGGCAGACAGACACAGGCTAGCTCAAAATATCTGTGTGGCTGCAGCAGTGTGAGCGGTGGCTTGGCTAGCTGCCCGAGTGCAGGCCATCTAACCCTTTTGCCTATGTACTCAAGTGGCTAGCCCAAGCTGCCACCCGTGCAGCCACGCTAGTGGATTTAGCATTCTACTTCAAGAGGCGCTAGTACATGTCTGTAGATCCATGCTGGGAAGCAGCCTCCCAGCTGCAATGCTGCAGCTCTACCCCAAAGAGAGAGCTAAGGCGGCACAAAGAACCGGGGAATCGACAAGTAAATCAGCTGTGGTGTCTCCTTTAACAGCCAGCCAAGAAATATCCCCCTTGTGCTGAGCTGATGAAAGTATGTTGGGCATGAGAGAGGGGGTTCCCCGCTTCATGTGATGGCTTTCATCTCGCCATGTGTTTGGCTGCTTAATCACTAGGAGACTGGGGCTGTTTTCCTTTGTTTAAATGTAAATGATTCCATAGGCACTCAATCAGAGATGGGTCACCATGCAGCTAGGCAGCCTGTCATTAAAATGATTTGGACGGGAGCCAGAGGGAAGCTTATCAGAACCCCACCACCACCACCTCCACCGCCCGCAGCTTCCCACTGCTCTGTCATGTTTATGCATCTCCTCAGGAAGGGGAAAAAAGACTGATTACATTCAAATCTGACCTTCTCGCATCTGGAGGGGGCTATTAGGGTGTCAATCAAGGCACTTGGCATAGAGAGATGTTTAAAAAAAAATCTTTAAGAACACTTAATGTATCAAGCGCCCGGGCTCCAGGCAGATCCTGGTGCAGGCGTCGTGCTCTCGGAGCCAAGCGGCTGCTCGTTTCTGAAAGGGCTCCGAGTCAGCCACTTGACGCTGAGTTGCACTTTTCTTGGCGGAGAAGCAGCATATGAAACAAACGCGAGATCCCTTGTTTTGGGCTGGCTGGGACCAGCCGGCTTTTGATGCTAAGTGCCGTGTAGGGTCACGTGCCGGATTTGTGGCAGCCATCTAAGGCACTTCTATGACTTCCCTTACTATAGGGTCTGCGCGCCTCACAGTCTGAAAGGGGTTTCTCCTTGCAACAGCCCCGCATAGGGATGCCAACCCTCCAGGGTTGTCCTGGAGTTGCCAGGAATGAAAGATGACATCATGTGATGACACCTCCAGGAATATATCCAACCAAAATTGGCAGCCCTACCCCTGCAAAGCCGTGCTGGGAGGCTGATTTTGCAGAGAGGGGCTACCTTACTTACCCCGGGTTGCACAGGGAGTGGATGGCGGAGTAGGGACATGAGCAAAAGCCTCCAAACACAGAGGCTAGCACCCTAATCACTCACCCATCCTACCTCTCCTGCTGCTGCTTGAGTCTTTCCAGCATTTCATCCCCCAGCACCTCAGCCGTGTCCCCCGTTCAGGTTAGAGCTGCTTGAGAAACGCTGGTTACTTTTCTTGCAAAATTTCGGGGCGGGGAAATGTGTTTCTTTGGGAATTTCTGACCCAGGACTGACACTCTTTGGGGCTACTGCAATTATGATGATTTCCAGCAAAAGGAAAATTTTTTCCACACATAGTTTTCATTTTGCTCTAAAAGCCATTTTTTCATCAATGCATGTTTTATAAAAAGTAAATTCTGACCAGCTCTTATCTAGATTAGGCAAGTTGCCCTGATGTGACCAAACCCATCTGGGGTGAGCCTCAAAGGTAGAGGCACTTAACCTTTGTTTAAATTGGTTTTAATTTAATTTGGTGCATGACTTTTCTAGTCTAAACCAGACCTTGGACAGTTGGCTTCCTGGGGCCTAATTCCTCCCTGTACTGAGGCTTGACTACTACAGAGACTGGCGGGGGGAAACGTTTATCTCCTTGATTTCAGCTCTGCTGCGGGGAGAGGGGTGAACTGCCTGCCCTAACTCGCACCCGGCTGCTCATGACCTCTATGGACCTTGCACCTTATGGGCCAGATCCTCAGTTGATGTAAACTGGCCTGGCTGCTTTGAAGTCAATGGAGCTATGTTGATGTGCACCAGCTACAGAGTCTGACCCTGTGACTCCATTTTCACCTGGGCAAGGGGGGGGGGTGAGAAATGTTGACAAACCAGAGTGCTCTGCTCCCACCAATGGGAGCATTTTACACCTACTTTGCCCATGTGGCGCCCTGGTCTGGTGTAAATGACCGCACAAAGTGCAGGGCAATGGAGAATCAGTCTCAACCATCATTTCCAGATTGATACTGAGAGCTGGCTTTCTGCTTACTTTAGAGTCTGTCTACACTGCAAAAAAAGGTCCGCTCTTAACTCAGCTAACCCGCATTCTGGAGTAACTGTCAACAGAATTTGGCACGATGTGCAATTTATAGGGCTCTCTTAGCTACCAATGAACGTGTCCAAGAGATTTCCATGGGAGAGCCATCTGCTTACACCAGGGCTGTGTATGGCTTAATCTGACTGTTTTTCCTGGCCTGGATCTCTTGGCTTGACGACTCACACTTGAGGTTGTGCAAAGCACTGAGACATGGGGCAGGAATTCCCTTCCCAATGTCCCTCTCTTTCTCCCTGCCAAAGGTCAACCTGCTCTAGGTCAGCCTCCTCTGCTTAAATTCTTCATCCCCATGTTCAAGGGTATCCTACTTTTTATAGCCCAGAATGAGGGTTTGCATTGACATGAGTGATGATGATCATTTGATATAGCAAGAGTAAGAAGCTAATTAAAATCCAGCGTTCGTGATTTCATTAGATTCCTGAAAGATCTGGCTGTCTCAACTCATTTATGTAAGTTTTAAAGGAATGTTACTGCTTGGCGAAAGGCCCTGGATTCACAGATCTAGAGCATGAAATACTCTGTATCCAGTCATGATGTGGGCAGAGGCAAAGCTAATCCCATGCAACACGCTACCAGAAGCCTTGACTATGACCTGGAGGGAACACCCCCTACACCCCCAAAGGTCTGAGAGGGAGTTACCAAATTATGGCTGCCAGCCAGTGGTAAACTGATTTAAGTGTGTCCAGACCGAGGTTGCCCCAGTTTAATTCAATCAATTTAAAAGCCAATTGAAGTTAAACTAATGTTTTTAGACAAGGCCTCAGTCCTTGATTTCAGGATCATACTAAGAATGGCAGAACCATGAACCAGAACCAGCCAGGGCAGGGTTGAGACTATATTTTCTTTGAGGCTGAGGGCTCTCTATTTGTTCTGTGTTTGTTCAACACATAGGACAATCAAGTCTTGGGCCATAACGGGGGTTCCTAGGGTACCTCTATACAAATAATAAATAGTAATAAGAGAGTGTCCAGGACAGAGCTGGTGTCTCTAGTGGGGATGATCCCAAATCTAGCAGCAATAAGTTTCCCGACTGGGCCTTCCTGTTCTTCCCAAGTACTTTACTCTGCGTGGTTACCCGGCGTTACAGACTTACAACCCATACACGACTCTGATGCCTCATTTCAGGTTCGCCTCTGCATTAGCACCCTGCAATGAGCGAGCATGTGGGTGCTCGCCTTGAGCTCTGCCCGCCCGTAAGCGGGAGGCTAGAGAGGTTGTTGATTACTCTCTGGGTGTTCATTGCCAGGGATGTGCCTGGAACCTAGATTCCAGTCTCATTGCACATGTGTACCGGATTTGTGAGGAGACGCGGCGAAGCCTGCAAAGGTCTGTGTTCCCTGTTCACATACACCAGCAATGGCAGTGGAGTTACTCCTGACTTGCAAAGGTATAAGAGAGAGGAGAACGGCACCAGCAAATTATAGCCCAGATTCAGTCCTTGGTGCAGGAAGCAAGCTGCATCTCTCTGGGTCTCATGGTGCATCAGTGCAGGCCAAAGGCCACTGATGTTAGAGCAGCTTAGGGGCTGCTCTAATGCCTGGCAGCTGGCTTTGGTCCCTAGGGGACCATACACTGGTTAAGAACTGGTGGACCATAGGTGTACTTCAACCTACACCTCTTCTGCTCCGAAGAGAGGACAGATGACCCAGTGGTTAGGGTGAGTGCTTGGGGCTCAGAACACCTGGGTTCTATGCCCAGGTCTACCACAGACTCCCTGTGTGACCTTCGCTAACTCGCTTGGTCTCGTTGTGTCTCAGTTTCCCACCTGTAAAATGAGGATAATTGCACTGCCCTGCCTCGCCTGGGTATTGTCAGGATAACAACATTAAAGATTGTGAAGCCCCTCACTTATTACAGTGGGGCGGGATGTAAATTCCTAAGCTAGATGGATAAAATTCCCCCTTCAGGGAAGGGACAATTGAGGGGGAGCTGGCTATGCCACCTGACATCTCCCTAAGGCCAAGGGGATTTTCAGCTGGCCAATGAGGGCCTGAGTAGCACTGGGAGTGGAGAGGGAAGGATTCTGGTCTTGATCTCTGCTTCTGCACAAAAGTCCAATGAGAGGCTGTGGACTGGTGCTATATGTGGCCTGCTTTTCACAGAGTGTGATCATCTGGACTTTGCATGGATCGTTAGAACTGCCTGAAATTCACAATATCCCCTACCTGATCCTTCTCTATGGGAGCTGTGGAGTCAGCGCTCAGGGCGAGGGCAATGTGCGGAGACACCCCCTCCCCAGGGGCTGCAGGGACATGCCGGTTGCTTCCGGGAGCAAAGCGGCGTGGAGGGCGGGAGGCAGAACGGGCAGGGAGCCACCTTAGCCCTGCTGCTGGCACATCTCTGCACACCCCTTGGAAGGAGGGGGACAGCCAGTCTCTGTGTGCTGCCTGGGGCAGGGGCCGCGCATGGAGCCACCTCCTCAGACTAGGGACCGAATGGCTCGGCAGCAGTTCTGCGGACAAGGACCTAGGGGTGACAGTGGACGAGAAGCTGGATATGAGTCAGCAGTGTGCCCTTGTTGCCAAGAAGGCCAATGGCATTTTGGGATGTATAAGTAGGGGCATAGCGAGCAGATCGAGGGACGTGATCGTTCCCCTCTATTCGACACTGGTGAGGCCTCATCTGGAGTACTGTGTCCAGTTTTGGGCCCCACACTACAAGAAGGATGTGGATAAATTGGAAAGAGTACAGCGAAGGGCAACAAAAATGATTAGGGGTCTAGAGCACATGACTTATGAGGAGAGGCTGAGGGAGCTGGGATTGTTTAGTCTGCAGAAGAGAAGAATGAGGGGGGATTTGATAGCTGCTTTCAACTACCTGAAAGGGGGTTTCAAAGAGGATGGCTCTAGACTGTTCTCAATGGTAGCAGATGACAGAACGAGGAGTAATGGTCTCAAGTTGCAATGGGGGAGGTTTAGATTGGATATTAGGAAAAACTTTTTCACTAAGAGGGTGGTGAAACACTGGAATGCGTTACCTAGGGAGGTGGTAGAATCTCCTTCCTTAGAGGTTTTTAAGGTCAGGCTTGACAAAGCCCTGGCTAGGATGATTTAACTGGGACTTGGTCCTGCTTTGAGCAGGGGGTTGGACTAGATGACCTTCTGGGGTCCCTTCCAACCCTGATATTCTATGATTCTATGATTCTATGATTCCTCCCCTGCCCCCCTCCAGCTAGGGGTGCACAGAGATGTGCCCACAGCTGGCCGCTTCTGGGAGCGGCATGGGGCCACTGGCCATGGCACCCAAGCAGCCTGCCTGCCTGAGCCCTGCTGCGCCACCGGCTGGGACTCGGGGGCAGGTTGTCAGATATTTGTCCTGCATTTTGGGCCCCTCCCCCCATTGTTGAAGGCCCCGTGCCACTACATGGTTTGTTTCAAGGTAAATCCTCTCCTGGTCACATGCTTCACGTTAAGCCCGTGTGATGGCCTATTGATTTAAGAGTGTCCGTGTGGATTAGAAAAGGCAAAGTAGTCTTTCAGTTTGAGCACAGGACCAGGGAGCCAAGAACTCCTGAATTCTAATCCTAATTTGTGACTTCTTAAGGCAACATTATTATACTATTACTATTCTTGCGGTGTGCCTAGGAATGCAGTCATGGATCAGAACTCAATGGTGCTAGGTGCTGTACAACCACGGAACAGAAAAACAGTCCCTGCCCCAGAGCGCTTACAATCGACATATAAAACAAGAGAAAACAGATGGATTTAGACAGACAGCACAAGGAAACATCAGATAGTACTGGTCCACCCGATAGGCAGGGGTCTCAGAATATCACCTAACCCTTGTACTTAGTGGTATCCCTTCTGTAGAATGGGGATCTTTCTTGCCCACCTCCCAGGGCAGTTATGAGGATTAACGAATGTTTGTAACCTACTTTGATCTGACGCGCTGTATAAACATTTTAGTATTAATCTGCCTCCTGCTGGATCAGATCTGTTTCACTGTGGCATTTGTCTGCTCGTTCTTGTGGCACTGTGCTTATTGCTGATATAGTGACAGCCAGGTTTCCCTCCTTTTGTATGCCTTGTAGCCCCACGCTGCAGAAAATCAGAGCAAAGTGCACTGCACTGCAAACCAGAGCAACATGCTACAATGCTCCCAGTTTTATGTGCATCACCATGCACTGTCTTCCTACAGTTTACTGCACCGTTGGCCTGAGCTGCTGCCCATCGGTTACACTCTGTCTCCCTGCAGCCTATTGCACAGTGCTGCACATCAGTATAATCTGCATCCCAGCACCCTGGGCCCAATTCATTGTCCTGATTGATGTCCCTTTAAGCCAGCTAGGCTGGACACCTCTGCAGTACTCCAGATTCATGGGGCGTTCCAGGATGGGATGGAGGGAGTGGTGGATAGGCATGTGGACCGGGCCATTGAAAAGCATGCAATTCAAGACTCCTGCGTGAAGAGAGGGACCCCCACACCTCCTGAATAGGAGAGGCCCAAGCTATCTTCCTTTTGTCCTGGCAATGGTAGTTGGCTGAATCTGGCCACTTCTTCCTGCCTCTGTGCACCTGCCCATCAGATCCTGCTTCCCAGCCCCTATCTCACACCGCAGCCTGCTGCTCTGTGCTCCTGCACATCAACAGAGCTTGCATCCCTGCTCCCCACAGGTTACTTCAACCAGCAGCCTTGCAGAATCCACTCATTTGTAATCTATTTTTTGTCCAAGGAAAGCTGTGTTTTTTATTGTTTCAGAATAGCAGCCGTGTTAGTCTGTATTTGCAAAAAGAAAAGGAGGACTTGTGGCACCTTAGAGATTAACAAATTTATTTGAGCATAAGTTTTCGTGGGCTACAGCTCACTTCATCGTATGCATCCGATGAAGTGAACTGTAGCTCACGAAAGCTTATGCTCAAATAAATTTGTTAGTCTCTAAGGTGCCACAAGTCCTCCTTTTCTTTTTGTGTTTTTTATTGCGTCTCTTATCTCTCTTCATACCATTAATATTTATGCTGCTACAGACTCTAGCTTCTTTGTACTAGGATGGGGAAGTATTTTCTGTTTCATTGCTGCTGAAGTTTAGTATCATTGTTTTTTTAAAAAAAATATTCAAGGCCTCTCTTTGCCCTGCTTTGAGACTTCTACTAATTCAGAGATGGGCCAAAACCAGACCCATTTATCAGACTCCCTCCACCAGCCTAAACCTCAAGGTTGGGACCCTGTTGGGACTTGGATACAATTAACGATGGCTTGGATATTGCCAAACCAAACCATGCCCAGTGTGGTTTTGCTTCTATTATTATTTTTATTGAAACAGCACCTGAAGTCCTTAACTAAGGTCAGTCCCATCATCTCGGGTATTGTGCAGACACATTGTGAAAGACAGTCCCTGTCCTAAAGACCTTAAAACCTAAATAGATAAGCCAGAGAAAAGGGAAACAGACTCTTAACTGGTCAAATGAGAGATCACATGGTCTCCTTCCAGCTTTGCTTTTGCCTCTCTTTAGTTATCACCTGCTTTTCATCAGTGTTGTCTTCTGCTCTCCCTGCATTCTTGCCCTTTGTCTCTCTTTCTGCATTCAGCTGTATCTTTGTCCCCAGCATCAGGAAACGGGGGATACTGGGAGGAGCATAAACAAGTCCTGAGCTTGTAGCTGAGTTTTTGAAAACATGAGCAGCAGGAGAAGATGCCTCATTGAGCTGGGAGAGGTATTTTGCTATTGGCCACCTTCACTCTTTGGTGTATGGAGTGTCTCTCCCTGGACACATCAATCAGACGTAGGCTGAGCTGTCAATCAGGATTGCTCTTCTGAATGCCCAATTTATGATAAACAAGGCTTCTGGGATCAGAGAGGTTGTTTACTGTGGTCTATGTGTCTTGTTTACCCCTCAGGCTTCATAACACAGCATCCTCTTGTGACAGGGTGGCTGTATAGTCATTTCCCATTTTGAGGAAGGAATTAATGAGTCCCACCTGTCTGGGACCTGTGATCATGTCCTTTTCCTATGCGATGCGTGTGGGATAACAGAGTTCCAAGACACAGATGGTTCTCCATTTCTCCAAAGCATTTGACATTGTGAGTCTATGGAGGTTGAGTGACCAGCTTTTGGTAAAGGAAGTGGGAGGGAGGGGCCTTTTCTAATTCAGATTGTGTAGCAGAGCCCTGGTTCATTTCCCCCGCTGCCCAAAGAACTGGGTTCAAAGTCCCTTGGGCTCCCCAACGAATTGTAATAATAGTGATGTCATTATTAATACTTCACCAAGTACAAATTGGGAAAGTGAGGCACAAGGCGAGAAAGTGACTTTTCCTAACTACTAGACCACCCAGTCTCTGGGCAGAAATGTGGACGTCTCTAGTCCTGCATCATAAAGATGCCAGACTCTCACCATTCTTTGTTCGGGAAAGGATCAGGACCGGAATGACAGGGGGCGTTGCAGGACTGCGGCATGCTGGGCAAACCGTGTATGTAGACAAAGGCTCCCAGCACTAGTCTGTCTACTCTATGGCTTCCTTTTGCCACTATCCTCACTGCCCCTTTGCTGCGCACAGAAAAACCTAGTTTGGCAGCGCCGATGCATTGCCAGTCATTGGTTTCTCACTGGAAATGGCTTGTGTTCGCTGGCATTTTACCTGGGGCGAACTTTATCCAGCTGATTGTAAGAATACCCCTGTCCTTGGGCAGAAGGACCTGACTTCCCACAGAGACGCATAGGATATCCTGATCTACCTCCTTTGGCCTTTGGAGCTGAGTGGTGCTGGTTCAGTGTTGACCTGGCTACCGGCCAGCATTGGATTTCCAATTAGCAGCACAGACTCGTCCCAGATAAGAGGAGACTGAAGTCCTAGCTGAAGGTCAGGGAACTTCAGACATGGGGAGGCAGATTTACGGCTGGCCTAATTCCAGCAAAGCCACTGGAGTCACAGTGAGGAATTGGGCCTGGTGGATATAACTCTTGTCCTCGAAGAGCCTGTAGGATGCTCTGTTCTCTAGTGCTGTGGTTGATTCTGGACTCTGCGGTGGCAGGTCTGCAGAGAGACAACTCCCCCACATCTTTGAAGAAGCTGACAGCCGTGGGGAGCACAGAGGGGCACTGTCCCTCTGAGTTAATGAAAGTATGTGTCTATGTGTGCATCGCTCAGATAGGACAGGGACGAGGGCCATAAGCACACGGAGAGATAGCTAAGGAGGAGGGCTTAGCGCTAGATGATCATAATGGTCCCTCCTGACCTTAATATCTATGAATCTATGAGCACCCTTTTCCCCCAGGTGGGGGGTAAGATCTTGGCTCTAGGTGAATTGTGCTTGTGGCTTCTTGGGTTAGGCATAATCTCCCCACCCAGTCCTGAGCTTCCCTTTATCCAAGGGGAAGGAAGATAGGTCTTAGGGTTGATCGGTCCCTTTTGCACTTAGTGCTGAAATGTGCCAGCTGTCTGCAGCTCTCATGCCAGACTCTGACCCAGGTTTGCCAAGGCACCCATGCCCCAGCCCAGCACATGGTGTTTAGGTCACCGGATCGCGGCTGACATTTTGATCAAGTGCCTTGGCTAGGGAGGTGGCCTGTGAGATGGTAATAGTGACAAGGCACGGAATCTTATTACCGTTTTGGAACTTGAAACATTTCCCAGTTACTGCTTGGGCACAGGTTCAAGATTGGAGGGGGAAAATCTTTTATTTAGAGTGGCCCATTCACCTGAATTAGAGCCGTTTCAGAGAGATCTGCCTGCGACGATGCTGTGGAAGAGAGAGGAGAGAGAAAGGGCCTGTCCCTGGGGAACTAGAGGATAGATGGCCTGTGAAAGTGAGAGCGAAAGTGTGGGTGTGACAGAGACAGAGAGAGAAGGAGGGAAAGAGAAGGGAGGGAGACTGTGTGTGTGAGTGAGAGAACAAGAGGAGTGTGTGTGTTTGTGAATGAGTGAGCAGGCACCCAAGCTCAATTAGAAAGCACGGCAGAGTGCTGTGTCAGGGCGTGCGCATTCCAGCCAATCATCTAAAGCCCTTGAGCAGGAGTTGATTTTTGAGAAATTTCCCGCGGAAAGAAACATTGTTTCCTGGAACGGGAATTATTGTCAGACTTTCTTGAAGTCGGGGTTCTCTGTCTTGGACTCACAACAACCCCAGGGGCCTCTGCAAAATGGCAAATCCAATTCAGGGACAGAGAAGGGCTTCAACCCAGCACTGAGTCCAAATAACCCAGCAGTACTGCTCCTCTGGGCCTCGCCGAAGACTTGTGGGGAGACTGAATCACCTTATCAATACTTCCCCATCAGAAATTTGCACATAAAAAATCAATTAACTCCCCCTGTTGTTGATTATATATCAACTATTTACATAATTAATTATTGTATCTTTAATAAATTATATGGAGGAGAGTTGGCTGGCAAAATATAGCCATATTCACAGCACCATCAATTATTCTGAAGAGAAGGCAATTATACTAAATCTTCCTTCCACCTACCTCTCCTGTCAAGGGAAATATTTTCCCCGATTCAGAGCCCTGGAATTTTGCCTCCGACATTACATTACTAAATTGCTTAAGCAGCATTTTAAATAACAAAAAGGGATATCATTTAATTTTTTTGAAACATGAAAATCAATAAGCTGTCCTTCAGCATCGCTGAGTGATTGGCCAGGGCTGTCTCTTTCGGAGCTAATTCAATTTCCAGTCCTATTCAAAGCAGCGGAGGCTTCAAAAATCATCAGGCTGATTTTAAGAGCTCATCTGGGACCCCAGCTAGAAATTCCTTTTATTGGATTAGATACCTTGTCCTTTTAGAAAGGGAGATGTATTCCTTTCATTATTTGGAGACAGTGCCTAATCAATAATCGTTGCTCATAGTTATGGCTGTATATTGTTGGTTACAGTCTTTTGCATGTCATTTACAGCAACATGGACCCCAACTATTACATGGGAGCTCCATTCTGCTGCGGTGTTATCCTTTGTTATCCCTGGGGTGTTATCCCACTAAAACCCAGACCTATCCGTAGAGCACCCCTTCCCCACTCTGCGTGGCTAGAGGGAGTTAATAATATTTGGCACCTTTCCGATGTGAACGGATCCATTCAATGGACCTGTAGAGGCCCACAGTTGGTACGGCTTTTGGGGACCAGAAGGCTGGGCTCCTAGGGAAGGGACTGGCCCTGGGCTCTTGAGCTGTGGGTGCAATTTTGGGTCCGCCATAGATTTTCTGCTGTGTGATTTGGGCCGGTTCTCTGTTGTGGAGTCATTTGCACTGTGTGGTGCACTCCTGCTTTGCACTGCTGTAAATGCAAAGGTTCAGGGCAACAGAGAATAAGGTCCTCTGCACCTCTGGTCACCATGGATGTGTCTACACAGCCATGCGATGGTGAATTTCTGAGCGTGGGTCGACAGACTCAGGCTTGTGCTACCGAACTGAAAATAGCTGGGTGGACAGTGCTGTTAACCTATGGCTTGGGCTCTGAAGCTCACCCAACTTCCCTAAGTTCCAGAGCCCGAGCTGCAACATCGACCCAGCTGGTTTTAGCACTGTAGCGTGAACCTGAGTCAGTCGACCTGAGCTCGGGGGCTCATTGCCCCAAGCTGTGAAGATGTCCCCCGTGTTCCAATAAGGGTAATGCTGCTTCCTTTGATGGTCTTTTCTATTTACATTTGCCCTCTTTGGAGTAGGGTCTGTCTGGCTCTGTGTGTCTGTGCAGCACCTGGCGCATCAGCTGGGGCCTCTAGCAGCTACTGTGATAATAATCTATTCCAGCAGTGCCTTGCTGGCCCAAACATGGATTTTAAGTGCCACCTAAGACTGATATTAGCCCTCTTGTCACAGTGATGAATTCCATCCCCATTTATTTCTTAAAATTGCTACTAAACTCCTGCCCCACCATGAACTGGGCCCCACACGGGCTCTTCACCCCGCAATGGGTTCTGTGTACCTAAGTGAGACAGCACATTGGTACAAACCACCCCGAACCATTCCCTTCAGCTTCCTGACGCTGCTGTTGAAGAAAGAGGAGGCAGCTGGGATATTGCCACTGAAGTGCTAGGTCCTGATTTTACCCCTCTCTTGTGCCAATGATCCAACGCCCATTGAAACCAGTGGAAAGGCTCTCATGGACTTCAGCGGGCTGTGATTCATGCCTGCTACCAGGAATAATGCCACTGAAATCAAAGGAGGTGTTACACTGGGGTAAACCTGATCTAACTGAGGCCAGGGCAGAAGGTGGTCCCATGGGTAGGATGATAGGCCAGGGGCTTCGGTGACCGGGGTAAAAGTCCCAGCTCTGCCATAGACTGCCTGTCTGACATTGGGTAAGTCACTTAGCCTTTCTGTGCTTCAGCTCCCCAATTGTAACATGGGGTTTGCAGCATGTCCCTGGCCCACAGGGCTGTTGTGAGGATAAATACATTAAAGGCTGTGAGGCACTCAGATACTATAGTCATGGGGGCAGATAGACAGATAGATAGGATGAGACAGCCTCATCTGTATGGAAAAGTCCTACAGAATCAAAAGTCCTACAGAACAAAGCAATGATCATCTTACTGTAGGCTTTGTGAACCATTCTATAGAACTGAGGAGAGCAGAAAAAAGAATATAAAAAGGATCTCATTCTCCATTCAGTTCCATAGGTTTTTAGAACCATTCCTATAGAAACCCACTTTCATCTCAATACATTCTTCCATCCATGGACCACAAAATATATTAGGCACATTAATTAAATTAGCTTCACAAGCCCCTTATGAGGTGGCTAAATCTAATTACCCCCATTCTGCAGATGGGGAAACTGGGGTAAAGAGAGGGGAAGTGACTTGCCCAGGGTCATGTGAAATAAGCTGGTGCTACAGCTGGGAATAGAAATGCAATCCCCTGATTCCCAGTTCCGTGCCCTAGCCACACGCCCACCCATCTCCTCTAGAAAAGGAAATTTCTCCCTCAGTCTATACATCTGTGTATTTTTCTATGAGCATTCATTTACTCGGGCCCCAGACGCAACAGAGCAAATTCCAACATTAGCCGAACCACCATAAACAATGCACAGTTTGAAACATTTTCTCCATCCTTCAAGATTATTGCAGCAGCTGTTGATCACATTAAGTTGTAAGTGTGCTGTCTCCATGGAGACTGCAGAGTCTCCCTGGGTTTCCAGTTACTGTATGTGGTTTCTGACTGAAAGCAGAGTCACCCAATGAGTCAATTTCTATTCTATGTAATGAAAGGCCGAGGATGTCACTGGACTCTTTGGTAGATGTGTAGGATCCGCAGCTAGATTTATATTTACACTTTCTTAAAGGGACATTGTTAGGGCAATTGATGCCTCCAAGTTTTGTAAAGCTTTTGCAAAGATAAGGAGCCATCTTTCTTTCTGAGTAGACATGTTTCTGTGATTTCTTTCTTTCACTTTTACTGCTAGTTAAAAAAGATGAAATTATAAGAGAGAGAATTTGCATTTAAATACCCCCCTGTGTTTGCAACCCAAACATTGTACATATATATATCTACACACACACACACCTCTTCTCTTTTCACTCTCCAAGTAAAGTGCAAAAAAACCACCAAAAATGTAAACAGTGAAAAATAAATAATTTAAAACCGTCCCTTGGTTTTAATCATCCGTGGTGCTGCTACAAGAAAGGTAAGGAAATTATTTTTCTAAAATAATTGGATCTTAATTGGCGAGCATCCCATCGGCATGTAAAATGACAACAGTAACAGGAAAGTGTATTTCCCCCCGCCCCCTCGATGTAAAGTTACAATTAGATTGGCCTGCAATGATCATTTGTAAGAAAATTGGAAGCTCTGGAATGCTGTCATTTAAATGAACATTTGTTTAAAATCTTGTAATGAAAAAAATCATAAAACCAGCCTTCAAATCCTTCTGAAGGCAAATTAAACTCCTGGACAAATAATGGCAAGAAATGAGAAAGCTCCTATTGTTAATACAGTTAGAAGAGCAATAAAGAAATGTATCATTTCTTCCCTTCTCCCAACCTAGCAAAGCAATCCTCATGGACCTACAGCAAAGTGGGGCTCTGGCTGCACCTCTCTATGTTCGGAAGACATGGCCTGGGGATTTAAACATGATGGAAGGTGGATATTTTGTAGGCAGAATACTGCTGCCTCCAGGTAATCCTGCCTCAGAATAGTTTGTTCTTTTTTCTCTTTTCCCCCTTTGAACCAGACCTTTCCATGAAGGCCCCACGTGCATTTTCCTTGCAAATGCCTAAGTAGTGCACATCTGCCCAAGCACTCAACAGAACGTGTAATGTGAGCCAAAGGCTCACCATCCTACTCCCCGAATCTCACTACCCAACAGCTACAAAACTGGGCATCGCTGAACGAAGAGGGATCAGCAAAGGCAGCTGTGCTGACCCTTCGGGGGCCCCATGCTTGACGATAATATCAGCCATGGAAATGTTCAGCTCTGTATGTACGGCCAGCAATTGAGGCGAGTGAAGTTTGCCGTTCCCATATGAAACTGTGGTGTGCTAATGTTATTGTCATGGTTCCATATGGTCACAGCAGTCAAATGCGGGCAATTGCCCTTTTCCATAGAGAGGAATTTATCTGCACATCTGGGAGGGAGAGAGCAAAGAGAATCTAACCATAACTCTTAGGGCCGTACTACTCGGCAAAGAAGATGACTTCCCATTGTACAGATGGGGAAACCGAGGCACCGAGCGAGGCAGTGACGTGGTGAGGGTCACACAGCAGGGGAGTGGAACAGTCAGGCATGGAACCCTGGTTTCCATACTCTCAGGCCAGTGGCCTATTTGCTACCTCCTGCCAGTGGCTTGCTGTTCCTTAGTGTAATATTTCACGGGCTGCTCTACACTACAGGGTTAGGGCCAGGCAAGGCAGCCTACGTCAACCTAACTATGGAAGCGTCTACTCTTAAATTTCACTCCCGCCGACATAACTGCCCAGCTACGCCAACTTAATAACTTCACCTCCGACAGCGGCGTAGACTCAAGGTCAATGTAGTTAGGTTGACACAGTGCCAGTGTAGACACTGCGTCGCTTATGTCGACTGTTCTGGCTTTCAGGAGCCGTCCCACAATGCCCCATGCTGACAGTTTAATCGATACAAGCGCTCCTGGTGAGGACACGCAATGCCGACCCAAGGAGCAAAGTGTAGACACACACAAGCAATGTCATTACTGCAGTGGCTGTATGCTGACGTCAATTAGGTCGACTTCATTTTGTAGTGTAGACACGGCCTGGTTGTTTTTCTTTCCTTTCTATCTAACAGCTCCCTTTTCCTCCAATGACTCCTGAAATTGACATTAAGACACTTAGATTCTACACTGATGGGCCTTATACAAACCCCTACAACAGATTGATGTAGGACTTGAACATGGGAATTTCATACCTTTGTTGAGAATCATTCCCCTAGAGCCATAACTCAGGGATGTGTAAACTAGAGCCACTGCTTGTGCTGTGTCTATAACAGAGTCCAGGGAGCAGCAATCGTGACTAACAATCAAAACGTGTACGGTAGATTGGTTCTAAACGTGTTCCACCATCTTGGAGTTAGAGCCTCAGTGAGGCCAAGCATCTGGCCCTGCATCTTCTGTTGTCATTTACCGCAGTGCAAAGCGGGTGTAGCACACTATCATTGGTAGCTTTTCACACCCCGTTTACCCTGGAGTAGGATGACTAGATGTCCCGATTTTGTATGGACAGTCCTGATATTTGGGGCTTTTTTAAAATATGGGCTCCTATTACCCCACCCCCGTCCTGATTTTTCACACTTGCTATCTGGTCACCCTACCCTGAGGTAAATGGCTGCACAAAGTGCAGGCCAGTGGAGTGTCTGGCCCTGAGGATTTTAACCCCACTATGGAGATACAGGGCTGAATTCTCCTGTAGACGAGAGCCCCTTTACAGGACAGCATGAAAGAGCTTTGGGATGAGCGTAAATGAAATGATGCTCGCTTCGCAGGCCGGAGGAGTTCACCATTGTAAATGACAATCAGGTCCTCTCTTTGGTCCCAGCTATACTACATGCTTTTCCTTTCATTTACACCAGTTTTACAATGGTGTGGGGCCCACAGACTCCAGAGCTACTCTTGGGTAACCACTTTCCACGCCCAGAGCTGGCCCTTTAAGGGCTTTTCTACACTCAGACCTGTTGAGAGAAATTTGGGGCCCTGATACATCATGTTCGCTGGGGCCCCACCCCCTTCCATTTCTCTTTGTTTACACAGATGCCATGGGGGCCTCCTTACCTCGGGGCCCTGATATAGTTGTCCCCCCTTCCCCTCCCTCTTGTCAGCCCTGTCTACACTGCAGCCACCTGGGAGTGAGGTGCTCAGCCTGGGTAGACAGAAGTGCACTGGCAGGGCTTGATCTAGCCTGGCCGTTATGGCTCCAGTAGAAACTCAGGATAGGCATCTGCACTCAAGCTCAAGCGGGCTTGAGGGCCTGAAATGCACCACACAGTCTGTCTACCCAGGCTGGGTCCCCCGTGCAGTGTGGACATAAGGTGCTCAGGGCTTCGCTGGAGTCCTGACTTGGTTATCGCTAGTGTGCAAGCACGGGCAGGAGGGCGGGACCTGACAACACACAAATAAACAAACTGCTCTGCTCCAAACTAAAGAGCGGCTGGATTTAATCTGACAGGGCCCGGGATGCTTCATTTGACACAGGCTGGCAGCTGCCTGGTGATTGGCAAGCGTTTGGAATAATGACTCTTTGGATTGTCATAACACTGCAAGATCAGCCGCAGAGCAGTGCAGGGTCTGTTAGCCTGTATAAAAATGAAACAACGTTAGCTGATGAGAACTGTCGCTCAGCGGGAGAAGGGGAAAATAAGATGTGGAGCTGAAACAACGTTCACCTGGTCAAGGCGCTGAACACCGTTTGTTTTCAGAGCTCAGTCATCTTAATCTGATACGGCAGCGTGTGGACTGTGTGTCAACGGGTTGTGTTAGCTTAGCTTCTCACAGTTATAAGCATTTGCCAAGGGGAGGGGGAAGAAGGAATGATCTAGGTTAAACAACAGATTCAGAGTGGTTGTCTTAAAACATCAATTGTGCCTAGAACATAGGAATTGCCAGAGCATCACAGAGGAGGAGGCTGTTGACAAGTGGGATGATGTAGTGGCTAAGGCACTGAGCTGGGGCTCAGGAGGTGTGATTTCAGGTCCTTTCTTGTGAATGGGGGTAAGTCGCTGAATCAATCATGCATTGAGTGTTCCCTGCCTGCAAAATGGAAATTATGCTTCCCTACCTTGCAGGAAGAGAAAATCCATTGATGGTTTTGAAGCGCTCAGCTACTTAGATGGGAAGCCCCTTGGGGCAGGGGCCGTCTTTTTGTTCTGTGTTTGTACAGCGCTTAGCACCATGAAGTCCTGCCAGGGGTGCTGGAACAATTTGTATAGTGGGGGTACTGAGAGCCATTGAACCAAATTGTAAACCCTGTATATGAAGGAAACCACTTCAAGCCAAGGAGCGGGACGGCAGCACCCCTAGTTCCAGCACTTATGGGTCTTGGTCTGTAATTAGGTGCTATGGTAATACAAATAATAATACTAATACCGTGTTGTGAGCCATATAAGTACTTAGGGAGGTAGATAATGGTCCATCGAGCGCAGTATTTTGTCTTGGCCTACGCCCAGTACCAGCTGCATCACAGGAGACTCTCTGTGCTTCATTTCCCCCATTTGTAAGCAAGGAATGATGCTCCTCACCTCCTGGGGAAAGTGCCTTGTGATCCATGGCTCAGAAGAGCTAACAGGTTGTTATTAAAATCATACTGCCCTGGTTAGGCTACAGAGGCTGGTTTGTTATGCACCGAACAGTTGTGCTCTGAAGTCATCACATTGGAGCGGCTGGGCTTCAAGAGTTCTGTATGTTTAAGCCGCTGTGCTCATGAGCCGGAGCTGACATGCTGGGACACCGTTCACCTCGTTCGGGTGGCATGTTGTGCCTGCAGTTTTCTAATCACGTTGTGTTATTTTGAGCTCTTCGGCGGGCGCTGGGGCTGAGTTTAGACTGCAGTGTCTGCCAGGCAGTTACGCGATTGTGCTTAGTATTTGGGTTCCAGTATTGTGCTTAGTCTGGTGCTCCTGTGGTATTACACTCAAGCTAGGATCAGTGGTTATTTCCCCCCTGTTTTGGCTGCGATGCTCAAGCAGTTGTTTTGCATTGAGGCTGTTGTGCCCAACTGGCTGAGCTTAGCTTGTTTTCCAAACTGTATTTACATTGTCTGTCTCTCTCTGCTGCTTTTGCTTGCACGGCCTGGTTTAAAAGGTTGCCCCTGAGCCCTGGACTGCGTTCCGTTTTACGGTCATCCGAGAGGATATTTCAAAATTAGCCAGTCTCCGTGAACCTTATACTTAATATGTGCTGCTGTTGCCTAGTGTGCTCTGGATAATTAACAAAGCACCAGCCTGCAATGCACAGTGCAGCAGCGATGAATCTTTACCGATAACTACATTTACCCTAACAAGAAAAACTCAGGCCTTTTGGCATGTCAGTAATTTGGGATGCTGGCGCTGGCCCCGCACCTCTTTGGAACAGGAAAAGAGAAAACTCTCCGAGGGCCAGTGGGCTAAAGGAAATCATCATATGATTGTATACGGGTCAGTTTTTGCTACACAAAATCCCTCCTGGGATATCACACCCTGTCCTACCTCTTTCTTTTCCTCATCTCCTCTAAGCAAATGGGAGTCAGTTGGAGGAATTTTTAAAAAACTGGCTCCTGTTACTTAAAGATAATTTTTTTTAAAAGGGCAGCTGGCGAAACTTCAACCCAGTTGCTTAAACCGGCGTCATCTGCTATTTCACATCCTTTTGCAAAATGTTCCATTTTATCTGAGTTAGAAACAGCTTTTCTCTGCTGGAAACATGCAAAGATCATTCCGTCATAAAGAAGCCACCAGATGGGAGCTTAATAACTGTAGAGCTCAGTTTTCATTGCCTGGAGTTGCAGAAAAAAAACTTTGAAAATTCTTGTTTATTCCCGACAGTTTGAATATGTTTCTTTGCATGGGCTTCTGGCACAGAGCCACATTGTTCTAATGTGTAGGCTTTTTTTCCATCCAGGGATCAAGCCCAAATGACTGCTGCAGTCTCTGGCTTTCTGTCTATGGCCCTTCCTGTGCAGAGGAAATTTATATGGCAAAATTGCTTGGTGTAAATTGTTTTTAAAAGTGAGCTGGTGTGGGCATTTAATCTCTGCAAAGGTGCCGGGCAGGCTGCCCTTTTCTGTCTGTTGTTATTTCTCCCATTGTTCATTATAAACACACACACCCCCACACACACACCCAATATTTTTGTAAAATTAGGCAGAAATTTTTCTACCCTCAGAAATGCAGCAAAGAAGAGATTTGATTGGAATTTTATAGAGAGGCTGAACAGCCACACACAAACAAACCAACAAAAACCCTCTGTAAGAAGATGGACAGCATAGTACAAAGTAGGAATGATATACTCATATGTTCAAAACAAGTTAAGCAGAGGAATACAGAACCCAGATGCAGCAAAAGAAATAAATTCTTCATGGATCCATTTATAACAAATCTTTGCAGTGCAGAGAGATAAAAGAAGACAGTGGGCAGCCCTCACACATTAACTCTAAACTTTCCTGCAGTGAACTGAGGCTTTTTAACACGTACTATGCTTTGCTTTGTGTGCTAGTTTTGATCATGTTCCTACAAGACCCTGACTGATCCTTTGAACAAAATTTGATCCTGTGGGGCTGACCCCTCTGCTGTTTTGCCCTCTGTGGGCTTGATTCTTCACCATCTTGTACCTTGTGCAGTCATTTGCACCTGTGCAAAGTATGTGCAGACTGGGTGTAAAATGCTGCAGTAAGCAATTTCACGCCTGCCTTGCCTTCACTTTCTTTGAGGAACTCATGTAATCTCTGTGGGGCTCAATTCCCCATAGGTAACAGGGAGATTATAATCCTCCCTGCCTGTCTTGTCTATGGGTCTATGGGCGTCTTTGGGGCAGAGATTATCTCTCACTATGTGTATGGGACAGCGCCTAGCACAGTGGGGTCCTGATTTTGGCTGGAGCCTCTATTATAAAACAAATCATCATCATCATATCAGGTTTCAGAGTAGCAGCCATGTTAGTCTGTATTCGCAAAAAGAAAAGAAGTACTTGTGGCACTTTAGAGACTAACAAATTTATTTGAGCATAAGCAAGTGAGCTGTAGCTCACGAAAACTTGTGCTCAGATAAATTTGTTAGTCTCTAAGGTGCCACAAGTACTCATCATCATATCAGTAATTGTAACTCTCTATGGATGTAAATGATGATACAAGGCACAAGTCAATGGAGATTCAGGCCCTTCCATTCAAACTCAGTTTGGATCCCCTTATTTTAAAACCAGTTTCTCATTTTTTGCACTCTCTCTGCACCATTTGGGTTCAGTGAACCCTGAAAGAGTTGAAATATGCAACTTGTTCCTTGTATGTTTGTTTATCTGTTTTGTTTTGTCACTTATACCATCATATAATGGAAGAAATGGCATTGAATTCACTGAACTGGTGTAAATGAGATCAGAATCAGACGCATATATGCAATAATTGTAGTATAAGCATTTTCAATCAGATCAAATCTTCCTAACAATGCCATATCTATTTAACACGCACAAGAACGGCCCAAATTCAGCTACACGCACGTTACAGCTTTGCATTTGAGTATGAATTATTGCCTTTTTCTAAATACATCCAAGTACTGGTGCATCTGTCACTAGCTGCATTAATACGAAAGGCCGCTGTTGAGACTTTCTCAGCTGGGGGCATTTATAAAGTGCAACTGAGGCACCTGCCAGTTCAAATCCAGCCCAGGTTGGTAGTAAATGAAAGGTGAAGTGAGACTGTGTTCTCATCCCATTTCCTAGTGGAAATGTGTCCCTATTCCAAAACTAAAACAACAGTTGTTATCTGCAGTCTAAGCAGGAAGGCCAACAACTGAGTGATATCTCTATGCCCCAGTGGAGGTCTGGTGGCAGGTCAGTGTGAGATGCTTGTGTTTATACTGCCCATAAGCTACCTGTTGTATGGATTGTTAGAGATTCCCATGCCTCCGTGAAAGGCAGTGGAGCCTAGTGGAGTGGGATACAGAAGATGTGGGTTCTACTCCTGGCTCTGTCGCTGGCCTGCTAGGTGTCCTTCGGCAAGTCAGGTCACTGATTTGTGCCTCAGTTTCCCCATTTGTAAAATGGAGATAATGATACTGACCTCTTTGTGCAAGAGCTAGGAATTGTGATTATTATTAGTGCATGAGCTTGAAAGCAACTAAACGTCAGTGGAGTAAATTGAGTCCTGCTGTAAGTGGATACAATGCCCACTGATTACAATGGGTGCTGCACTGGCATAGGTCAGGCTTAATGTGCGTGGTGACTCAAAGCCCACTGATCCCACTCTTTCCCTGCAAGTACTATTTCAAGACACTTCATTAAGAGCCTCCCTTAAGGGAACAAACTAGTTCAGCTGGTTGTGGCTGTTGTTAACTTGCATCCAGTATTTCCAGATTCTGGCAGCTAAGCCTGGAGCACCATGGGCTGCTCTGAAGTCAACAGGAGTTTTTCCATTGATGCCAGTGGGCCTTAGAGAAGACCTCATTAGAAGAACAAAGCGACTCTTATCCATATCTGCAGGGTTTTGGGGCCGAGATAAATGAATCTGGGATATTTCTGCTCAGAGAGCTCGGAACTGTTTGGAAGACATAAATCCACTGGAAACTGTATTGGAGGGGGCTCCGGGCTGGAGGATGGGGCAGAGGAGTTTGGAGTGTGGTAGGGGCTCCAAGCTGAGGCAAGGGGTTGGGTGCGGGGGTGGGGATGAGGGCTCCGGCTCTGGGATGGGGCCAGAAATGAGGGGGTTCAGGGTACAGGAGGGGGCTCTGGGCTGGGGCAGGGAGTTGGTGTGTGGGGAGGGGGGTGAGGCCTCTGGCTCTGGGGTGCGACCAGGGATGAGGAGTTTAAGGTGCAAGAGGGGACTCTGTGCTGAGGCTGAGGGATTCGGAGGGCTGGACGGGGCTCAGGGCTGTGGCAGGGGGTTTGGGCATGGGAGGGGTGCAGGGTGTGGGCTCCAGGAGGGAGTTTGGGTGTGGGAGGAGGCTCAGGGTTGGGGCAGGGGGTTGGGGTGCAGGAGGTGGAGAGGAGTGTGGGCTCCGGGTGGCGCTTACCTCAGGTGGCTCCCGGGAAGCGGCCGGCTCCTAGGCGGAGGTATGGCCAGGCGGTTCTGCGCACTGCTCCCGCCCAGAAGTGCCACCCCTCCCAGAAAATGGGAGGTTCCCAGACAATGGGAGCTGTGGAGCCAGTGCTCAGGGTGAGGCAGCCCACAGAGGCCCCGTGACCACCCCTTTGCCTAGGAGCCAGAGGGACATGCTGGCCGCTTCCCAGGAGCCGCGTGGAGCCGGGCAGGGAGCCTGCCAGCCCCACGCCAACCGGACTTTTAATGGCCTGGTCAGTGGTGCTGACTGGAGCCACCAGGGTCCCTTTTCGACTGGGTGTTCAGATCGAAAACTGGACACCTGGTCACCCTCGTCTTGGCTGAGGAGAGAAAGAGAAAGTTGTGGAGTGAGGCCTGCCAGTGTTCAGTTCACCAGTCCCTGCTGCTTTCCCAAGCCTTGATCCCTCCTGCTTATTTAGGGTTTGGGACCCAAGGTACTTTCTGAGACACTGGGGATCTCCAGCTCCATAGCAATTGCCCGACTGGACCAGCCCAGTGGTCCATCTAGCTCAGTATCCTGTCCCCAACAGTGGCTGCTTCAGAGGAAAGGGCAAGAAACCCAACAGCAGGCAGCTATGGGCTAAACTGCCCCCAGGGAAGTTTCCCCTGACCAGATAGTTTACGCCCTGAACCATGAAGGTGCTCCAGTGAAACTACCAGGCCCTCAGTATTTTGCCACAGCAGGATTAAAGGGAATGTCCAACTATTGCATGGAGGACCATCTGTTTTCAAGATGCCCCAACTGGAAATTAAGATGACCTGAAAATGATTGACAGGGGAAGGCCTAACCCTTGCTGGAAAAGAAGAGCCTCTACTAGCTATCGTCTGGATAATGTGAAGCCAAGCCCTGTTCTCTGGAGACTAATGGAGAAATAACAGAGGCATGAGACTTCCTCCTGCTGCTAAATAATAATTAAACATTCCTAAAGAACAAATGACGCCAGCATTGTGGGGGTCAGAGGAGGACGGGAAACTTTTCGCTCTTGCATCTAACATGTTTTCCAGATGAATTTTTCAATGATCCGATTCAATCTACTGTGAAAACTTCTTAGGGAGAGAAACCCTCAGCGCGTGAACCAAAAACAACAATCTGTGAAACATATTAATCTTGGGGGGGCGGGGGAATATGTGGTTTCACCTTTGTCCTCCCACTTTTATTATTTACAAGATATGCAAATTCCTTTGTTTCTCCTCTGTAGCAAGGCGACAGGGCCTTTGTTTGACTCATAGAAGAGCTCTGTACCAGCCAAAGGACTGGGTATTTAAGGTCCTTGACCAACATTGTCTCGTTGTTTTCTTGTATTCCCCCATCTGCCTGTATCCATCTGTTGTCTTTTGTCTTTTTGTAGTTAGGTTAGTCTGTACTTCAAGCAGAGGGGGTGTAATTCCCATCTTGCAGGGATGTAACCACACTAGCTCTGATCAAGTTAGCAAGATAAAAACACAAGTGTAGCCCTGGTGACACAAGCGGTGAGAAAGGCCAGCTGCTGAGACTCCGTACCTAACACCTCGGTCGGGATTATATTTGGGGTATCTAGCCCCTTGCATCGGTGCAGCTGCACTTCTGTTTTCAGTTGCGCTAGCTCGGTCAGCCAATGAATGTCTCCTTGAGCTGGAAATTACTCCTTGTGGTGTAGATATTCTTTTAGACTGTAAGCTTTTTGGGGGCAGGGATCATCTGTTCTGTGTTTGTACAGCACCCAGAACAAGTGGGTTCTCGTCCATGATTGGGGCTCCTAGGCACAAATTTATCTCAAAAATAGACCATCCCTCATAGGAACAATGGAATGGCCAATCTGGATCAGGCCCGAGGTTCATCTAGCTTAGTAGCCCATCTCTGACAGTGACCGGCACCAGATGCTCCAGAGGAAGATGTAAGAACCCACAGTAGCAGATGTGGGATAATCTGTCCTTCACATTAGGTCTCACCCTGATCTGTAATAGTTGGAGATCAGTTTAAGCCCCAAAGCCTGAGTTTTAATATCCCTTACAAAATGTTGATCATCATTAGTTATGAGAAAAGGAGTACTTGTGGCACCTTAGAGACTAACAAATTTATTTGAGCATAAGCTTTCGTGAGCTACAGCTCACTTCGGATGCTGTAGCTCACGAAAGCTTATGCTCAAATAAATTTGTTAGTCTCTAAGGTGCCACAAGTACTCCTTTTCTTTTTGCGAATACAGACTAACACGGCTGCTACTCTGAAACCTGTCATTAGTTATGATAATTCTATTTGTTCCTGTTATCCATACAAACATCCAACTTCTTTTTGAATCTTGTTAAATTCTTGGCCTCAGCAACTTCTTGTGGCAGCAAGTTCACAGTCCAATTACGCATGCTATTCAAAAGTATTGCCTGATATCGTTTTGAAATTCCCACCTTTTAATTTAATTGCACGTCCCCTTGATCTTGTGTTATGAGCCGGGGAGAACAGAAATTCCTGCTCTCCCTTCTCTAGACCAGTCAGAATTTTGTAGATGTTATCATTATATTTGTCTTGTTTCTAAGGTAACTATCCCAATCTTTTCAATCTCTCTTGCTACAAGTTTTCCTAGGCACTCGTTCATCACCTTTCTCTTCACCCCCACTCTAAATCTGTAATATCCTTTTTGAGATGGGGTGGCCAGCATCACACACAGTATTGCAGGTTAGGCTGTAACTTTATATAAAGACATTATGTTATTCCCCATATTATATTCCCGAGCATTCTTGTGGATCCTAACAGCTTCTTCGTTTTTTTGACCGCAGCTGCACTCTGAGCACAGGTTTCATCGAGTTGTCTGCAATGTCACCCAAATTCATCCACTAGCAATGTAACAACACTGGCAGACATTTATATATCACTTTTCATGTGGCAGGACTTTTCAAAGTGCCTTCATTTAGAGATAGCATCACAGCCCTTCTCTCTGATGGCACGTGACAGCTGTTTAACAGAGCATGGAAACGCTATGCAACAGTTTGGGCATGGCTAGGCCCGGTAGTTGCCCTGTTTTACTTGGGTCTGGTCTACATTACAAGGGTAAGTCAACACAAGGCAGCTTACATCGACCTAGCTGTGGATGTGTCTACCCTTAAATTTCACTCCAGCCGATGTAACTGCCCCACTACACTGACTTTATAGCCTCACTTCTCTGAGCAGCATAGAGTCGAAGTCGGATGAAGTTAGGTTGATGTAGTGTCAGCGTAGACACTGGTGTAGAAGCTGCTGCAACGTTATGTGTGGATGCTCTTATATTGTTTTAGCTTGCAAGCTGAACTGATATAAACTGGGTTTAAACCGATATAAGTGTGTCCACACATAAAGCTCCATTGGATTAACTAAACTGCTTCAAATTTCACCTTTCTGATACAATGATATGCAGCACTGATACCAGCAGCCAAGTGTTCAGATGCTCCAGCAACATACAAATGTCGGTGGCTGTAAGCCCAATTAACGCCAATCAACCAAGCTTTGTAGTGTAGATGCAGCCTTAATGAAACCAGATCAACATTGCATGCCGGCCAGGTTAGATCTTCAGCAGTGTAGCTGCCTCGACTGAAATGGAGCTATGCTAGTCACAGTAGCTGAGGATCTGGCCCAGGAAGTGAAGAATATCACTCATTCGCCATGCCTTGTATCCTCTGCAGCCAGTCATACTAGTGCAAAGCGAGGGGGAAATGCTGCCTACTCAGAATGGTGGCATTTTGTCCTCCCTTGGTGCTGTGTGAATGACAGGATAAGGTACCATGTAACAGACAAGGAAGCCCTGTATTCAATTAAAGACCCCACAACAACCTGCATTAGCAGCTGCTCATCTGCAAGATGGAGCCTTCGATGCCTCCTAGTCCCACACTCAGCCATTGGTTCAGCAGTGACCCAGCGGGAAGATCGCGGCTGTCTGAATCACGCAGGCAGTGCTTGGAAGTCACCCATCCAGGTAATGAGACAAGCAGAGTGCTGTTTAGTTTGTGAGAGGTTCATCACTCACTGTAGTACAGGTGCTGAATGTAGAAAGAGCTTCTCAAAGTTTGCGATATAGAACAGAAGATTGGTGTGACTCGTCCTATCAATGGCCTCCAACGCTGTCAGTGTAGGGGACTGGAGGGGGCTGTCCCGTGAATAATGGGCGCCGTGATGTCGGCCTTGAAATTCACATTGCAAGTGTGACCTGCTGGGGTGTGTGTGTAGCAGGTCCACCTTTGTGCCTGGCAGCCCCAGCCAGGGTGCTTTAGCTCCAGAAACCCCTGATTCAGTGCACCAAGCTCCAAAAGTCCTGGCCTTTTGTTATGGTGCAGGTCTGTGTTCCGGTGCCCTCCTGTCTGCTCTAATCCCTCCAGACCCCTTGTTGTTCATTTCAGAACCCGCCTCCCCAAGCTGGGGAAGGGTGTCTCATGCAGCTAAAGGACACACAGCCCTAGCTGTCAAGTGGGATCAGGAGGTCTGTCAGGGGAAGGATCCTGCTGCCCCCAAGGGGGACACTGAGTCAAAGGCAACCTCTACCAGTGACTCAGATGTTCCCAGAGGCAGGGAGCAAGCCTCAGGTGTATCCCCCTGTTTTTGATCCTGCTGTCATTGGAATGGGAACCTCGCTGGAGCGCAGTGTGTACCTTTCTCATCTGCTTTGGTCACACTTATTCATAATCAGGCCTTTGAATGTGATTCCGCGACCAGTGCCCTTTGCTCTTTTCATACCTGGGCACTGACGGGCACTGGCTTGGCTGACTGATGTTTGGGTCTGAGTCATTCTTTCCTCCTCCAGCACTAAAGCAAATTCCGCACTGGCTCCAGAGTCCGAGGAGATGGTTTGGTATTGTGGTGTCGCATAGTTAGCAGCTCGCCCCATGATTGCATAGTCCTGGCCAGGACTCAGGCAGACCCTATGTGTTGAAACCACACAAGGCAGCACAGGCTGGGAGCAAGAGAACCAGAGAGACCCACAAGGTCTGTCTGTGTCCAGCAGCATTAGCACAGAATTCCAATTACAACCGAATCTTGATTCCTCTCTATCACAAGAGATCTGCCATGCCCACACCTGCCTCCTCCTTCATTCTGGATGGGGGGCCTGCCCTGATGCACTAGCATCCTTGGTGGGGCTAATGCTCTCCTCCAGGAACCGCTATATTGGATCCCAAAACATTTCCCTGCACACAGTTTTTAAAAATTCTTTCAGGCTTAGTGATCTCAGGTGTGATTAGTGACCCAAATTAGGTGGATTTCTGTGTATTACAGAAGCACCGGTCACAGCGCTGTGGTTCAGGTCACATTTTGCACTAGATAGATAGTATTATTTTAATCTCCATCATGCCCTTTCAGGTTGCAGCCTCAAGCTCAGAATACAGCTCTGAGTCTTGGATGCACCTTCACAAATACCATCTTTCACGCTGTTTACGTTGGCATTTTCAGTTGCAGTGGCTGGTCCTCTGGAGCTACCGAAATGGCTTTTTTAAAATTGCAGGCACTTGGACTCACCTTGGTTCATGGCTTCTGCGTTTTTCCCCTGCGCCCTCCTGATAATCCCTTAAAGCCACTGGACACCTGCAGTCACTGTTCCTCAAAGTGTCTGTGCCACATTTCGTAGTGTCTGGGAGGTCCTCGGTAAGAGAACAAAGGGCCAGTCAATGGAATGGAAAGGGAACAAACTCAGAGAGCACTTAAGAAGCTGCTTAACTTTAAGCACATGCTGCAACCTGGGACTTAAGCACATGTTTGAAGTTAAGTGCCTGCTTTGTGTTTTGCTGAACTGGAGGCTTAAAACTGGTACAAATACTTTTCATACAATGCACACTTAACCTGTGGAATTCATTGCCACAGGATTTCCTTAACGACTAGAGTTTAGCAGGCTTAGCAGAAAAAGAATTAGACATGTAAATTTTCAGAATGGAGAGGGGTAACTAGTGGTGTTCCCCAAGGGCCAGTCCGAGGACCAAACCTATTCAACTTATTAAATGATCTGGAGAAAGGAGTAAACAGTGAGGTGGCAAAGTTTGCAGACGATACTAAACTGCTCAGTATAGTCAAGACCAAAGCAGACTGTGAAGAACTTCAAAAAGATCTCACCAAACTAAGTGACTGGGCAACAAAATGGCAAATGAACTTAATGTGGATAAACGTAACACACACTGGAAAAAATAACCCCAACTATACATACAATATGATGGGGGGTTAGCTACAACTAATCAGGAAAAAGATCTTGGAGTCATGTGGATAGTTCTCTGAGGACGTCCACGCAGCGTGCAGCGGCAGTCAAAAAAGCAAATGGAATGTTAGGAATCATTAAAAAGGGGATAGAGAATAAGATGGAGAATATCTTATTGCCCTTATACAAATCCATGGTATGCCCACATCTTGAATACTGTGTACAGATGTGGTCCCCTCATCTCAAAAAAGATATACTGGCATTAGAAAAGGTTCAGAAAAGGGCAACTAAAATGCTTAGGGGTTTGGAACGGGTCCCATATGAGGAGAGATTAAAGAGGCTAGGACTTTTCAGCTTGGCAAAGAGGAGACTAAGGGGGGATATGATAGAGGTGCTCAGGGTTTAGCTGATTGCCATATTTGGGGTCGGGAAGGAATTTTCCTCCAGGGCAGATTGGAGAGGCCCTGGAGGTTTTTTTGCCTTCCTCTGTAGCATGGGGCATGGTTGACTGGAGGGAGGCTTCTCTGCTCCTTGAAGTTTTGAACCATGATTTAAGGACTTCAATAGCTCAGACATGGGTGAGGTTTTTCATAGGAGTGGGTGGGTGAGATTCTGTGGCCTGCGCTGTGCAGGAGGTCGGACTAGATGATCAGAATGGTCCCTTCTGACCTTAGTATCTATGAATCTATGAATCTATGAAAATCATGAGAAAGTGAATAAGGAAAAGTTATTTACTTGTTCCCATAATATAAGAACTAGGGGCCACCAAATGAAATTAATGGGCAGCAGGTTTAAAACAAATAAAAGGAAGTTCTTCTTAACACAGCGCATAGTCAACCTGTGGAACTCCTTGCCTGAGGAGGTTGTGAAGGTTAGGACTATAACAGGGTTTAAAAGAGAACTGGATACATTCATGGAGGTTAAGTCCATTAATGGCTATTAGCCAGGATGGGTAAGAAATGGTGTCCCTAGCTTCTGTTTGTCAGAGGGTGGAGCTGGATGGCAGGAGAGAGATCATTGATCATTACCTATTAGGTTCACTCCCTCTGGGGCACCTGGCATTGGCCACTGTCAGCAGACAGGATACTGAGCTGGATGGACCTTTGGTCTGACCCAGTATGGCCGTTCTTATGTTCTTATGTATTTGGGTCGTGAGAGCATCCGGAGTTATATTAATAAGGATGAATAAAAAGTAAAGATGAGTTTTGGCATGGGCAGCGGGTGAACCCCCCCTTTGAGAATGCTAGTCCCCTGGCCCCGCCCCTTCCACCTGAGGCACTGCCCATACCCCACCAATTCCCCCCCCTTGCCCGCTGGAGCCCTGAGCTGCCCCCTGCCCATGACTCCCGGGCCAGCTCAACCCATGGGGCTGAGCCAGCCCTGGCTGCTGGCCAGCCCGAACCACCCACTGGCCTGAGCCAACATGGGCTGCTGGCCAGCCAAGCCCCAATCTCCAGGCTGCCGGCCTGAGCTAAGCCCCTGCTGGCTTCAGGGAACTGAGGGCGGGGCCTCGGGGTGCAGCATGGGCTGGGCCACGGCCTGGGTTAGGGGAGGTTTAGCCTCCCTTGGCCTATTGTACCGGCCACCCATGAATTTTGGGAGAGTTATACACCCTCCTCCTTATCCATTTATGCCTAGGTAAGGCTGGTAGGGAAAATCACCCATTGCAATGTCCTAGGCCTGTTTATATAATATATTCATGATTATTATTATTGATGCTGTAGTAGCACCTAGAGACCACAATGAAGCTCAGATCCCCCACTGTGCCAGGCACTGTGCAGATGTACCCCATACACCTAATGGGTTTGGTGTTTTGTCCCCTCTAGTGGCATTGAGACCCCTTAGCGAGAGAGAGAAAGAGATTAATGAGTCTGCTCAGGCAGTTGGCTTTTAGCTCATGCTGTAGAGGCTCATGCACTAAGCTCCAGAGGTCCCTGGTTCGATCCTGCCCACCAATGACCGGGGTCTGTCGGCGTTATACAGACACATAGCAAAGGACAGCTCCTGCCCTCAAAGAACTTACAACGCCAAAGGTTGGGATGGGACACAAGCACAAACTCGCCCAAGGTCCCGCAGCCAGGAGCAGAACCCGGGACACAAGCACAAACTCATCCAAGGTCCCACAGCTAGGAGCAGAACCTAGGTCAATTGACTTCTAGTCAAGTACGCTAGTCACTGGATCATGTTTCCACTCATAGATTCATAGATACTAAAGTCAGAAGGGACCATTCTGATCATCTAGTCCGACCTCCTGCACAGCGCAGGCCACAGAATCTCACCCACCCACTCCTACGAAAAACCTCACATATGTCTGAGCTATTGAAGTCCTCTAATCGTGGTTTAAAGACTTCAAGGCGTGGAGAATCCTCCCTCAAGTGACCTGTGCCCCATGCTACAGAGGAAGGTGAAAAACCTCCAGGGCCTCTTCCAATCTGCCCTGGAAGAAAATTCCTTCCCGACCCCAAATATGGTGATCAGCTAAACTCTGAGCATAAGGGCAAGATTCACCAGCCAGATACTACAGAAAATTCTTTCCTGGGTAACTCAGATCCCATCCATCTAATATCCCATCTCAGGGGATTAGGCCTATTTACCCTGAATATTTAAAGATCAATTAATTACCAAAATCACATTATCCTATCATACCATCTCCTCCATAAACTCATCCAGTAGAATCTTAAAGCCAGATAGATCTTTTGCCCCCACTGCTTCTCTTGGAAGGCTATTCCAAAACTTCACTCCTCTGATGGTTAGAAACCTTCATCTAATTTCAAGTCTAAACTTCCTGGTTGCCAGTTTATACCCATTTGTTCTTGTGTCCACTCCATGGAAGAGGCAGCCATTCATCTTGGAATTCCCATCTGCCATGGGTCTTTAAAGACATTTTAATGCCGTTTCCCTGTATTTACTCACCTCCCTGAAAGAAAGTGTTTGGTGTTTGTTTAAGTATCTTTATTAGACCTGAAACAAATACTGCATCATTTAACTTTGAGGCTTTTGTTGCTGGTATCAGTCTTGTTCGGCAAATCACAGACTTGAGACTGCCTCTAACCCCTAATAAGCAAGCAAACTGTTATTCGTCCACCTCCCCACTTCCCCACAGCTGCTGTTATCTCTGTGTGAAACTGGGAATTGGAGGAAAGAATGACCTAGTGATTGTCTAAATCAGACTGGCTCTAATTTACAGGAATATGTTTTGAGCAACTAATGTAGCACCTACTGCGAGGGAGATGGAACTATCACCATGACTTCTGTGGGCTAGGAACATTCACTGAAATGGCATTGTCTGGCTGCAGCTCACTGGAGGAGCTGCGGCACCGCAGAGAGCAGTTAACCCTTGGAGTAGGAAATTAGGTCAGAAGAACGAAGCTTTCAACTGCAATTGGAAAACTTTACTTTTTACAGCAAATCGGGCCGCCTGGTTGCCTGTGTCAGTTTCCAGGCTGCCTCACACAATGAACAGCAAAAGCGTTTGTGGAAGGCACACAGAGCTACAATAACAAAGCTTTCCTAAAAATCCCCAAAGCTGGCACACCCTTGTTGCCCACTTCCCTAGTGTAGCACCGGCTCAGGAGTTTGTCGGTTTCACAGGGCTGAATTAAGCAGCTGATTTCTCTCCAGAGAGGAAGGACATTCTTAAGTTTCAAGCACTGGATTAGAAGGTGCCCTGGGCTCAGTTCCTGGATCTACTATAGACTTCCTGTGTGACCTCAGGCGACTCACTTCACCTCCATTCTTCAGTTCCCTGCCCGTAAAATAAAATGTGGGTAATAATTCGGTTTATATTGTAAACTCTTTGAGGCAGAGATTGGCCTTTATTATGTCCTTGTACAGCACCTAGTGCAATGGGGCACCAATATCTGTTGCAGGCTCTGGAGGCTTTTGTAATATAAATAAAAAATGTCAGTAAGGAAGGCCAGTTCAAGGTGTTGTCAACCCTATGCTCACAACAAGTCTTGAGGGGCTGACAGAGAAGAAGGAAATCTTGCCCGTTTTTTCAGGTTTTGATAGAAAATGATTTATTTATAATCACAAACTGTAGCTCTTTTAAAGGCATGTGTCAGCTGAAGCTTTCAAAGCACTTCACGTAGGCGGGTTTGTATCAGCAGCCCCATTTTACAGATGGGGAAACTGAGGCACAGAGCGAGGTGGAAGGAGGGGGCAGTGACTGACAGGAAATCACACAGTGAGTCACAGCTGGGAATAGAACGCTGACCCAAACGGGTCGCCAAAAACCAGCAGCCACTTTTAAAACCATTGGGTTCGATGGGCCTGATATGGCGCTAGGCCAAATCACACCAGTGGAGGATCTGGGCTAGGGTATGTTAACAAGGGGTTTGATGCCATTTAGCAGCTGGAAAAAGTGGGAGAAAAGCCAGAACCATGGACCAGCCAGTTCTCTGAGAACCTTCCACAGGGCTAGCCTAATCTACAGCCCACACGCACAGCATCACTGACTTGTGTATATATATAATAAAGGGCCATGGCTGAGACTCTAAGAAGTGTCCCAGCTATTCAGAGCCGAGCAAGAAAGCCTGATTCTCATCTCACTTGTCCTAACTGGACATCCAGTGCAAGCTGAAGCAGAATGAAGCCCTGAATCATTTCTAATTGTTTTTACCTGCTGTAAAGGTGGTTGCACCTCTTTAGAAAGAAAGGTGCGTGTGTCAACACAAGAGAGATGAAAGGCTTTTAAGAAATGCAGAAAAAATTACTGTCTCTTACAGGGCTGATTCCAATGAAAGGAGACGAAAACTATTTTAGTGGCTATGGCATCCTAAGGCCCTGGCTCCTCAGCCCTGTGAATTTCATGTAGATCCACTGCTGTGATGTGCGTCTGGCTTGCTTTGGGGGGTGAGGCTAGAAAGTGGAGGAGGATGAGGCATGCCCTCTTCCTCTATCCAGGAAATGAAAGGTACCCCTCTGCAGAGTGGTGCTAGTGCATGAGACCCACAAGTGCAAGGGAGATAGTGTAGAGTAATGGTTAAAGCACAGGAGCAAGCATCAGGAGATGTGGGCTTAATTCCCAGCTCTGCCACTGGTTTGCTGGGTGACTTTGGTTGCCCCTCTCTGTGCCTCAGTTTCCCCCTCTGTTATATGCAGATAATCTTTCGTAGTGATTTGAGATCTATTGATGAAATGCGCTAGCTAAGAGCTAGGGATTGAGCACAAACAGACGGGGATACCGATTAAGCCAGCATCATTGTACGAACCAAGGAAAGTGCAAAAAGTCAGTGCTTGTTGTGTGAAGCAGTATAGCCCAGTGGAGAGAACACAGGCGCCTGGGTTCTATAACCACTGATCTGCTGGGTGACCTTGAGCAAGTCATCTCCCCTTCAACCATTTGCCTGTCTTGTCTATTTAGACTAAAGCTCTTTGGGGCAGAGGGTGGTCTCTCAGTTCGTGCATGAACAGCGCCAGCACAATGGGGCCCCTGATCTTGGTTGGAGCCTCTAGGCACTACCATAACGGCTCATTAAAATACTTCAAAACCCTTCCCAGCTTGATAGCTTGAGTTAGTATTAGCAGCATGTCTTTGTCCCTGTAATGACTTTTACTGAGCTGATGGGGAGGAGTCAAGTGTGGTACTTTCTGCTCCCTCTAGCAAGCAGGATCCTCAATGCTTTCCTGAAGTTTTCAACTCAAAAGGGTAATCCAGGTCCCATGGAAGGCAATGGCAGAATTTCTCTTGATTTAAGCAAGGCCAGCATTTGACCCCAGATCCAAATTCAAAAAAGATATAGGCCAAAGGAAGATAGGAATCACCACACTGGATCAGCCCAACAGCCCAGCTGGTCTAGTGTCCTGTCTTTGACAGTAGCCAAAATATTTGAGAGGAAGGTGCAAGAATCCACTTAGAAGGCAGGTACCTGTCCAGGACAGATTCTTTCTGAGCCCCCATCAGTTAGAGTTTGGCTTCTATCTTGAAGGACAAGGGCTTACACCCCAACCCCTAAGAGGGGTTATGTCCATTTCCATAGGTTAAAAGCCGAATAGCCCTGGGACTTGTCTATCTTTTCCCGACAATGATGTAAGTAAATGTACCACTGTACTGTCTGCAAGGCTGCCTTCCCACACAGTGATTTTGTGCGGTAGCTTATTCCTGCTGCTTTCAGGATTTAGCTGCAGGTAATGTTCATGTACCCTCCTTAATGAAGAGCAAATGGCAACACAAGTAACGTCGCACTTGCAACATGAACTTTCATAGTCAGGAAATAGCTGGAGTTTAATCTTCTACAGAGCCAGAGTTCCAGATTAAACTATTTGTAATCCTTTTACCTTGCAATACACCAGGTTATGTGCAGGTACTGTATAACCCTCCAATTTATAGCCTGCCTTCCAGCAAACACATGAGCAGCTCCCACTAGCCTCTGAGGTTTAGGAAAGCATGAGCTCTTAAGAGCAAGTCTACACTGCATACTAAACCCAGGCTCTGACTCAGGTTTGAGCCCAAGTGTCTCTTCTGTCCACACACAAATCAATCTGACTTGGGTCAGCAAGCACTCAGTCAGGTGCTAGGATTCAGCTACAGGGGTGGGTCAGAGACAGTCCCACTGTGACTCAGGTCCAAGCCCTGTCATTTTGCAGTGTGGACACAACTCAAGCCACAGACCTGAGTCAGAAGGGCTGTGTAGTCCAGTGTGGACAAGTTAGCACAGCTGTGAGACCCAGGTCCAGAAGTTGTAAACCAAGGTGTACAATGCAGAGTGGATGTTCAAGCACGGATTTGGAAACATCGAGTCCACAAGCCCAGGTCCCACAAGCAATGCATGAAGCCATATCAATGAAGCGCACTGCTTGTGCTGTCCCAGTTCCCATTTGAGAGTAGTCTCACATCTACATTGCAAAAAAAACACCCTGTGGCAACAAGTCTCAGAGTCTGCTCATAGAGCTCATGCTAGGTGGCTAAAAATAGCAGTGTAGATGTTCTATCACTAGGGATGGAGCCCAGGATCTGAGATCCACTCCCCTTGCTGGGAAGGTCTACACTGCTGTTTTTAGCTCTATAGTGTGAGCCCTGCAAGCCCAAGTCAGCAACTTGGGGTGTAAACTTCACTGCTGTGGGGTCTTTTTTGCAGTGTAGGTGTACTCTCCATTCCCTTTACAGCTCTGATGGGAACATCCATGGGAACATCCAGGAAATTAATCCAAATTTACTAACAGGGTGAATTTGAAGTGGATTAGTTAAACCCCATTAAACCCCTGTGTGAACAACTTCATTCAAAATTAAAGTGGCCTTAATTCGGGTTAGTTTAATTGAAGTGAAGTGAATTAAAATAAGACCAAGTAAGATCACTTTAATTCTGAATAACAGCCCATTGAGGTCAGTGGCAGGAATAGAGGGCCAGATTCTGGCCCATATTAAGTTCCCTTTCCACTGCTTTGTGGCACAAAATGGGACTTACCCTCAACTTGCAATAAGGTTTCATAGTTCACCTCAACTAATGTAAATATTGTTAATAGCTCTCTCACTCTTGTCTGCATCCACTAGGGAAGAATAATCTCTATGCCCTGGTTTACACTAGGAGTTGAGGTCGAATTTAGCAGCGTTAAATCAATTTAACCCTGCACCTGTCCACATGATGAAGCCCTTTTTTTCGACTTAAAGGGCTCTTAAAATTGATTTCCTTACTCCACCCCTGACAAGGGGATTAGTGCTGAAATCGGCCTTGCTGGGTCGAATTTGGGGTACTGTGGATGCAATTAGATGGTATTGGCCTCCAGGAGCTATCCCAGAGTGCTCCACTGTGACTGCTCTGGACAGCACTCTCAACTCAGATGCACTGGCCAGGTAGACAGGAAAAGGCCTGCGAACTTTTGAATTTCAATTTCCTGTTTGGCCAGCATGGCAAGCTGCAGGTGAGTGCAGAGTTCATCAGCAGAGGTGACCATAGTCACCTCATCAGCAGAGGGGACCATGATGGAGTCCCAGAATCGCAAAAGAGCTCCAGCATGGCCTGAACGGAAGGTACGGGATCTGATCGCTGTATGGGGAGAGGAATCCATGCTATCAGAACTCCGTTCCAGTTTTCGAAATGCCAAAACATTTGTCAAAATCTTCCAGGGCATGAAGGACAGAGGCCAGGGACCTGAAGCAGTGCCGCTTGAAACTTAAGGAGCTGAGGCAAGCCTACCAGAAAACCAGAGAGGCAAAGGCCACTCCAGGTCAGAGCCCCAATCATGCCACTTCTGTGATGTGCTGCATGCCATTTTAGGGGGTTCAGCCATCACTATCCCAGCCGTGTTGTTTGACTCCTTCAATGGAGATGGAGGCAACATGGAATCAGGTTTTGGGGATGAGGAAGATGATGATGATGAAGTTGTAGATAGCTCACAGCAAGCAAGTGGAGAAACTGGTTTTCCTGACAGCCAGGAACTGTTTCTCACCCTGGACCTGGAGCCAGTACCCCCTGAATCCACCCAAGGCTGCCTCCCAGACCCGCCAGGTGGAGAAGGGACCTCTGGTGAGTGTACCTTTTAAAATAGTATACATGATTTAAAAGCAAGCATGTTTAATGATTAATTTGCCCTGGCATTTGCGGCTCTCCTGGATGTACTCCCAAAGCCTTTGCAAAAGGTTTCTGGGGAAGGCAGCCTTATTCTGTCCACCATGGTAGGACACTTTACCACACCAGGCCAGTAGCAAGTACTCGGGAATCATTGTAGAACAAAGCATTGCAGTGTATGTTTGCTGGCATTCAAACAACATCCGTTCTTTATCTCTCTGTGTTATCTTCAGGAGAGTGATATCATTCATGGTCACCTGGTTGAAATGGGGTGCTTTTCTTAAGGGGACATTCAGAGGTGCCCGTTCCTGCTGGGCTGTTTGCCTGTGGCTGAACAGAAATGTTCCCCACTGTTAGCCACAGGGAGGGGGGAGGGCAGAGGGGCTAGCCATGCACTGGGGGGGAGGCAAAATGCGATCTTGGAACAAAAGCACATGTGCTATGTATGTAATGTTAACAGCAAGGTTTACCATGAAAGAGTGTACCCATTGTTCTATAAAATGTGACTTTTTAAATACCACTGTCCCTTTTTTTTTCTCCACCAGCAGCATGTGTTTTAAGGATCACAGGATCTTCTCCTTCCCAGAGGCTAGTGAAGATTAGAAGGCGAAAAAAATGCACTCGTGATGAAATGTTCTCTGAACTCATGCTGTCCTCCCACACTGACAGAGCACAGACGAATGCGTGGAGGCAGACAGTGTCAGAGTGCAGGAAAGCACAAAATGACTGGGAGGAGAGGTGGCGGGCTGAGGAGAGTAAGCGGAGAGCTGAAGAGAGGGCTGAAGCTGAAAGGTGGCAGCAGTGTGATGAGAGGAGGCAGGATTCAACGCTGAGGCTGCTGGAGGATCAAACTAATACGCTCCAGCATATGGCTGAGCTGCAGGAAAGGCAGCTGGAGCACAGACCGCCGCTACAGCCCCTGTGTAACCAACTGCCCTCCTCCCCAAGTTCCATAGCCACCTCACCCAGACGCCCAAGAACGTGGTGAGGGGGCCTCCAGACACCCAGCCACTCCACCCCAGAGGATTGCCCAAGCAACAGAAAGCTGGCATTCAATACGTTTTAAAGTTTTAAACTTTTAAAGTACTGTGTGGCCTTGTCCTTCCCTCCTCCACCACCCCTCCCGGTGCTTCTCTCCTCCACCACCCCTCCTGGGCTACCTTGGCAGTTATCCCCCTATTTGTGTGATGAATTAATAAAGAATGCATGAATGTGAAGCAACAATGACTTTATTGCCTCTGCAAGCGGTGATCGAAGGGAGGAGGGGAGGGTGGTTAGCTTACAGGGAAGTAGAGTGAACCAAGAGGCAGGGGTTTCATCAAGGAGAAACAAACAGAACTTTCACACCGTAGCCTGGCCAGTCATGAAACTGGTTTTCAAAGCTTCTCTGATGCGCACTGCACCCTCCTGTGCTCTTCTAACGGTCCTGGTGTCTGGCTGCGCGTAACCAGAGGCCAGGCAATTTGCCTCAACCTCCCACCCCGCCGTAAACGTCTCCCCCTTACTCTCACAGATATTGTGGAGCGCACAGCAAGCAGTAATAACAGTGGGAATATTGGTTTCGCTGAGGTCTAAATGAGTCAGTAAACTGCACCAGCGCGCTTTTAAACATCCAAATGCACATTCTACCACCATTCTGCATTTGCTCAGCCTGTAGTTGAACAACTCCTGTCTACTGTCCAGGCTGACTGTATGTGGCTTCATGAGCCACGGCATTAAGGGGTAGGCTGGGTCCCCAAGGATAACTATAGGCATTTCAACATCCCCAACGGTTATTTTCTGGTCTGGGAATAAAGTCCCTTCCTGCAGCTTTTGAAACAGACAAAAGTTCTTGAAGATGCGAGCGTCATGTACCTTTCCCGACCATCCCATGTTGATGTTGGTGAAATGTTCCTTGTGATCCACCAGTGCTTGCAGCACTATTGAAAAGTACCCCTTGCGGTTTATGTACTTGCCTGCTTGGTGCTCCGGTGCCAACATAGGGATATGGGTTCTGTCTATGGCCCCACCACAGTTAGGGAATCCCATTGCAGCAAAGCCATCCACTATGACCTGCCCATTTCCCAGGGTCACTGCCCTTGATATCAGCAGATCTTTGATTGCGTTGGCTACTTGCATCACAGCAGCCCCCACAGTAGATTTGCCCACTCCAAATTGATTCCCAACTGACCAGTAGCTGTCTGGCGTTGCAAGCTTCCATAGGGCTATTGCCACTCACTTCTCAACTGTGAGGGCTGCTCTCATCTTGGTATTCATGCGCTTCAGGGCAGGGGAAAGCAAGTCACAAAGTTCCATGAAAGTGCCCTTACGCATGTGAAAGTTTCACAGCCACTGGGAATCATCCCAGACCTGCAACACTATGCGGTCCCACCAGTCTGTACTTGTTTCCCAGGCCCAGAATTGGCATTCCACGGCATGAACCTGCCCCATTAGCACCACTTGGCAGGGCCCGTGCTTTGAGAGAAGTCTGTGTCCATGTCCTCATCACTCTCGTCACCGCGCTGCCATCGCCTACTCGCCCGGTTTCACTTTGTCAGGTTCTGGTGCTGCATATACTGCTGGATAATGCACATGGTGTTTAATGTGCTCCTAATTGCCAAAGTCATCTGAGCGGGCTCCATGCTTGCTGTGGTATGGCGTCTGCACAGAAAAAAGGCGAGGTACAATTGTCTGCCGTAGGAAGGGGCGACTGACGACATGGCTTACAGGGTTGGCTTACAGGGAATTAAAATCAACAAAGAGGATGGCTTTACATCAAGGAGAAACAAGAACAACTGTCACACAGAATGGCCCCCTCAAGGATTGAACTCAAAACCCTGGGTTTAGCAGGCCAATGCTCAACCCACTAAGCTATCCCTCCCTCTGATATTTCAGGCAGGACTTCATGGAGGGAGGGAGGAGCAAATGAATACAAAACAAATCTGGTCTATTTCTTCTTTTGATCCACTCCATCTATCTTTTACATCTTTGGCTGGCAGAAGATGGTGCAATAGGACTGTCTGCAGGATTAAATAGAATGACCTGGTCGAGTCACTCCTCATTTAGTCCCTGCACCCATATCTGCCCAGGCGCTCCTGACCTATCTTACCGAGGCGGCCAGGAGCACCTCGGACATGATGAGGATGGTTTTCAGGCCTATTGCACCATCTGCTTCCACAAGGAAATGGGTTGCTGCTGCTGTGTAGCAATGCAGTACCACCTCTGCCAGCACCCAGGAGACATATGGTAACAGTGAGCTGAACAGGCTCCATGCTTGCCGTGGTATGGTGTCTGCACAGGTAACTCAGGAAAAAAGGTGCAAAACGATTGTCTACATTGCTTTCACAGAGGGAGGGAGGGAGGGAGGGCCTGATGACATGTACCCAGAACCACGCGTAAAAATGTTTTTTGCCCCATCAGGCATTGGGATCTCAACCCAGAATTCCAATGGGCAGCGGAGACTGCGGGAACTGTGGGATAGCTACCCACAGTGCAACACTCCAGAAGTCGTCGCTAGCATCAGTACTGTGGAAGCACTCCGCCGAGTTAATCCACTTAATGCACTTAGAGCATTTTGTGTGGGGACACACACAATCGACTATATAAAAATGATTTTTAAAAAACCAACTTCTATAAATTCAACCTAATTTCGTAGTGTAGACATACCCTATGTAAAATAAGGTGCAGTAGTCAAAACACTAGACGTCGACTGCAATTTTGTTTAAGTTACACATACAGTAAGATACGTCTAGATGCTACAGTGATGGCTGTAGAGATGCCATAATAGACCGATAGATGGAGAGAGAGAGGTTTATTGCAGGTGAATGGATTCAAGGTGAAATTTGCAAAAAATGCCTAAGTGACTTAGACGCTAATGGGTACATCTGCACGGCAACGCCCTTGCAGCAACGAATGTAGATGTTTGGGCTCACAGCATGAGCCCCACAAGCCGGAGTCAGCTGACCCCGGCTCTGAGCCTTGCTGCGGTGGGTTGATGTATTGCTGTGTTGATGTACTCTGAGAACAGAGCCTTCACGCTCCTCCAGAACTTCCTTCCACTCTGCATGGTTGGTTTCCTCCTTGCCACACATCCAGTCCCCAGGCACAATGCCCACTAATTGTCAGCTGGATAGCACCTGGCTGGGATTATTTAGTTGGGGATTGGTCCTGCTTTGAGCAGGAGGTTGGACTAGATGACCTCCTGAGGTCCCTTCCAACCCTGATAGTCTATGATTCTATGATCTCCCCTATTGATTCCTGCCCAGTGGGCTGAGACGGTTACCTTGGCATTGAACCAAGGTGGATCTATCATCAGCAGTTGCCCAGCTTCCTCAAAACCCACATGTTACCCCTCTCCTGAAGAAATCCAGCAACCAGGTGTAAATAAGGAAGAATGGGTGATGATGTTAGGTGGGATGTTACTTGAAAAGAAAACAACACACCATACAGCATCCCAGACTGTACGCTAATTCTCCCAGGAAATAATGATTTTCTGTTATTAAATAATGTAAAATGACTGAGGTGATTCACAAAGCATTTCTATTAACACTAATGGATCCGTGATTAATTTTTTCTTTATTTTATTATTATTATAAAACTTGTCTCCAATCTCCCCCCCACCCCCTGCAACCCAATCATGTCTCACTTCTCAGGGGAGCTAATCAAGTCTTCACTTGCATGTTTCATTATTCAAAAGGCTCCGCATCACAATATGATAATGGGACAGTTTCATAATTATGCTTGGAAAAAAATCAGAAAGAGAGAGAGAGAGAAAAAAAGAATGGTGAGAAAGAGAGAGATTTCTAGCAGCTTTTGTCTCTTTCAATCACCCAGCAACTAAGCTATGGTTTAAAAACGGAGAGGACAATTTCCACTTAATATTGTTCAAGGGGCTGCATCTTCATGAAGTTCACTGCAGAAATCTCGTCCTTTCATTTAACCTGCTCTCATTGCCTGTGACAGCTTAGTACTTTCGATTTCACCTCGCCTCTTGACCGCTGTGCATCGTCTTTGGTTTCTCATGCTTCCCCAGCCCCAATCCAGTCAACAGGGTGCTAGGGTTGGATTTAAGAGACAAGCATTCTATTTCTAGCTCTGCCTCTGATCTGCCTTGGGGCAAGTCACTCCACCAATCTGTGCCTCGGTTTCCCCATTTGTAAAACAGGGATAATGCAGGATTCTTAAGCCTTGCTTTGTAAAGCGCTTTAAGCTCTATGAATAAAAAGTGCTAAGCATTATTATTATGGTCTCAAAGGTAGCTGCATAATTGCCTATGGAATCAGCATCCTGAATTCAGTGCCAGTTTTCGGGTGTGAAAGGAAAGCAGAATCAACGCATTCTTTGTTAATATGCGGTGGGATCCTTCAGGATGTAAAGTGCTGTAGTCATGACAATTATGAATGATGGTTAGTATTATTTCTGCTAGAGCCATGCTAAAATATTGCCAGATATTGCTAGAGATGTGGCATATTGGCAAGAAATTACATTTTTGTTGTGTCTAGGAAGAAGCAGGAATTTCTGCCTGGAAATTATCATTCAAATGAAAGGCCTTAGCTGAAGGGTGAAAAGGATGTTGGAGGCAGAAAACAGCTAGAGTGCAGAGAAAAGTATGTTTATCTGCAGGTGACTACTGCATGTTTGAAGGCAAATATAGTTCTCCCTGTCCCAGTCTCAATTCCCCAGGCAGGGCTGTCTAGTGGTTAGACCAGAGACCTAGGAGTTGAGACTCCTGGAGTTTAGGCCCAGATTTGCTAGCAACTCTCTTATGTGATCTTAGGCAACCAGGTTTAACTGCTCATGCCTTAGTTTACCCTCTGCTTCCTCTGCAAAATGGGTGTAATAATATATTTATCTGCCTCACTGGGGGATGGGCTGTGAGGCTTAATTTATGAATGTCTGTAAAGTGCTTTGAGATCCACAGATGACAGGTGCTATGAAGGGCAAAAGCCTAGAGCCTAACACACTGTGGCTGCTGCTTTTTCTCAAGCATGTTGCTAAGGTGCTGTTAATAACCCATAACTAAACAGGGAGCCACTCCATTAAGCATTCCCTTGTGTGGTTCTTGCAAGGAGGGCAATGCATCACAGCCCGGTCTGGCTAGGCCAGGGTTAATGATTGCACAGGTTGCCTGCCCTTTGCTTCATTCCTCAAGACTGAAAAGGAAATTACAGGTCACCCGATACATCACGTGTTCATCCCATCAAACCCAATAATAGGTCTGCCCTCCATGTCTCTGGTCATCTGCCTGCTTGGTCAGGGGCTGCCTTTCCCAGCCCTTGCACCAGTTCCCATTTAGTAGCAAGTGCCCAACTCTGCTTTGTTTCGGTGCCAGGAGACACCTGGGTGTCCCCCTCAGGCTACTCTCCAGTGGCTATTCTCTCCTTGTGGATGAATACACTTCTTGTTGCCGGCAGGCATCTTGGCAGTAAATGGGCTCTAAGGGAAAAAGCAACCTGGTTTTCAGAAGTCCCAGCTGCTTCTCCCTAAATTCCCTTCTGCACCAGGGACGGTTGGTTTCTTGTGAACAGCCAGATTCTTGGCCCTGTACTACCAGGACCATGCAGTAGACACAACTCCTGGGCAAATCCCAGTACTGAGACTCCCACCTCTGGATCCTCCAGCATGATAAGCACTGACCATTGCAAAGTAGAGGTAACCCTAGACCAGAACCACAGATCCAAACCTCAGGGCTGTTTGACCCAGATCCAAATGCTGTGGGCCAGGGCCTGCCTAGTCAGATATTTGTCATACTTTCCCCCTTGTTAGCACCAGGCATTCAAGACTCTGAAAGCATTTTTACCTCAATGGGTCAGTATCATGATCCCCCTTCTGAGGGTGGGGAAATTGAGGCACAGAGGGGCCATGATTTCTCTGAACCCACACAGCCACTTCAGCAGCAGAGCCTGATAACAAGCCCCCTACCTGATCACTAGGCAGACCCAGTTGGAGAACCTGTGGGAGAATAAAAGCGCCTCCCTGGGGTAAGACAGGACAGGGCTAGGAGCAGTTTGGTGCAGGATGGGACCCAGTAAGGGCTTCTAGGAGCTGTCTGTGCTATCACAGGCTCAGATCCTTGAAAGTCATCTTCTTTGTGCTGCAGTAGCTCCTAAAGGCTCTGATAAGCATAGGATCTGGGCTCCAATCCAACCTTTCCCATCCCCCGCGTGTGTGCTTCAATCCTGTTCCATGGTTCAGACACTGGACAGGGACTCAGGAGCCCTGGGTTTAATTCCCTGCTCTGCTACTGACTCCTTGGGTGACCTGGGGGCAAGTCCCTTCACCTCTCTGTGCCTCCATTTCCCATCTGTGAAACCGAGATACAAATCCTGTCTTGCCTATCGTGCTTCTGCTGCTAGGTGTATGTACAGCACCGAGCACAGCAGGGGCCTGGCCGCAGTTAGATGCTGCTGTAATACAAAGAACAATACAATCTAAATAGGGCTGAAGTGAATTCTTGTCTACATTTGAACTAATATTCACAGCAAACTGTTTGCATCATTCACTCAGCTCTTCTCTGTCCCCTGCCTGCTTTTCCGCCCTTCACTTTCACCATCCTTTCCTTCCACCCATCTAGCACTGTCACTCTTTCTCTCCCTCACATTCACTCCACAGGGGCTGCTCTAAGTTATGACCAACTGACCACCTAGAATAGCTACACTTTTGGCTACACCTCCTCCTTCTTCCAACATGCCCATCCTCTGCCCTCACCCCCAGTAAGCCCTGCAGGTGGAGAGGGGAAGATATAGGGCATTTTAATTGGTTCAGCACTACCAGAAAGTGTTCTTTATTCTAGGCACATTCCCCAGGGGCAAGATGTGGTTCGTTTCCAGCTCCTTTGCACCAGAATGTCTCTGTGTAAGAGTACTGAGACATTCAATGATAGTGAAAGGCAGCACATTTAAAACTCATAGTAGGAAAGACTTTTTCATATGCTACACAGTTAGCCTGTGGAACTCACTGCCACAAGATAGCTTATTAAGGCCAAAAGTTTAGTGATTTTAAAAAAGATTAGCTTAGCAGGATTTAAAAAAAAAATTGTCCATTTACATAGAGAACAAGAACACCCAGGGCACTAATAGTGAGGATTTTTAAAAAGCAGGGACCTAATACCCCATTGCCCTGCACCTTGTGCTGTCACTTACACCAGTGCAAAGTGGTTGTAAAATATTACCCAGGCAGCATGATAGTGTTTATCCCATTTTGCACTAATGTCAGCGACTGCACAAGGTGGAGAATCAAGTCCCAAGAGCTTTGGAAGGATTATAAACTCTCATGCTTCAGGACATAAACCAACCTCTAAGTAATAAGGGTCAGGAAGAAATATGCCCCATGAGAAGATTTTCTCATAATGGCCTGTTGCAGGATTTCCTGCACCTTCCTCTTAAGCAGCTGGCATTGGCCACTGTCAGAGACAGGAGAGTGGCCTAGATAGACCACTGAGTCAATGCAGTCTGGCAAGTCCTACAAAGGGGCTGACACAGAACAGAATCAGGGCCTGTGCCTCAGGAGAATGAAACAAAAAGGTTGGCTTGTTGGCTGATGATCAATCCTCCTTGCCCAGACACATTCCTCAGGCTCTGTTTCAGCAGAGGCTAATGTTGTAAAAAGCTGGTGCCCTTTTCCCTGGTGATTTAAATATAGTGAAACAACTACATGATATCCACATAAAGCTGTCTGGAGAATAAACTGACTGTGCATCTCCCCCACAAATACTCCAGGGTAAAATCTGTTTAGATTGAGGTGCGACAAAGGAACAAACCTGTTGCCTGAATGGAACGGCTGCCAGTGCAATAGATACCGCAGCAGGTATCAGCCCTGCTGAACAAAGAAAGCTGTGAAGTGCAGCAAGGCTTTCTGAAGCACACACCACTTGCAAGGTGCCATGATCTTCTTAAGGAATAGCTGATAAAGGAAGAGGCCTGTTCGAGATAACAGGTATCCTAAGGCTATGCTTTAAGAGGAGAGCAGAATTGTACTATGATCTTTACCATAAATGCAGGTGTGCAAATCCCCTCCCCTTGCACTAATACCTGCTCACATTTGCAGGAACAAATCTACCTTCAGGTGTGTGCAGGTCTGCCGGAGGCATTGCAGGAGTGTAACAGAAGTCAGAGGCGGCTGCGTGAGCATCTGCTGCTCCCACCTGAAGTCAAAAGGCACTGCGGGTGCTCAGCACCAAAGCAGTCCCAAGGGGCTAGATTCTTCAAAGCCTGAGCTAAAACCTCCGTTCGCCCGTCTTCTGTCCCCAGTCCCTGCCCGCTTGCTTGGCTCATCTATCTGCTGTTTTGTCTTATAGGTAGGTCTACACAGCAGCGGGGGCGGGTAATTCCCAGCCTGAGTAGACATACCTGTGCTTGCTCAGATCTAGCGAGCATGCTCAAAATAGAAGTGGCAGCACAGACGGTGACTCACCCAGGTACAAACCCAGGGGTCGGACGGGATTGTACTCAGGTGACTAGCCTGAGCTGCTGACTATGTTGCCGTGTCCACACTGCTATCTCTAGCACGCTAATTGGAGCAACGCTCGAGCGGGTCTGTCTGTCCGAGCTGGGAATCTCCCTCCCAGCTGCTGTGTAGCTGTACCCTTAGACCAGGGATCCCAAACTCAAATCATCACGAGGGCCACATGAGGACTGGTACATTGGCCCGAGGGCCGCATCACTGACACCTTTTCAACAAAGATACAAAAGCTCCACCTCCACCCCTCTGTCCCCGCCCCTGCTCCACCCCTTCCATGAGGCCCTGCCCCTGCCCCACCTCTTCTCCGCCTCCTCCCCTGAGGGCGCTGGGTCCCCGCTCCTCCCCCCTCCCTCCAGGAAAGTCCTAAGCTCCGCCAAACAGCTGTTTGGTGGTGGGACGCACTTGGAGGTAGGCGGAGAAGTGGGGACACAGCGCCCTCGGGGAGGCGGACGCAGGAGGTGAGGGGAACTCTGGCGGGCCGCAGAAAATAACTGGCCCACAGACAGCGTGTTTGAGACCCCCGCCTTAGACTGTAAGCAGTTTGCAGCAGGGGCTGTCAGTTCCTGCATGGATGTACAGCACCTAGCACAATGACCCCCTGATCTGGTTGAGGCCTTTAGGTGATGCCACAATAAATAATAATAATAATAATAATAATTAATAAATTGGCTGAATTATTCCCAGTCAAGGTGCAGTCAGCCATGGTTGGCCCAAACACCCGAATGTGTGAACAACCATGTTCTACATTACTAGCTCCTAGCCCACGACTGCTTGGAGGAAGGTGGTCTTATGGTCAAGGTGATAGACTCAGAGTTAGGAGTTCTGGGTTTAATTCCCAGCCCTGTGTGACCATGGGCAAGTCACTTAATTGTTCTGTGCCTCAGTTTCCCCATCTGTAAAGCATGGCTAATAATTCTGCCTTGTCAATTTCAGTTGTAAAATATTGTAGGAACTGTCTCTTACAATCTGTTTGAACAGCACCCAGCACAAATGGGACCTAGACTTTTGTGGGAGGCGGGTTTCTAGGTGCTTTTGTAATACAAATAATTGTAATAACAACTGCAGGCCTGATTCACAACTCATGCTACCTTTACACCAGTGTCACTCCATGGACATCACTGCAGTCCCTCCTGATTTACACCAGTTTGAATGAGAGGCGAAGCAGCTCCCCTTCGCTTTGTTTCTAGCAGCATCACAGGGCACAGTTATTTCACTGCAGTGTTTTCCTGGAGAAAATAACACCATTTGTTTGCCCGCCCATGACAAATAGAATTTCTCATGCTAATGTCAGCCCCAGAGTTCAAACATTCACCTATTGGAAAGATGTCCAGCTCCAGAGGACAGTTAATCTTATTTGAAAAGATATAATTAGAAAAACACACATGCAAAGTCTCATTAGAGATTGAATTCCTCTTCAGCCAGGGAAGGATTTATTTATAAAGCAGCGAAGAGAGAAAGGTTTCTGTGTGTGCGTGTATGGGGGGAGGTTTTGAACTCTTCCAGATCTGTGAAATTTTTGGTCCCGGTTCCATTTCTGGCATCGGATTTTTGATGAGATTTCTCCCTGTCATGGCACAAAAGTGAGCTTTTAATCACCCAATACACAGGCAGCCACAACTGACAACATGTCTCCTTGTTCCAGAAGAAGGAGGGGCGGGGAGGGGAATGAATAATTCAAATGATAATTAGCAGCATAATTATTCCCATTTTTAAAGTAACCTATGGGACAGAACATCAACGAGTGACTCACTGGCAAAGTATAAACAGAACCCGCTTGCACGATGCAGCCCTTCTGCTTAGAAAGGGCTGGTCCCGGTACAATGGAAATGGTCCTCTGGTTTCACATGGCACTGGGAAGCTCTCCCACCAGCTGCCAGTGGGATCGCAATTGACCTGCTGCTTTTGAGCTCGCCTAAGGAAGGAAAGGGAACTCCAGAAAAGAAGAAAGTGGGGGGTGGAGTCGGGGGGCTCCTGGAAAGATTCAGAATTCCTACTATGATTCTCAGGCGATGTCGGTGCAGCAAGCCGAGGTGGGACTGCAGCGTCCATCGACTGACCCAAGCTAGCTTTGATCTAGCTAGCTCGAGTAACAATACAAAGCCGGTGCAGTACAGGCTTCAGCAGAGGCTGTGCAGGACCCTGGGTATGTATTTGAGTGGCTTGCCCTCGCTGCCGGGGTTTCACCCACCACTAGCTAGATCAAAGTTAGCTCAGATATGGCTATACGTCCTGCAGTCAACCTTTTGATTGCAGTGTAGACATACACAGTGTATGAGGCCAGGCCGGGGCACATCAGGGCCTTGCGGCTAGGGAAACTGTTCCTGCTTCTGCTACAGATTTCCTGTGTGACCTTGAGCAAGTCACTTGATGTCTTGGCCTCATCTGAAAAAGAGGGGCTACTAATCCTTCCTTTCTCCGGAGGGTCTATTGAGATTGGAAAGCCTTTGGGGCCAGGAGCTCTCTCTTGCTATGCGTGTGTGCAGAACCTAGCCCAGCTGGAGCTTCAAGGTGCTGCCATCACACAAACAATAATACTCAGAAATGGATCCAAGCTACCCTTGGATAGCAAGGAAATCAGGAGGTGGTTTAGGCAGGTGCATTTTGTGCAGACTGAAGTGGGAGGTGAGATGAGGGTCTGGGGGTGCGGCTACACTACACACTAAGCCTGGTTCTGTGGGACCCGAGCTTGTGGATTCAATTTCCAAGTCTGTGCTTGAGTGTCCACACTGCACTGTAAACCTGGTTTTACACTTGCTGGACCCAGGTCTCACAGTCACGCTAGTGCGCCCAGACGGCACTACTCAGAGCTTCTGATTTGGGTCTGTGAGTAGTGCTGCGTTCACACTGCAAAATGACCGGGCTAGGACCTGAATCGCAGTGGGACTCAGGCTCTGACCCAGGCCCCCTAACAGGCTTCTTGGAACCAGGTCCTGAGTGCTTGCTGATGGGAATCAGACTGATTTGTGGGTGGAGAAAATGGGGGTTTGGGCTCAAACCAGAGTCAGAGCCCATGCTTAGTGTACAATGTAGACATATCTGGGAATCCAAAGAGCAGATCATTCGGGTGCAGGCAAAGAGCTGGCAAATCACCTATGTACTCGGTGGGACGGGGGGAGGAGAGGGCTGTAGTTTTGTCAATTACATACCTGGCCAATAGGGGCTATCAGCCATGTCAGTCTCCCAAACCTGCTGCTTTATGATCAATAGCTTATTTAGGCCAGGTGCATTTTGTGCAGACTGAAGTGGGAGGTGAGATGAGGGTCTGGGGGTGTGGCTACACTACACACTAAGCATACCTAGTCCCTTTATAGCGCCTTTCTTCAGTAGATCTCCAGGTACTTTACAAAGGAGGTCAGTAGCATTATCCCCATTTTACAAAAGGGGAAACTGAGGCACAAAGGGCAGTTACTTGCCCAAGGTCACCCAGCAGACTAGTGGGAGAGTGAGGCATAGCACCCAGGTTTCTTGAATCCAGCCTAGTGCTTTATACATTTGTATAAACCGTTTTGGAGCGGGTTCATCAGCTGATACAACCAATGCTTTACCCTGAGCCCCACTTCAACAACCCTTCCTGCTTTCTCTGCAATGGTCCTAGTCCATTGGTTACAGGACAGTCAGTTCATGGCTGCCACGCAGTGCAGTCACCTCGCCAGCTGTCACCACAGAGCCCCCTCTGTGCCTCAGTTTCCCCTCAGTGATCCAACCCAATTTCACCTGGGTGACCCAACCTGCTCCACTCAGGGCAGATCTCAGGGCAACCGTGTGGAAGAGAACAGCTGGAGGTCTCCAGGTACTTGCACAAGAAGAAAGATGTCTTTAATTTGCCTGGTAATGATCAATATGAAATCAAATCAGACCTTGCATTTTAACGGCGGTGTTCTAATAGAACTCTGCTCACAGCTGAGTGGAGGGTGATCGGAATAATGGGGATTTGGGTGGGGTGAAGTACAGCAGCCAGCAGCCTCTTTTCAGGTCATCAAGCACCAGAATTGTACAGTGTATGCTGAGCTAGGCTCAACTCATCAAAGGAATTTAGGTGCCTAACTCCAATGGGAATTAGACACCTAAATACCTTTGAGGATCCAGGCCCTGCTGCCATGCACTTCTAATGCAATCACAATGGCACGAGGAGGAATCATTATGAGATCACAATGGCTGTTTTGGTATCTAGTCAATGGCACAAGGAACCACCACGCTCATGATCCACTGTATAAGGGCCAAGAACCACAGGAGCTCACTAGTTAACAGCCAGTTTTTCTAACTGCAATTCAGGTCCCACCCTCAGAGATGCCTGTTGATTTCAATAGGCTTTTGCTTAGGCCATACAGTGGGTTTTCAGCCACAGCTTTCAAAGCTTGAGTTAACAGAAGCACTTCCCCCATTGCACAAATGGAGAAACTGAGGCACGATGACTTGCCCAAAGGAACACAGCTGAGGCAGGAACAGAATCCAGGTCTCCTGATTCCACAACCACTGCCCTGCTCACTAGATCTCACCAGCACTTTCGTTGACAGTGATATCATGAATGCTTCAAAATGTGTCGGATGCTGCACAAACACGAGACAATACAGCCCCCGCTCCAAAGAACTGATATGCGTTTCCAGCAGGCAGTGCTCCCTTAAAAAAATAATTAAAGGGGAAAAAAAAAACCTTCCGATGAAATGGACCAATTGAAATTATACAGCAGCTGTTAACATCAACGTCTGTGTTTGCTTCATTTATTGTATTCGGTTTAATCTTGTTCCTGCAACGCTGAAAACATTTGACTCACCTTCTGTTTTTTTATTGGTATAGTATCATTTTGACAGCTATCCTGTTGGCTGTTAATAAATATCTGCTCTTTCTATAATCAATCATAAAACAAATCAAATGGCCGTTTCACTTTTTATTGACTTTAAGCCTAACAAATCTTTTACAGCCTTATTGAATTTCCTCATGTATTAGCAGCAAAGGGAGAGAAAAGCAACCATCACTGGCTATCTCTAGTAAGCACAAAAGGCACAGCCTGGGGGAAAGGGAGGCAAATGTTGCTGTGAGGACACTGGGCTGGGAGTCAGGGGATTTGGAATCTATTCCTGGCTCTGCCACCAACCTGCTGTATCAAAGAATCATAGAAGATTAGGGTTGGAAGAGACCCAGGAGGTATCAAGTCCAATCCCCTGTTGGCAGGACTAACACCAACTAAATTATCCCAGCCAGGGCTTTGTCAAGCTGGGCCTTAAAAACCTCCAAGGATGGAGATTCCACCACCTCCCTAGAGAACCCATTCCAGTGCTTCACCACCCTCCTAGTGAAACAGTGTTTCCTAATATCCAATCGAGACCTCCCCCACTGCAACTTGAGACCATTACTCCTTGTTCTGTCATCTGCCACCACTGAGAACAGCCGAGCTCCCTCCTCTTTGGAACCCCCTTCAGGCAGTTGAAGCCTGCTGTCAAATCCCCCCTCACTCTTCTCTCCTGCAGACTAAATAACCCCAGTTCCCTCAGCCTCTCCTCGTAAGTCACGTGCCACAGCCCCCTGATCATTTTCGTTGCCCTCCACTGGACTCTCTCCAATTTGTCCACATGCCTTCTGTAGTGGGGGGCCCAAAACTGGACACAGTACTCAAGGTGAGGCCTCACCAGTACCGAATAGAGGGGAATCATCACTTCCCTCGGTCTGCTGGCAATGCTCCTACTAATACAGCCCAATATGCCATTGGCCTTCTTGGCAACATGTCACCTGGGGCAGGTCACTTCCTCTCTCTGTTTGTTTCCCCTCCCACTCTTAGTCTGTCTTCTCTAGCCAGAGTGTAAATTCTTTGGGGCAGGGACTCTCTCCGTACAGCGTCTAGCACAATGGGCCCTGATTTCAATTGGGGCTTCTAGGCGCTACTGAAATATATATCATCATTAGGTAGCCTTAAAATGCCTCTTAAGGCCTAGAAATTCTCATGAGACACCTAGGGACATAGATTTGCCAAAGCAGAACAGAGCGAAGATCCTTCTAGGCCAGCCTCCAATATTAGAGATTTCAGAGGAGATTGTAAAGCCCCACGAAACAGAGAGCTAGGTACATATCTAGCCTATGCTAGGGATTTCTGGGTGTCTGGGCCCTGCTCCCTGCTGCCTTTACAGATGAGCCGAGTCTCGTGGGCCACAGCCAACAAAGGTAAAATATGGGGCAGGGGGGCAGTTTGCACCTCGTCTTTTCAGGAGCAGCTGGGAGCTCCAACGTCCTCCTCTGTTTCAGTGGCCCCAGAGGGCGTGCCTACAATGCATTGTGAATCTGGGTCTGTGGGGCCCAGGCTTGTGGGTTCGGTATTTCTGGTGCATCTACACTTGGAGCTGGGGGTGTGATTCCCAGCTTGAAGAGATGTACCCAGGCTAGCTCTGATTGAGCTAGTTCGCTAAAAGTAGAATGTAGCTGTACCAAGACAGGCTAGCCACTCCAAGTGGGTACCCATCCCAGACACTAGACACATGCTTGGGGAAGCTAGCACCTCCTGAGTGCTGCAGCTCAATCGGAGCAAGTGCGGGTGTGTCTTCTCAAGCTGGGAATTACACCTCAGCTCCAAGTATAGACATAGCCTTGGTGGCATTCAAGGCTGCTTCTGATGTGAGACAAGGAAGGGCCCCCTGGGTTCCGCTGGTGAGGGTCAGTGCGGGAGAGGACACAGGAAGGACACAGACTTCAGCGTCTCCTGTGAGGAATCAAGCAGAGACTGTCAGCAGCAGCCCCAGGTGGGCTCCATGCAGGGGACATGCTAAGGTCACACATCAAGTCCAGGACAAGATAGAAATAGGAATAGAACATAGATCTCCTGAGTCCCAGGGCCATGACCCACCCATGGGTTAGGGCCCTAGCCTCAGGAAACATAAATTCAGTTCCTGTCTCTGCCACTGACTCCCTGTGTGCCCTTAAGCAAGTCACTTAGCTGCTCCATCCCTCAATTTCCCCAACTGTAAAATGGGGTGATATCACTGCCCTCCCTTACAGGGATGTGGTGAGGTGCTCAGATACTATGGTGATGGGTGCCAGATCAGTACCATAGATAGACAGACTGCACCATGCTGGCTCTCCAGAGTGAAGGGCCCTCAGTACCTCCCAGGATCAGGCCCATTCTAAGTCAAGAACTACCCTGTAAGCCTCACTCTCTCTATTCCAATGGCTTTGGGGGCTCTCTGGTGCTCCTTGTCATTGCCTGTCACTAACTCCATGGCCCTAGCTCACCCCTCGCCCATCAAGCAGGGCCATTGCCCGCCCCAGCCGTCAGGAGAGGAGCATGTGGAAGAGCGAAGAGGAGTCTGCGAGATGGCTCCTTGGAACACAGAGAGCTGAAAGCACCAGAAATAGCAACACCAGGACATGAATTAAACACGCAGCCGTCTCTTGCCTGTCTCCACAAACGAGTTCAGCTCAGGGCAAATTGCTCTTTTTTCTCCCTGGATGGGGGAAGGAAGGCAGCCAGGGTGAGCGACCAAAGGAAGATGCAATTAACAAGCAAAGCCTACTGTAAACACACAGCAATAGCTCTTTCAGAAGGGGTGTGTGGCAAAGGGAACCACTCCCTTCATGAGGCTCAGCACACTTACACCAAGTTGCTGGACAGGCTGGCAGTTTCTTACCGTGTTTTCATAGGGCCGGACAGATGCAGATCTCCCCGTCTCATCCCCCTAAGGCCAAACAAGCCAGTGGCCCAGTTGGGATTAGAACCCAGGAATCCTGTTCCCTAGTTCTGTTCAGCTAGACTTCAATGGCTGTGGCCTGAGTTTGTGTGATCATACTGACAGGTTTCAGAGTAGCAGCCGTGTTAGTCTGTATTCGCAAAAAGACAAGGAGTACTTGTGGCACCTTAGAGACTAACAAATTTATCCTCTAATAAATTTGTTAGTCTCTAAGGTGCCACAAGTACTCCTTTTCTTTTTGTGATCATACTGTATCTCCTCTTTAAGAGCCGGCTCCAGGAAGGATAAGGCCCTGGGCCCAGATCTTCAAATGTATGTAGGCTCCTAACAGGTGCTACCTTTGAGGACCCTGGGTGCTACCTTTGGGCCCTGCTGCCTACGTCCTAGTACAAGACTGGCCCCATTAGTTCAGATGAGAGTGGCTTGGGTTGACGGTTGCAGCTGCAATCCCGAGTTACCCCAGGGAGGAATTTACCCTGTGACAATTGAGATGAAGTACCCCTTAGGGGCTCAATGCACACTTGGGATTCTCTCGCACTCAGAGGCAATAACAGAAAGCTATTTCAGCCAGGGTACTGTCCTCTCCTACCCGGCCATGCTGGCTTCCCACACACCGAAAGGGGACTGGAAGTATTGGCTGTGTGCAGTACACTCCCCAATTCCTGCGATCCTGCAGTTGTCCATCTCAGGGGGCCTCCTGGTGCAGGGGCTCTGCCAACCAGGGGGAGGCCATGGGGCATGGTATTGACCCCATGCAAACTCACTGGGCTGTCACCCTGCATGATAATGCTGTGAAGACCACATGGAGAGGGATTCTCAAGACACCTACAGTTTAGAGGGGCCCAAACCCCTGCCCAGGTTTTTTTGGGGGCAGGATAAATCCCTCCCATCAACAGGACAATTCAAAGGAAATCTGGCAGTGGGATTTCTCCCCTGTAGGGTCCCTCGAGGTACAGAACAGAACTCAGATGTAGTGACTATCAAGGGCATTCTTCACTGAAGCTGCTGGACATGGACAGACCTTGTGGTTCTCCCTGGATCTCCAGCTTCCAGCCTGCACTGCCTAGTGTCGCCCCATGGGGTCTCCCTCAGGCCCGGCTTGAACTCTGCTGTCACGGAAAGGACGGCAGCTGTCTCTGCCACATCCCTGTTTGCAGGTTCCTCCAGGGAAGGGGGTGACAGCACCCTGTTATTTAGGAAGCTCCTGCCCCTGCAGTCTCACATACTGGGCAAGATCTTAATTGAGACTTGCTGTGATTCTTGCTCTCATGCACAGTACTTCCTGCCCTCTCCTGGGCATCCTGTGAGCTCTGAGCAGGGATCATCCACAGGTGGGTGTACGCCATGTCCTCAGTTTTCCATGGTTACATGAAAGACAGCTGGCCTGGGTGGGGCTCAGTCCCTGCTGCACTGTAGGAGAAGAGATGGAAAGATCTGGATCGGGAAAAATTCAGGGTCTGCTCTCACACCTGTGACACGCCACCCCCAGGTGCCCCTTCCTGCCACATGTAATCTGCTGCCAGCAAATGTCTTGATTCCATTCAAAGACCCGGCGGAATATCAACTTCTCCTGGGAGTTGCCGGACCCGGGTGGATGCCTGGAGAGCCGCGTCTCCTATGCCGAGCTGGGCGGCGGATGATTAGCTTTGCTGACAGTAGTCTTGAGTGGATGTGATGGATAGTGCCTCAATCTGCCTGAAATTCAGAGTCTATCCTTGTCTCGGAAGCTCCACCAGGCAGTAGTGCTCGCTAAGGATTAGCCTGATGCTTGTCTGCAGCTCCAGGGTTCTAGGCAGCTCAGGGAGTGATGGTGGAAATGAAAGAAGTAATTTAACGAGTTAGAGCTTAATGGGGTGGGGGATCCAGGAAAGCATGACTGAGAACTAATGACTCAAGCTGCTGAGAATGGCCTAGATTGGCTCCTGGCTTTGCATTGGACCAGAGGAGCGTCCCCATTGTCTAAAGGGAAATCCATGGGAATTCTCTGCTTGAGCCAGTGTCTCCTCCAATATGTCCAGGCAAGAGACAATTTCTATATCGCTCACATACATACACAGTTAGTAGACAGAATCACAATTATTAGATAAATCACATACATCTACACAATTAGTGTATGGCTCATACACATAATTAGGAGACAGAAGCACAACGATCACATAGATTGCAAATGCCTACACAATTAGTGTGCAGAACACACACAATTAATAGATAGAAACACAATTATACAGCTCACACAAACATACACAATAAATGTGTGGAGCCTATTATTCTATGCATCACACACAAATGCACAATTAGTATATAGATCCCACGCAGTTAGTATATATAGATGTGGTTGTTATCTAGATTACACGCACCATTAGCGTACAGATCACACACAGAATTAGTATATGGAGGCGCACACATGACATAAATTTTACACAAAACCACACACAATAAGTATACAAAGACACCGCTATTATATATGTTGGATATAGACACAATTATATAGACCACACTCACACACTTGGTGAGCTATGGTTAGAACCCCTGCTTCTTCAGCCCTGAAAGACACAGGCCTCTAGACCCTGAGCTAAAGAAGACCATGTGGCATGGATGCCTAATAGCAGGTCCCTTATCTTCTGTGTGGCTCAGGCACTGGAGGGCAACTTTGCGCACAGTCACAAAACTGGCCTGTTACCGAGGCAGGAGGCAGACACGGCTTTGCAGCAGGGCTCAGTGCTTTATTAGCCTCTATTCCATCTCCCTGCCATGGCAAGGAGCTGGTGTAGCTTCAGCCCGACACGCGGGCACATAAGTCAGGAAGGTCATAGAGCCCGTTGTCAGGATGCCTTTTGCCCCCAACAGGCATAGCCAATCAGTCCTCTTTGCCCACTCCCACCCAGACTGGCCACTTGCCTTTGTTTTCTATGAGAGCTGTACTGCAATGGTGTGCAGAGAAGAGAGGGATCCTGCAGGGCGGATGAGGGGGGATGGATGCACAAGGCACTAGGGATTTCCCAGTTCCTAGATGCGCCCGCTGCCTGTTGCTTTTCCCATTCCTGCCACTCACAGGAGCTCCCCTGACCCATGCCATGCCTGGTGCATCCCCCTCCCTTTCCTGCTGCTGCCTTGCCCAGGGAACCCTCACCCTGCTGGGCAGCTCAGAGATTCAGTTAGCGTGCGGCTGAAAGCTAAAGGAAGGGCTTTTCACCCATCACCCTGTAGCTGGGAACAGGGATTCTGCTGCCTCTAATCCAGGACCACCGAACCCCTGTTCTCCACAACAGTGGAGATTTTTGCTCTTTCTGGGAAAAGGTTAAGTTCTGCTGTGGATGGAGGGCTTTGGGTTAGTTGCTGGGCCTTCTCCAAGGAAGCCGAATTTTTCCCCTTTCTTTGAAAGTCCTTCCATTCCTGGGCTCGCCAAGCTGGTTCTGCCCCACTAATGAGGCAGCATTATCCCCCTGTTGCAGGTAGGGAAACTGAGGCATAAAACTGGGAAGTAACTTTCCCATGATCACCCAGCAGGTCAGAACCGGGAATCAAATCCAGGTCTCAGCCCAGTTTCCAGTCCACCAGACTGTACTGTTTTGCTAAATGAAGTGGCTTTCCATTGAATTGTCACAAATTAACAAGGAGCTACTTGGGAAGTCAAATGTGCTTCTTCTTCGGACAGCATGCGAAACCCAGACCAAACTCAGCCCTTCCTGTTACAAAGCCAAAATACAATCCGTCAGCTCTTCCAAAGCCCCTATCGCAGGTTTGGACCACCCTTCCCGCAAATCCCCCTTCTCTAAATCTCATGTCGCTTTCCCCAGAAACTCACAGCAAACATCAGACTAGATGGCTGGAGAAGCTTCTCCAGAGATGCCACAAATCACAGCAGAATATTTCTGATGACTCAGGGTTGCATCTTTGTCGGTTGATTCATCCAGACATGCTCTTTGCATGCATTGTGCCTGGAACTCCCTCCGGCAAACTCCAGGATCTGGTATTTTAGAGGGGGAGAGAATTTTTTTTTTTAAAGCCTCTTGTTTCAGCTCAGCAGTTCACAATCAAACTTTCCCTGAGTGCTGGCAGCAGCCTTGCAAGCCATTTCTGTTTGATAGCTCAAGGTTTTATTCACCTAGATAATGAGTTTGGCAGGAGTTTAGTAAGTGTCAACTGAAAGGGAATTTAGGAGTTGTAAAGATAAATTTGGTGTGGTGTTTTTTTTAAAAAAAATCTCAATATTCACTCAGACAATGCAAGAGGCAGGCTTCTAAGTCCATATTCTATTTATTTGCAGTAGGCTCTTTCAGGCACTGTAAATATTTCAAAGTCCCAGCAAAAATCCCACTGCATGTAAATTCTATTTTTTTTTTCCTTCCTGGATGACATGATTAGATTAACATGGGGGGGAAAGGGAAAAGAAAAAAAGAACAAAGCTTTAGCAACCCAGCTTTTCCTTTCCAGCACAATGCAGTCATGCAAAGAGAGAATTCTTTCGCTGGCAAGACAAAAATACAGGGCCCTTGTGCAAAGTTCTGAGATAAAAAGGGAGACTTAGAAAAGGCTCAGCTGGGTTTAAGCACCTGCTTTTTTTTTTTTCTTCATGCTCCATAATTTTAAAAATCCCCTCTCTTCTTAAAGGTGCCCTGAGCAGAATTCTGCAAAGATGCATCAGGTGCACTGGCTGGCCATGTGGCTCCTTGGGATCTGAGGCCAGGCCCATCAAGAGAAATTCTGGCCCCTGGTACATCATGTTCGCTGGGGCCCCACCCCTCCCATTTCACCCCAGTTCCTGACTATGGCTGAGGGTTCTGCTACCCAAGGGATTTAGATGCCTAGTTCCTCTAGGCAGATTTCAACACTACAGCTTGTGTCTGTTTTCCAGGTAGAATCTCTCTTTAATAATAAAGGGGCATTAAACCTACTCCCAAAGCTCTTGTTTCAATGCAGCCATTTTGTGCAATGTGTGAAAGGTACGTGCAGGGGCTATATTGCCTGGTGTTTTCCTCTGAGCCTTGCAGGCTTTCCCCAGCCTACACAGACAGGTTCCAGGTGCCACGATCTAAGGGACACTAGGAGTCAGATTCAACCATCTCTCTTATCCAGGCATTGCAATACAACTCCCAGCAAAGGTTAGAGCAGCCCTATGGAGCTTTGCAGGGGCTCAGAATTGCCGAGGCTACATCCACCCTGGCTACGTCCTTCCCATCTCCAATCTGTCCCCTCTTCTCTGTCTTTGCTCTGCTCCCTGGGCCCGGGGCTGCTGTACAGATGGTGCAGGCTGGTGGTACCGATTCTGCACCTGAACATAGGAGCGCCGCAAGCTGAGGGAATTCCCTGGGGTCTCCTTAAGCCAACAATGAATAGTGCCCTATCTGATGTCACTCTTGATATACCCCAGCATAACTCCAGGGTCTCCAGCGGAAGGAGAGTAGACACGGACTCCCAGGTCTCCAAAGTACCATCTGACTGGCCAGCTGAGTTTTCCAGGTGATGTCGCAGCCCTGCCCTCGGCTTCCAGGGGCACCTCATCACAGGGGAAAGAAATCCTTAGGCCAGTGATGTGAAATCCCTGGTGCAGACATGGCCTAGGTTCCTTCTGCTCAATGCAGCAGCCCAGAGCATCACATGTCAGTTTTAAACCAGCCCAGGCTGCTTGGAAACATTCTTCCCTGCTAAATGACATCCACGATGTCAGAGATAGTCTGGGCATTTGAGGAGGTGGGGGAGAAAATTAGTGAGAGTTGGGAAATACCCTCTCCCTCTCCCCGAAGTGTCTCTGCTCCAGCAGCAGTTTTAGCAGCTATGGTCTACTGCAAATACCTGAAACTCAGGGCTTGAATCGGGACCTCAACTTTGGGCAGGGCCAGCTCTAGGTTTTTTGCCACACCAAGCGGAATGCTGCCGAAGCAAAAAAAAAAAAAAGGGGGGGGGGGATGTGGAATGCTGCTCCTTGAAAAGCGCTGCTCCAAGCATGGGCTTGGTTTGCTTGTGCCTAGAGCTGGCCCTGACTTCGGGTCAGGAAGGAATTTTCTCTCAGGCGGGAATTTCACCTTCCTGTGAAGCATGGGACAGGACTGATCTATTAGGATCAAGTGGGCATATTCCATAGGATTGATCGTTTCCTGTAGTGGCAGGCATGGGGAGTCGATGCTGGTCTTTCATGCTGAGCTCACGGTAGGGTCTTGCCTACCCACCACCGTCACTGCACCAATGCAGACTCAGCATAGACGGGCGAAGCTGCTTTTGGCACGGGGGCAGTTTATCCTGGTTTCAAGCCCTGGTGCAAATTGTGGTGCAGGACGATTTAGCCCCTGAGCACTAGGTGTTTGCACTACATCTGTACTCGAAATCCCTGCTGCAGACATGACCTAGGTTCCTTCTGCTCAATGTAGCAGCCCAGAGCATCACACATCAGTTTCAAACCAACCCAGGCTGCTTGGAAGCATTCTTCCCTGCTAAATGATGCTTTCTGCCTCTCTGAACACTCTGTTACAGACCCAGCCACCATGTTTTAAACATCAGGATCAATAAAATACGTAGCCAAAGGCATAATGCCATTTACACACGGACAGATACAAACATCCAGGCCCAGAAGGAAATAAGCCATCAGAGCTCAGGGGAATGTTATTGCCATGAAACATCACAAGGGTAGAGGGTTCTTTCCAACAATACAGACTCTCTGCCTGCCTTCCGCTCACTGTGAGTGGCTAATTAGTGCTAAAACACTACGTCGCGGCACCGATTTCATACTCCGTCCCAATCCATTTTCCACCCCCCCCCCAAGCCCTTTAAAGTGGAACATTTTTAAGAAGGATTTGGGGAGAGGTATGGGGGAACCGCGTTTTGAGTCAAGTATCAATATGTTTCTATTCCATAAAACAAACCCCCCTGAAGTTAAAGATTATTTACATTTTAGATACGGGTAACAACCATAATCTATTTGATTAGGCGAGGCTTGAATTAAGTACCAAATTTATCTCTTTACATTGTCAAACTTAATAGTAGCTTAAAGATAAACCTCATTGAAACTCCGGCTTCCCTGCTGGGCTAATTAACACCCATTTAGTCTCTTAAACCTTTGATGGGTGTTGCTGTTCCAGAGCATTGGCAACAGGCAGAGCTGTTCTAATAAATCAGAGCAAAATCTAGGCCAAGCGGCGCAAGCCAAAAAACTCTCCAACCAGGTGCAAAGGGTTTCCAATGCAATTAAGGAGATAAAAGCACGCGGCTGATTAAACACTGCTACTGGTTCAGTGTCTCCGTTTCAGGGCCCGGCACCAATGCAGCTGATAGCATGAAGCATGGCCTGCCTCCTGACTTCCTTGTGTTTCACCTAAAGCTTGAGTGCTGCCGCGACAGGGCCATGTATTGGGTCAGATTCTTCCCTCCTTTGGCCCTTGATCTTCCCCGCTCCAGTGCCGATCAGGAACTCGGTTGAAATCAATGGCGTTACATCAGGCACGAGATGTGGGATCAAGCCCATTGTCTTCACCCCCAGCAGGCGCTAGATTGATTACTTGGACAAAGATGAACAAAGACTCAAGGACTGTAGGAACTGTCCCATCAGAATATACCAAACACCCATCGAATCCGTATGGTGCCTGAGATTGGACTCCTCAGAGGAAGGCGCAAAGCCTGCGCGGTGCATTGCACAGGGCAGAGCAACAGGAGTAATAATTTACCATTCTTCGCACACCTGCACCGCCCCCAGGTAGGGGGAGCACCAGGGCAAGAGTTTGGTGCGAGGGGCCCTGGGCTGCAATCACAACTGTGCCGCTTGCCACCTGCAGCTGCGGGGAAGCATCCTGATTCCAGTGCATCCAGTCGGTGTGTAGGGGACAATGACTGAGCCCAAACCAATTAACCCTTTGAAAGATGAGAATTGGTGGGCAGAATTATCCTTGACCCAGAGGCCGTGATTCTGGGTTGCATTCGGGTCTCTGCGGGATGCTGGAATCTGAGCTCTACCCACTGGGAAATCCTCCTGATGGGTGCGTGTGTTGGGCATCCCTCCTCCACTTCCCTACATTGCACCGGGGTTAGCCTCATAATCTAGAGACCTAAAGGTGGTTTAAACCCACCTCCCTGTCCTGCCTGGGCCGTTCAGCACAGGATCAGGGCCACATTCTTTCCCTTGCACCAATGGATGACAGCGGAGGAGCAGTCGAGGGAGAGTCAAAGCTTGAGATGTGCTGTGCATGCAGGAGGGGGCCGTGGAGAGCGCCAGGCCAGGGAAAGAAGATGCCACATTTAATTAGCTTTCTGTAAAACTAGATTATTTTTAGCATTCATCTCAAAAAGGGAACTCCTCCAAATGAACAAAAGAGAACGCGCAGGGCAAGGAAACCATTAATTGATTCCCTATTAATCAACCTCTGCAAACCACTTGGAAGATCTGAAAACTACTTCCTCTTGAGCAAAGGACTTATCCCTGGGTTTAAAGGAAGCTGCCTTTACCTTGAATCTGCCAGGTCAGAGGAGGGAAAGGACTAAACCGCTCCTTAATTTCTCTTATCAGAGAACCAATTCCTCACCTCACTGCCCTGCTCTTAACACGGTTGCATTCTGACCATTCCAGGCTATTTCTGGAACTGACAGCAGCTTTCCTGACATGAGCAGGAGGAGTCAGTTATTAGACGATTCAGAGTAGCAGCCATGTTAGTCTGTATCCGCAAAAAGAACAGGACGACTTGTGACACCTTAGAGACTAACAAATTTATTAGAGCATAAGCTTTCGTGGCCTACAGCCCACTTCATCGGATGCATAGAATGGAACATATAGTAAGAAGATATATATAATAGATACCATTAACTTGGGTTTGAATAGAGACTGGGAGTGGCTGGGTCATTACACATATTGAATCTATTTCCCTAAGTTAAGTATCCTCACTCCTTCTTGTCAACTGTCTAAATGGGCCATCTTGATTATCACTACAAAAGGTTTTTTCTCCTGCTGATAATAGCTCATCTTAACTGATTAGCATCTCACAGTTTGTATGGCAACTTCCAATTTATCTGTATGTATATATATATCTTCTTACTATATGTTCCATTCTATGCATCCGATGAAGTGGGCTATAGCCCCACGAAAGCTTATGCTCTATTTGTCTCTAAGGTGCCACAAGTACTCCTGTTCTTTTTTCAGTTATTAGAGGTTGTTTCTGGGATTTAATCTATAAACCAACCTACATTCGAGGCCTGGTTCTTCTCCCTCTTCTTCCCGTGACTACCCACACCCGTGATGGTATTGTGAGTCTCATGATTATTTGGTCCCAACTCCTGGAGTCATGGGAATAGGTGAGATTTTCAGTTGTCATTTAAAAACAAAAATAAGTTTCTAGCCCGCCTGGTTGCAAAGACAAGCCTGAAAACATGTCTTGGGTGTGGCCTAAAGGTTCAAAAACAAGAAGGAAAGAAAGTGAATCCAAAATTGTTACTTTTTAAAAAATCTCATGATTTTTTTAGCCAGTCTCATGATTTTGGAACATTTGGGGTTGGCACTGTCCCCAGTGTGAATTGGAAGTAACTCCAGTGCAGTTGATGGAACTCCCCCCATGTAAACACACAATCACATCCACTGCATTCCACGAGAAGCAGACAGCAAGTGATTCTGATCTCATGCTGGCACAGACTCCAGTGAAGTTACCCTTGATTTACACTATTGTAAGTAGAATACTTAGCAGAGTTGGTCAACAATTTTCCATCAAAGTGTTTTTCTCAAATCAGGTTAAGCCAGGAAGAGCTCCAAAATCAAGCGAATGTACAACAGTGTCCTATCCTCCAGACCATATTGCTCCTCGGGCAAAAAGCACCCCAAGAAGTACTTATCTCCCCTACCTTCTGGAGCAACCAAAACAATTTGGGCTCAAGATAGCAGGCGGTGGATAGAAGAGGTTCTGGATTGCTGGCCCCAGAACCAGTCTTTTTTCCATCAAGTCAGCAATATCCTGTAAAAGGAGACTTTAGCCAACAGGCAAGTGAAATGGAATCAACTATCTTTTATGCTGCCCAGGGATGCCAGGGTTTGAAATTGTTGCATGAACCTGGCTTCCATCCATGGTGCAGCTCTTCCAGATACACATGGATATTTCATTCCCCCTATTTGCCCACTGATGATCCCGTGGTAACATGATTTAATAGTAAGCACAGGACTGGGGAACCAGTAGAGGTGGGGTCTATTCCCAGCAATACCACTGACTTGCTGTGCAACCAGGGGCAAACCATTTATCCCCCTTATGCCTCAGTGTCTTCACTCATAAAAAAGAATAACAATTTACACCTCCAGATTTGTCATAACACATTTCCATAATGGACCTGCCATCGGCCACCCTTGGGAATTGAACCAGTGACCTTTCCCACCCTAAGTCCAAAGGAAAGGCATCAGCCTCTTCATTATGAGGAATTGTCAGGCTTTTATCCCAGCCACTAGAGGGCACCATGTCCTCAGGCACTTACTGTGCTACGGTTCCATCCAAACCTGGCAATTTAGCCAACAGAGAGAGTTTCGTTTTCATTCCTCTGCAGTTTCCAAGCACCATCTCACACCTCGTCAGCTCTCTCTTTTCTAAACCGCCTCTGCTCTGCTGCAGTTCTCATCCCTCTCAACAATCCCACCCTTGGAGGCAAAGAAAATATGGCTCTTTATTTCCCTTCCTGGGGGTCATTTGCGATAAAAATTATACATTCAGCCATCAAAATTATCACCCTCAAGGTTTTATATCCTACTTGCTGGCTGAGGAGTTCTGGAATGAGTTCCCTTTGGGCTTCAATCCACATGCCCTATAGAGCAAGCAGAAGACCGAACCAGGGTTCTGAATGGGCCACATCTACCGGCTACGCAGGCCAGACTAACTCAGCCAGCAAAGTCAGCTATCCAACCTTTGTCTCCTCCCACCAGCCCTGCTAAACCTTTCTTTCCTGGGAGCCGGCACTGTTTGATTTCAGCCCAGGCTGTGTTCAAGACCGGACACATTTTCGTGAATGGGTCTGCAAGCTGTGGTGTCAATTTTTCAGAGGAGAGAGAGCGAGACAGGGAAAGAAATGACACGTTTCAGTGCTTCATTCATATGTCTTCCTTGGCTTTGATTAAGCCCATCTCAGGCTCACCAAGTGCGTAGGTGGGAAGACACCGGGGACTGAATTCAAAGCTGACGCACGGGCACCATAAGCTACATGTCAGCGAGTGTCAATCGGCGCCGGTTACATGCTGAGGAGGTGGAAAAGCAGGGTTCTAGCAGGACAAGCATCTCGCAGAAGGGAATTAGATAAAACACAGCATCAACTTCCCTATGCGTCCATATTGGATTCACTTTGTTAACCTGTTCCAATTTCCTTCTAAATTGCAGGGTTCTATTTCCATTCTTAGCTCTTTCTTTCTCATTTATTACTGTTATTAACCATGTTCATTACCGTAAAGCCAAAGGGCCAACCAAAAATGGGGCCCCATCATGCTAGGTTCTATACAAACTCATAGTAGCAGATGGTCACTACCCCAAAGCGCTTGCAATTAGTCTTACTTGTCCATCAAAGACCCTTTAAAATCTTTACCCTTATCCAGTCTTTTTCACTGAGTGTGCCAAGCCTGCACATAGCAAACAGCTAAGGGTGTTTGTTGGGATTATTACTGCAGTATTTTCTTGAGGCCCCAGCCAAGATCATGTGCTAGATGCTGTACGGACGTCAGGAGAGCTTACAATCTCAGTAGCTAAAATGGAGAAAGGAAGGATAGTTCTCCCCTTTTTTCAGATGAGGCACAGAGAGATCAAGGGACTTGCCCGTGGTCACACAGGTAGTCTGTGATAGAGACAAATCAGACCAAGGGAGGAAGAAAGAAAGGATTATCATCCCCATTTTACACATGAGGATCTGACACCCAGAGAGATACATGCCTGGCCCATGATCATACAAGCGGGATGATTCTCTACAACCCTACAGGACCTTGTGTCCTCACACACAGCAGTGCAAAAGGCCTGCAGCACACTAGCAAATCAGAACAGTCAACCACTTTTCATGGGTGTAAAGGAGGACAAGTGATATGCGGCAATGAAGGATCAGTCCCAACATGTGGTAGAGGCAGAATTGAATTGAATTGCAGACCTCCTGCATCCCAGTGCAGGGCGTTAAAGATTGACTCCCAGTGTTGACTCCCAGGGTTCTCTTTGCACTGGTGCAGCTGTACCAGTGTAAACGCTAGTGCAGACCTGATAGTGATGCATATGCTCTGTCTTCCAGAGCATTCTGACCATTGGCCCTTCAATGGTGCTAGTGCAACGGTGGGAGATTTCCCCCAAAATAAGAGTCTGTCATTGTCAACTCAGACACTCTGCAATTTCCTATAGAGCCCCGGTGTGGATCTGAGCAAGCAGATACGAAGCATAACCAACACAGTTTGAAGTTTCAGAGTAGCAGCCGTGTTAGTCTGTATTCGCAAAAAGAAAAGGAGTACTTGTGGCACCTTAGAGACTAACAAATTTATTAGAGCATAAGCTTTCGTGAGCTACAGCTCACTTCATCGGATGCATTTGGTGGAAAAAACAGAGGAGAGATTTATATACACACACACAGAGAACATGAAACAATGGGTTTATCATACACACTGTAAGGAGAGTGATCACTTAAGATAAGCCATCACCAGCAGCGGGGGGGGGGGGGGAAAGGAGGAAAACCTTTTATGGTGACAAGCAAGGTAGGTTTCAGAGTAGAAACCTGTGATTATGCAAGGCACTGAATTTAGCCGTATAGAGTGAAGCAAGGTAGGCTAATTCCAGCAGTTAACAAGAATATCAGAGGAACAGTGGGGGGTGGGGTGGGAGGGAGAAATACCACAGTTTGAAGTGTTGACTCGATTGTCAGTTGTAATTTGTTCTGCATTGGTTAGGGAAGATACCTAAAGTTCTCCAATGAAGGAACAGAAACAATGTTGTGTGACTTACATAACCAATGAGCATTCACACAAGTAAAGTTCAGCACTTGGACTTTTGATGAAAATGAGTGAACCTGGTCAATCCAGAATGAGCTTTGGCATTCAAATGAACATAGGCAGAATAAGAATAATTCTCTGCCCAGCATTGGTGACGGTGCCCTCTCTTTATGCTGCTTTCCCAAAAAGAACACAATAGGAATTGTTCACGAATGAAAGAATTGCCACAGTATAGAATTCGGATTCATGAAAACGCACGAGCTCTGGTTGCCCGTACCAATGAAGAGGGGACGTGGAGGGAGATGAAGGAAGTTTGCAGTAAGGTTCACCTTCCCTGAAGCAGCCAGTTGTCCCAGGATCTGGGCTGAAGCTCGTCAGTTTCCATTTACATGGGGCTTCACTGGAGTGGAGGAGGGCACTTTGATTGGTTTCCTAATTTGCTTTCAGTTTGAGGTTGGACCCCCCCCCCGTAAATTTAACCACTAAATGAAATTCCATTGTTTTTAATATTCTTTATTATTTGCATTACAGGCAGTCATGGACTAGAGCCCCAGTCTAAGTAATTCAACCAAATTCACCCAAATCAAATGAGTTTCACCTGGTTCTAAATGAAACTAGAAATCCCTTCCCACGATACTCAGAGAAGGCTTCAGTCAAACCTCAGCCCTGGTTCATCCTAAAGATTTGTTATGGCAGGGGCTTCAGGCTTTGACAGACCTTGATCCCTCTTGTTCTCTGCCTGGGGCACACAACTGTTTAGTAGCCTGAGGCCATTAATACTTTGGTCTAATTACAGTTGTTGGGTTCAGTGTGTGGGAGGCTGCCTGGCTGGTGTTGGTGGCCTGTGACATACAGAGGTCAGATGATCTGGAGATTCCTTCTGGCCTTAAACTCTATGACCTGAACTCTCGGAAAAAGGCTATTGCAATTCAAAAAAAATCAGACTTTAACTCAGAGAAATATTAGGTCGCATCCCATGCGAGAAAAATCTAAAGGACCAAGGAGTTGAGGAGAGCTGGCAGTTTCTCAAAGAGACAATATTAAAACCACAACAACAAACTATCCCAGTGCGAAGGAAAGATCAGAAGAATAATAAGAGGCCAATATGGCTCCATCAGGAGCTCTGTATTGACCTGAAAATCAAAAAGGAATCCTGAAAAAAGTGGAAACGCGGACAAATTGCTAGGGAGGAGCACAAAAGAACAGCACAAGGATGTAGGGACAAAATCAGAAAGGCTAAGGCACAAAATAAGTTACACCTAGCAAGGGACCTAAAAGGCAGTAAGAAGAGGTTCAATAAAAACATTAGAAGCAAGAAAAAGATAAGCAAAGTGTAGGCCCACTGCTTGGCGAGGTTAATGAGCTAATAACTGATGACACCAGGAAGGTGGAGGTGTTTAATACCTATTTTGCTTCAGTCTTCTCTAAAAAGGTTAATTGTGATGAGACACTTAACACAATTAGTATTAATAACAAGGGGGCAGGAACACAAGTTATAATAGGATAAGAATGGATTAAAGAATATTTAGATACTTAGGATACTTAAGAAACTAGCTGAAGCAATTTTGGAACTGTTAGCAATTATCTTTGAGTATCTTTCTTTAAAAAGAGAAACCAACAGGACCTGGGGAATTATAAACCAGTCAGCCTAATTTTATATATGGAAACGTACTAGAATAAATTATTAAACAACCAATTTGTAAGCACCTAGAGGACAATAGAGTTGTCAGGAATAACCAACGTGGATTTGTCAAGAATGAATCATGCTAAACCAACCTAATTTCCCTTTCCCACAGTGCTGCTAGCCCAGCGGATGGGGGACCTGTAGATGTGATATATCCTGATTTTAGTAAGGCTTTGACACAAGTCCCACATGATATTCTCATAAGCAAACTAGGGAAATATGATCTAGATGAAATTACTATAAGGTGGGTGCAGAACTGGTTGAAAGTCCATACTCAAAGAGTAGTTATCAATGGTTCACTATCATATTGGGGGCATATATCTAGTAGAGTATCTCAGAGGTCAGTTCTTGGTCTGTTACTATTCAATATTTTCATTAATGACTTGGATAATGGAATGGAGAGGATGCCTATAACATTTGCATATGACACCAAGCTGGGGAGGATTGCAAGCAATTTGGAGGACAGATTAGAATTCAAAACGACCTTGACAAATTGGAGAAATGGCCTGAAACCAATGAGATGACATTCAGTAGAGACAAGTGCAAAGTACTACACTTAGGAAGAAAAAAATCAAATGCACAACTACAAAATGAGAAATATCTGGTTTAAATGTGGGTAGTGCTGCTGAAAAGGATCCGGGGGTGAGAGTGGATCACAAATTGAATATGAGTCCACTTTAGGAAATTTATGTACAAACTGGAGAGAGTTCAGAGGAGAGCAACAAAAAATGATCAAAGGTTCAGAAAACCTGACCTGTACAGAATGGTTAAAAAGCTGGGTATGTTTAATCTTGAGGAAAGAAGATGGAGGGGGGACCTGGTAACAGTCTTCAGATATGTTAAGGACTGTTATAAAGAAGACTGTGACCAATTGTCTCCATGTCCAGTGAAGGTAAGACCAGAAGTAATGGGCTTAATCTGCAGCAAGGGAAATTTAGGTTACCTATTAGGAAAAACTTTCTCTCAGGGTGGTTAAACTCTGGAACAGGCTCCCAAGAGAGGTTGTGGAATCCTCATCAATGGAGGTTTTTAAGAACAGGTTGGACAAACACCTGTCAGGGACAGTCTAGGGTTACTTGGTCCTGCTTCAGTGCAGGGGGCTGGACTAGGTGACCTTTCGAGGTCCTTCCAACCCTGCGTTTCTATGATTCTATGACTCTATGGCTTTGGGTTCTATAATGCAAAGATCCTGATGGGGATAAGCCTGGAATGGAGACCAGAGCCAAATCTCTACAGATATTGGGGTAGATCCATTCCTAATCCCGATCCAGGTCTGAGCTTCGCGGCTGGGAAGATAGATTCTGTCAGAACATTGGAGCTAAATCTCCTTGAGCTTAGGGGTAGTTTGGATCCAGAGGCAAACATCATGCCTCCAGTCCTTCTCTTGGGCTGGGAGCAGATTGAGAGAGGAGCCAGGACCCCACTACCCCCTCCACTCTGTTCTGTAGTTCCCAGCTTGGAGGATGTGCTGCACCTTCCCCGCATGTGGTGGGATTACTACGGGCACCAGGTCACCTGGAGCCACATGAAGAATTCTGGCTGAATAAACTGCAATGCAACCCCATCTTGCCCCTCCTAGCATGCCTCCTGGCACAAGCTGCAGCCTTCCCTCTGCACAGCTCCAAACCAAGGGCCAGATGCCTTGTGTAAATACGGACCAGTGTAAATACGGACTAACTCCACCACAGCTGGGGAAGTTGCTCCATTTTTATAGCCATGTGAGCAAGGGCAAAATGTGTCCCCACATCTTCAGCACAGAAATAATTCATGCCCAAAGTCCCTTCTCCCATGAGCCATCATCAGACTTGGGGATGGCTGGTGCCCCTCACCAGTATACATATTGCTTGGTGGCTACTTTGCTGACAAACCCAGCCTCACCCGCCCCCATCCTGGCAAACTCCCAGAGCAGGCCGGTGGAGATGGGCGTTGATCCCAGTGCACGGCCAACTCATGGGAGTTTTTGAATGGGTGGGGGCGTTGATGGCTTCAGTCTTCCCACAGAGAGTAGAGCTTTGCAAGCTGTTTCTGGTGCTAGAATAGACATGGATGGAGGGAGGTAGGGAGCAGAGAAGGCAGGTGATGCAGCGCTTGTGAGGCTGGTGCAGCCTTTGGTTGTTAAAACAAGAGAGAAAGAGAGAGAGTGAAATAGACCAAAAGGGGGAAAATGTCCCCCCGTTCCCCTTAGATTTGCTTTTTTCTTTTTCTTTCTTTCTTTCTTTTTTTTTTTTTAAGCTCTTGGCTCAAATGTATCCAAAAGGGAAGAAAAAAAAATAAATGAAGCAGAAAGCTGTTAGGATTCCCTCTGCCTCTTTTCAACCTCGTTCGTTTCTAGCCACCGCCTGAATGAAGCGGAGCTAATGTCCCAGTGCATTCCAGATTAAGCACAAATGCTTGGTGCAGATAAATTGAAAAACCTCAGCCCTGGAATACAGACTTGTGTACTGGTGCTGTCAGGTTATAAAGAGAGAGAGAGAGAGGCTGTCTACAGAAGAGCAGATAAAAAAGAGAGAGCAGTTTGTTGGATGCTTTTATGTCTTGCCGTAGGCAAGAGATGGCTTTCTAATGGGAAAACATGAAACTATGCAACACAAACACATATATACACACACACACACAGTACAATGTATATACATATGTACATACATATATACACAGAGTACAAGCTATGTACATACTATATCTAAATATATACACAGAGTATACTCTATAAATACTATATAGAAACACAGAGCAGGCAAAATACATACACACAGAGTACAATACACACACAAAGTACACTGTCTCTATATATAACACACACACAGAGTACAGTCTATGTACATGCTCACCACAGAGGTTCCCAAACTGTGGAGTGTACTCCCCTAGGAGGGCACAGAGGAACATTCGGAGTGGGGCGCAGCTTTCTGGAATGTTGCGGTGTGACACCACTTCATTTCTTACATTCCAGAAGCCGAATGCACAAGAACCAAAAACAGAGAGAGAGAAAGCAGACTGTTCCCTAAGGCCAAAAGGCACAACTCCCCCCATCTTGCTCTAACTGGCCCTTTGCAGACTGAACACTGAGGACACAGATTGCACGCTACCCTCTGAACCTCCTACCCTGCAAACAGAACCAGGAAACTCCTTGAAATTTAAAGTGACAGCTGGTCATTTAAACAATTTTTAAGGCACCACAGGTAGTGGCAAGAATGTGTAGTGCACAAATTCCCACCCTATGGGCAGGGATGGCCCTGCCTTTCCCATCTTGCTAGATTCCAGACAGGTGGCTGTCAGAGTATCTGGGGACAGAAGATGAGTCACTGGGTGCAGAGGAAGAGACAAGGAGCCAGTGCTGGGTGGAGGTGTTTGAGCAATGAGCGATTAACTGGAGTAGGTGTCTGAAGAGAGCATGAAGGGCTGTATTGAACTGGAACCAGAGAGGAACAGGGGAAATGGCAGAGCTGCGTGGAGAGGTGGGCACGTTCCACTCCCCGCAGGAGCCCCCCTTGCTAGCAACAGTGAGGGCTGCATTCCTACTTTAACTGCAATTTAATTAACTCTCTGTTTCAATTAACTCCTCCATTTGCCTCATCTCCCTTTGATTGAACTAAACTGGTCCCACAGTCCCCTTTAAAAACTGCTTCTGGGCTGCGTGGTGGGGGTAATAGAAATGACCCATTTCTAGGCTGGCTCGGCCCCCACTGGGCTCAGACCCAAAGAGTGGCCTATTGGATCCCAGGTAGCTGTTCTGAAGAAAGGGGCACGGGTGGGGCTTGGGGGAAGGGTCCCAGTGGGGGCCAGTTTCCCACTTGGAGGGTTGCAAGTTAGCACGTCACGGTGGGGAAAGGTCAGAGGACTGGGGCGCAAATGAAATCATTTCCCATCCTCGGCGCTAACTTCCCCCATATAGAAATAACATCAATCTAGCCCAGGATCTTTAAGTGAAACCGACTTTGATCGTTACCCGTTCGAACTTTCAATCAACATTTCAATTCGTGCCGGAGAAGTATCATGCCGTTCAGCACAGAGAGACAGACAGACAGACAGAGAGACAGAGAGACAGATTGTAAAAAAAACCCACCCTCCCCCCTTACACACAGCCATGAGACAAGACGCTTAAACCATGCAGCTTCTCTCGGTGCATGAGCGAGGCAGACGGGCTTGGAGAACTGATACCTCGCAGGGACTAGGTGTGCAACCCACTGCTGCATTTTTAAGAAAGAGAGAGTGAATCTTGCCTGTGGGGGGTTTCCCCTCCCTAAATACTTTGGGCTGGATTCATCCCCATGTTGTCAGAGAGACTGAGCGCAGGTAGCTTGTGCCTTTCCTAGTCAGGAGTTGTGGCCCCGATTCTGCAAAGGGCAGCCTGCAGCATCTGGTTCAGTGGTTCCTGGGGAATCTTGCAAGGGGGCAGAATCGCTACCCTGGCCACACCGGCTCCCGTCCCTGTTCCACCCCCTCCTCTAATCCATCCCTTAATGCCTCCTGTGCCCAGAGCTGGTTCTATGCCTGGGCATATTCCCCGGAGGGGCCCTTCCACCTCCTGCTTTGTGACAGTCTTAGGACACCGGCCACATGGCAGAGATGGGCTAATCAAAAACATTTATTGAAGCCAGCTTGCACCTTTCCCAGCTCTTCCGAACTGCAGGTGAGAGCCGTTATTGGCGGTAAGGAGCCGCGGAGGCTAACACCACCCAGTTAACCAAATGCAGCAGCAAGAGCGCGCGGGACCAGTTCAATGCCCATTGAGATCAGTGGGAGTTTTTCCATTGTCTTCAGCGGGAATTGGATCAGGCCCCAAATCAACAGTGATGATGCATGGCTTGGACTCCTGGCTGTGGAATACTGTAACATTTTGGTTGCTAAGAGAAATCTGGTCCTGGATTTCCCTTCCCCACACACCCGGGCATCAGGTGTAGCTTGGCCTGCAGGGCCCAAGGTCACCTGGACCCAGCTGAGCTATCATCCTCACCGCCCGAGGAATGGGAGAAGTGAGGGCTTAGGTGGGAGGGAGGGTGGAGGGCGCTTTTAGGAGAAGAATCCATTTGTAATTACTGAAATAAACAAGAGTCAGGAAGAAATGCAAATGGCTTGTGTTGTGAATTACATGACAGAAGAAGTGACAGCTTTTTATTAGTGTGATAACAGCAAGGAGTTTTAAAATAGAATAATCGGTGCAACAAAAGCAATTTTCATTCTGAATTTTCATTTTAAATGGCTGATCTCGTTTTAATCAAGCGAGTCATCATGCTTTTAATTACCAAAAGTCAAGAGCTATATTGTAATTTTAATGTCTACTTTCTGACTGGTGATTAGATTTATACAAAACAGGGTTGTTGGGTTTTTTTGTTTTGTTTTTTGCAGACACACTCAAAGTCTGTGTTTGCCATTAAGAAGAACAGTTGTTTATTATGAAGTGTTCTCACCTCGCCAGCAAATGCAGAATGAGCTTTAAAGCAAAGATATTTTTTAAAAAAAATCTGGGTTTGTTTATTTTTTCTGTATCCTGTGTTTTTTGGAGCAGCCTCGCTGCTAACTTATAGTTTGACTTTTTGTTCTTTTAAAGGCATTCTGGAAAGCTGCAATGAACAGAGGGGTTGGAATATTTCCCATAGGAAAGGAGAGACGGATTTTATTTCACCAGCTACTGTAATGCCAATGAAAAGGCTAATCTCAGGCTGGGTTCCAAGCGTAAGCAGCTCTTTAGAAGGAAATGGCTAAGGCTGTATCTGTTTTTGGGGTTAGAACAAGGACTGGGGAATCAAGGGGCTCTGCCATGAACTCAGTGGACTGTATTGTCCCCTGTCTCGCATTGTCAGTTACACCTGCGCACATCATTACCATTCAGACGTCAAAGTGCTTTACTCACACTCTGCACAGGTGTCAGTGACCACACAAGGTGCAGGTTAATGTAGAATCTGGCCCACCGTGCTCTTGGAGACATCTGCTCGATGGCTCTCTGTCACAAATTGCCCCATCTACAAATGGGAGAGAATAATAATTTCCTACATCAAGGGGTGCAGTGAGGCCAAATCATGAGCAGATAAGACACACCCAGATAAAAAGCACTATAGAGGGATTGTGTGTTCCACTTATTTGACAATTCAGATGTGGGCATGTTGACTGGAAGGGGTCTTTCCTGCTTTGGGGGCTAAAGGGAGGGACACACTCTGTTTGCTGCCCTTCCTTCAAAGCATCCAGGGCCACCAATGTTGTTTTCACCTAGCAGGTCCTTCAAGGCCTCGGCGTAATGAAAAGGGCTTTGTATCTAGTGTAAACCATATGGGTGCTCCTCCACCAGAAACAGGAAGGAGGGAGGTGGTGGCAATTGGTGCTTGCAGACATCAGCTACCAGAGAGATGGCTAGAGATTGCATCAAGGAGGATGAATCTCCCATGCTGCTTAGTCACCCCGAACTGGTCAGGAGCAAGTCCAAGCAGCAAGGGGTGACTCTAGACATGCGTCCAAGAGAAACTGCAGCCCCAGCCGTTGGCTTTTCCTATCCCAGTTCAGATGACCATGTGTCTGAATCAGGGGAGGGGCCTGTCATTTCGGGATGGCAAAGAAGGTCTGATCACCATACCTGCTCTTCAGGGCCAGGTCTTGGCAAGACACAAACGTTCTTTACTTGCAAGCGTTCAGCTAGGCACAGTCATCCCTTCAAAAATGGCACGATGACTTTCACTGAGCTCACTCCCAATACCCTTCACTTATTAAACACTCTGCCTTATTCCAAGCCAGACCCAACCCAAGCAGAAGTGCAGAGTGTCCTTCAGAGGAAAAATACTGGCTCGCAATTGGGAGGGTCCTTTTCTGCCTGGTATGAGCTCACAGCTCTTTATTGTGAAATTCTCTTCCACTGTTCCAAAAGGAAGAATGATCTTGAGGTTAGAGCAGTGGGGCATAAGTCAAGAGACCTGGGGGCTAATCCTCTGTCTGCCAGGGGCTCCATGTGTCACCCCGCTCAAGCGACTTCATAGAAATGTAGGCTTGGCAGGCAGTCATCAAGTCCAGCCCGCTGCACTGAAACAGGAACAAGTAAACTTAGACTAGTCCTGACAGGGGGTTGTTCTTAAAAGCCTCCAATGATGTGGATTCCACAACCTCCCTCGGAAGCCTGTTCCAGAGTTTACCTATCCACACAATCTCCTTTGCTGCAGATTAAACTCATTACTTCTGGTCCTACCTTCACTGGACATGGAGAACAGTTGATCACCGTCCTCTTTATACCAGTCCTTAACATATGTGCAGACTGTTCTCAGGTCCCCTCCACCCCCACCCCCGAGCCTTCTTTTCTCAAGACTAAACACGCCCAGTTTTTGACCCTTTCCTCATCAGTCAGGTTTTCTGAACCTTTGATCATATGGACTGTCTCCAATTTGGCCACATCTTTCCTGACATGTGGTGCCCAGAATTGGACACAGTGCTCCAGCTGAGGCCTCACCTGTGCTGAGTAGAGTGGGACAATTACCTCCCTTGTCTTACATATTAGACTCTTGTTTATACACCCCAAAATGATATTAGCCATTTTTGCAACTACATCACTTTGTTGACTCAAATTCAATTTGTGGGACACTATAAGACCCAACAGTATTATCATCTAGCTAATAATTCCCCATTTTGTAGTTGTGCATTTCATTTGTCCTTCTTAAGTGAAGTACTTTGCACTTTTCTTTACTGAATTTTATCTAATCAAATTCAGACCAATTCTCCAATTTGTCAAGGTCTTTTTGAATTCTAATCCTGCCCTCCAAAGTGCTAGCAACCTCTCCCAGCTTGGTGTCATCTGCAAATGTTATAAGTGCTTGCAACCCCCCTTCTCCACTCCATTATCCAAGTCATTAATGAAACTATTGAATAGGACCAGACCCAGGACTGACCTCTGTGGGACCCCACTAGATACACCCTGCCAATTTCAAAGCAAACCATTCATAACTATTCTTGGAATATGGATCTTTCAAGCAGTTGAGCACCCACTTTTCAGTAATTTCATCTAGACTGCATTTCCCTAGTATTTTTATGAGAATGTCATGTGGGGCTGTGTCAAAAGCCATACTAAAATCAAGATATATCATGTCTACTGCTTCCCCACCATCTACTAGGCCAGTAACCCTGTCAACAAAGGTAATTATGTTTGGTGTGGCATGATTTTTTCTTGACAAATCCATGCTGGCTATTCCTTAAAACACTATTGTCCTCCAGGTGCTTACAAATGGATTGTTTAATGATTTGTTCCAGTATCTTTTCAAGCTGACTGGTCTATAGTTCCCTGGGTCCTCTAAATTCTCTCCTTAAAGACAGGTGTTAGGTTTGCCCTTCTCAGGTCCTCTGGGATCTCACCTGTCCTCCAGGAACTCTCAAATAGCATTGCTAATGGTTCTGAGATTGCTAAATACCTTAGGGTGAATTTCATCAGGCCCTGCCAATTTGAATACTTCCAGTGTATTTAAATATTCTTTAACCTCTTGTTTCCCTATTTTGGCTTGCGTTTCCCCCCACCTTTTTGTTAATATTAATTGAATATATTGAGAACACGGTCACCATCAATCCTGTTAGTGAAGACTGAAACAAAATAGGCATTAAACACCTCCACCTTCTTGATGTCATCAGTTCTTAGCTCTCCTTCCCCGCTAAGTAGAGAACCTCCACTTCTCTTAGTCATTCTTTTGCTCCTAATATATTTTAAGAATTCCTTCTTATTGCCTTTTAGGTCCCTTGCTAGGTCTAACTTATTTTGTGCCTTAGTCTTTCTGATTTTGTCCCTACGTGCTAGTGCTGTTCTTTTGCACTCCTCCTTAGTAATTTGTCCACATTTCCACTTTTTAAAAGATTCCTTTTTGATTTTCAGATCATTGAATTCATGTCACTTGATCTTGCTGCACCTCACTTTCTCTGTCTGTAAAATGTGGACAATTAGCTGCAACATGGGAGAGGAATGTTGTCTAGTGGTTACAGCAGAGGGCTGTGAGTCGGGATTCCTGGTCTCTGTTCCTGGCTCTGCCATGGACTCACTGTGTGCCCTTGGTCAAATTTCTTAATGTCTTCCTCCACTCCAAAACCAAGGGGATAATCCTGGTAAGCTCTTTGGAACACTGACCATTTTTTCATTGTACACCTACAGTGCCAAGCACAAGGCCCCACTCTGGCTTTCTAGGCACTATCAGGTTAGTACTAATACCATTCACCATGCAGGGATGTGGTGAGGCAGAAGGCCTCAGTCCGGCAAGTGTCTCTGTACAGGCTCAGTGCACAATGCCACTTGCAGGACTGGATAGAACCTAGAATCACCAAGGTTTCGAAGGCAGTTTAAACTCTATGCAGGTAGGAAATGCAAGCTATTGTCATGAGTATCCTACGCTGCCAGCCCCAAGATAGGGAAAGCCACACAATACTTCTCTAAACCCCAAACTCAGCGGTGACAGCAATTTAAACACCGGCATCACAAGGTACCTCCAACTTTTTTGCTTTGTGCGCTCCCCCGGTGCAGCTCCTTCTGTTCTTTGCCCTCTGCGATTCAGACCCGGCACAGAAGAGTGAGGAAAGGCGCTTGCAAATATATTTTTGGAAGGGAATCTTATTAAGCCATTCCCAGCGCTGTGCACTGCTTGAAAGCCACATGGAGCAGAGTGACAAGCTGCGCTTCTGAATTCTCCACGGAGGCGGGGACTAGGCTAGCACTGCGACACAATGCAAAGCTCATTAGGTAGGAGAAAACTGGCACCTTTAACCTTGAGTGGGCTGGGGAAGAGAGAACCTGGAGAAACAGCCTGGAATGAAAGCAGCTCGAAGACACACTGCCGTGCCACAGGGCTGGAGCAACAAAATGTCCTTGGGATGGCCTCATTCATTTCAGTGAGGGTGATGGAGGAGAAAGCTGAGTCTGCTAGTCAACATTGGCTCATGAAGGGTTCTTTTCCCCATCCTCCACCCCCTCCAATCGTGAGGGCCTCATTCAGGCTTAGCTCAGGCAAACTCCCATTCCAAGCAATCACCCATCACCTCACCCATCCCACCTGGTCCCTGAGCTTGTATTGAGCCAAGCTAACTCTCCGGATGTCTGTTTGGGGGCTGTGGAGGGAGCAGAGCCCCAAAACCACAGAGAACTCACTCACCATCCTTCCTCCCTCTCAAAAGCGTCTTTAGTTGTGCAGGGGTCCTGATTGGGAAGGAGTCTGCCCTCGCCCCTCTTGCCATATAGGTCCCCCTGCACGGCCTGTCTACTGTAGAGCTTTGGACCTGAGATAAGGGTCTGGATCATTATGCAGCCTCTGCAGTGCACCTAGAACAACCAAGTTTGGACCTGTCTCCAAGCCCCTACAACGTGGCTTGTGCTGCTACTGATTTATTTAGCTGGCCCTAAATGTTCTTCCATGAAATAAGACCTTCCCTTGCTCCATTTGAAGTCATTTCAGTATGTGCAAAATCAAACATTGTCCTCACCCTGCCTTCTCTCTCCTTTCCTCCCATTCCCTCCTATACGTCTCCAAGAGCATTAGAAAGGGATGAATTGCATTAAGGTTTCCAATTTTAAATCAAAATGGGGTGCTTGGGTTGCAAAAGTTTGAGAATCGCTGATCTATGACATACGTGTCAGTAACAGAAGAGTGAAGCCGATGGTGGGGGGAGGCGGTGTATAAGCGGTGATGGTAGGAAGTTATAAGGAGATGCTGTGGGGACTGATGGATCAGCAGTACCCTAAACCCTGGCAGGTTTTGCTGGCAAGTCCATGGAGGAAGCTGATTTGCAAGGATAGAGCATCCAGCCTCACTTAGTCAGAACGACTGTGGAAACTTACCAACCTGACTCAGGTTGACGCTGTAAATGCAGGACACGGTGGCAAGAGCTCAGCCCTGTAGCACAGACGACAGCCTCCTATAGTTTTGTCATGGCAACAAATCTGAAAGATGGACCTCCCACTGGCCATTTCCAGCCACAAACCTTTCATTCAGGGCCTCCCAGGGAGGAGATTGGCCAACTGTGCTGAACTATAGAGATAATTTAGTCTCTGTGACTGGTACTTGACAGGGATTAAATTGAGGTCATTTACCAAGGCTCTGATTTAACCATGGCAAGTGAATGCCCACAAATTTGAAAATACCAGCCTGGCTGGAGCTGCCTGCACCTGGTCCCTTGTTATTCTCCAAATTTTTCCAGGGTACATTTATTCTTGAGTCAAAAAAGAGACACTCCGAGCCCCGGTGTGTCTGGAGAAGTGAGATACCAGCCTATTTGTATTTCGAAACAAAAGGACATTAGGTTCTCTCTGTCTCTCTGGGCCTCGGAGTGCAGAGAAATTAGGCCATTCAACTGCCCAGATAGCAGCCTGTTACCCTTCCTCAACCCGTCAGCCTCTTGATTGGTCTTTTGGCCTCTTCTCTTTAACCTGTGGCTCAGCAATAGATCTTAACTCCAGGACTGGGTTCTGATTGATGCTGCGTGCAATCATTCTTCCAAAAATAATTCCTTCCCCTTCACTGCACCTTAGCAAGGTAGCTGAGGTACAGAGAGGTGTTTGCTCCAGTAGTCTGTGATCAAAGACTCCTAATTTCTTCTCCTGGTTTTAACATTGGCTCTCACTGTGACCCTGGGAAAGTCACTGAAGCCCAAATTGATCATGGATTATAGGCGCCTCTGTTTTTCTGAGAGTAAGTATATGGTTACGCTTGGAACCTGTCTACATGCTGCCTTAGTCCGCACCAGCTGAGGGGTAAATTCATACATGCACCAGCATATTGCACACTAACATGTTGTACCCTAAAAGTTTACTAGAGTGAGTTCATGGAGTCCCAAGTGCTACATTAATGTCCACTAGGGAACTTTTAGTGTGTGCCAGCGGGGTCACAGGGGCCAGTTTGCGTGCAACATACTCGTGCACATTAGAATTTCCACCCCAGCTAATGAGGACTAAGGAAACATGTAGACAAGTTCCAAGTGTAGACATCTACTTCCTGGGTGAATGTCTATGGCCTCTTATTCAGATCATAGGCCTTTTGTCTAGATTAGGCAAATGAGCAGTGTTTTAAAACAAGTTTGTGGACATGTCCAGCTACACTAGGAGGCGAGTGATTAAAAATGTGTTGGCTGGCTGAGGTCAAGTATAAGTTCCTCCATAACGTTGATCATGACTAGCTAACATGTTCTTAAGGGTGTTGAGCGAGCCCAGAGTAGGCCAGTGTTTTAAAGCATGTTATCTGACACAACTGTAAACACAATTTATTTTCCTAGTCTAGAATGGGACCCCCACGACCCTTCTTCCTTGGCGATGGAGCCAAAACTTTCCTGATTACTTTTTAAAAATTCATTCTTCTTTTTTTTTAAATAAAGAAACAAGTATTCAAACAATGCAGAAGCATCAGACATGAAAATTAATTGAGCCTTCAGAGGGCAGATTTCTCCCTCCATTAACACCAATAATAACCATAGAACTTAATTTATATTCCTGGAAGATGAATTTTGGACAGACACTGAAGGTAGAAAAGGGAGAAGTTTTCTGAAATTCAGAACCTCACGTGGGGGGACTGTGTTAGGAGATGGGAGTCGTTGGAATATGACTTCCAACAGTGCTTTGTGTCTCTTTCTATAGGCGTTCCCCATTCCCCCTTAGATGTCCAGTGTTTATATCCCTGAGAAGCAAATCTCTCAATAATGCTTAGAAAGAAACCGGGGCCATTGAGGGCACATTTTCCTTGTGCTTGAGAGCCAGATCTTTGGATATCAGACACAAGTCCCCAAGACGAAGGCACTTATTGTCCTGTTCAAGGCCAAGCAGCAAGTGAATCACTTCTAAAGAACTCAATAGGAGGGTAATGCAGCCTGCAGCCATCAGGCAACCCCGAGCTGGGATCAAATTCTGCCTCACTAGCTAAGTGGACTAGGGCCTAGTCAGGATTTAGGTAGGAAACATCTCTGGGAAAAACTGGAATCAGGCCCAGATTTGGGTTGAGAATGGGAGCAAACGGCAGGAGGAATGTAGATTTGGATTCGACCCCTGGCCATCTCTAGACCTTCAGAAAGTCTCAGAGATTCATTTTGAGGCAAAAGTTTGGGCTGGGTCTTCTATCACCTTGGTTCTTCTGACTCCACTATCCTAGTCCTGGGGCACTTTGACATTTGGACAAGGAAACTCGGGGAGTTCCCCTCGAGCCAACAGCTGGCTTAGTCTGATCAGCAAAGGACTTTCACCTGATGGAAGGAGGGGAGTTCTCCGGCCTGTGTTATGCAGGAGGCCAGACAGATGATCACAACACTCCCTGGAACCTACGAATCCTTTCCACGGTGAGGTCAGATTTATTTCTTTTCAGGAGCTATTGCTTGGGAAGGAGGCAATTCTTGGTGCTTTCCCTCACTGCTTCCATTTTCTTCCCCCAACACTGGGCTCTCCATTGCAATGGAAAACTGCGTCATGCATGCCTGGGCACATGTCTGCCTGTCTCTGTGTGTCTAGGTATTCGTAGGCATGTGTCTTGGTGTCTCTCATTTCTGGAACGATTTCACTCTCCACTTTCCTGATTTCATGCCCAGAATCGAAAAGATCTGGCTTTTTATCTGCTGTGCTGTTTGAATTACTGACTGGGTTTCACTCTCCCTACTCTCTCTGGGAATGGAGAAGACACTACACGTGCTTTTTGAGCCACAATTTATTTTTATGTATTTATTTATTTATTTTGCACAGAAAAAAGCTGGGGCAATTCTTTTTCTCCCCCAAAAAGTGTCAACTTGAGATGTGATGCTCCCCGGGGCTCCCAAAAGCTTTGATATTGTAATGCCAGCTCCATTTGAGCTGGGGCTTTGAACTCTGCATTCTTCTTTTTTATACTGTACTTGTGACTATTTGTCCTCTTTCACCCCACCCGGATCCCTCAGAAACCCTGTTATCAACTTCTTCTCACCAAAGGCCTGATCCAAAACCCAGTGGAGATTTTCTATTGACTCCAATGGACTTTGGATCAAGCCAATAGCTTATGCTCTCCCACCCCCAGACAGACAGACACACACACACACACACACACACACATACACTACAGTTGCATGATCTTATACTGCCTCCTTTGTTATTATTACTGTGATACCTAGAGATCCCATCGGAGAACAGTTGTGCTGGATGCACTGTACAGATAAATGGCGAGAGACAGTCTCTGCCACCAAAGAGTTTACGGATTGAAGAGACAAAAGTTGAAGCACAGGCACTGAGAGACGAAGGGATTTAGTCTGTGGCAAAACTGGGATTATAACCCCTATTTCCTAACTCCCAATCCACATTCCTACCCATTACACCACACTCCTCTCCACTCTATTCACTTTCCTCCACTATATTTGTAAGAACATAAGAACGGCCATAGTAGGTCAGACCAATGGTCCATCTAGCCAGAGGCGGATTAGGGGTTTGTGGGGCTCTGAGCCAGAGCAAGTGGGGACCCTTCCCCACACCTCCACCTTTTCTGCCTGCAGTCCCCCCCGTCCCTGCACCCAGCACTGCTGCCGGGGAGCAGGGTTGGGGCACAGGGGCTCCCCATGCTCCCCGGCAGGAGCGCTGGGTGAGAGGAGCAGGCTGGGGCACAGGCATCCATTTTTCCTGGGGCCCCCCAATTGGCCAGGGCCCCTGGCCACAGGCCCCGTTGGCCCAGTGGCTAATCCGCCACTGGATCTAGCCCAGTATTATCCAACAGTATCCAACAGTGGCCAGATGCTTCAGAGGGAATGAACAGAACACAGCAATTTCAAATAATCCATCCCTTGTAACCCCATCCCAGCTTCTGGCAGTTGGAGGTTTAGGGACACCTGGAGCATGGGGTTGCATCCCAAACCATCTTAGCCAACTGCTGTTGATGAACCCATCCTTCTTGAGCTTATCTGATTCTCATTCAGCTTCTCCCCTTTTTTTACATTGAAATCTTCTCTCCCTCCCTGTCAGGGATGGTCTATATTTACTTGCTCCTGCCTTAGTGACAGTGCTGGACTAGATGGTCTCTGGAGTCCCTTCCAGCCCTTCCTTTCTATGAGTGTGTGAAAGTCAGTCCTTCAGCTCGTGCAATGTCATGGAACGAATGGGAGCCATGAGTACTCTAGGGCTGGCAGCCGTGTGGACATAAAGATTTCGCTTTGGAGGATTAAAATTGAATGAGGTCATTTAGCATTGAAATGATTCAAAACACATTCAGCAAGAGGGAAAAGAAAAGTGTCTGATTTCCCCCCCCCCCCGACTCCAATCGAGCTTTCTGTGCATTGTAAAGGATCAAGGTCATTTCAAGATGAAAAATTTCACGTTGAAAAAGTCTTCCCAGTGTTAAAGATCTGTCTGTTCTTTTGGTGTTATCACAGGAACACCAGCAGTGCCATACCCCATCACACCACGATGGTCCATCTAGCTCAGGTTCCTGCCTCTGATTAGTGGTCACTACCCGAGACTTCAGAATCGAGTTGGTCAGAATCTCCCAGCTGAAAAAAATTCCCACTCAAAAATGGTGTTTCATTAATAAAAAAGCCATTTTCCATAGATCATAAAACCAGAGATGCTCATTGTGATCATGTAGTCTGACATACTGTATGCAATACAAGACATAGGATGTCCCTGATAATTCCTCTTTGATCTAGAGCATATCTTTCAGTAAAGCTTCTAACTGTGATTTTAAAATTTCCAAAGTGATGGAGTACCCACTATAACACTTGGTAACTTGTTCCAGTGGTTAATTACCCTCACTGTTAAAAATCTGTGGGGTTGTTAGACCTTTGGGAAGTTGTTGGACCTTTGACTGCTAAATTGAAGAGCCCTTTATTGTCAAATTTTTGTTTCCCATGTATGTACTTATAGACTATGATCAAGTCACCCCTTAAGATAAACAGATTGAGCTCCTTGAATCTATAATGAAGGGGTTGTCAAACTTCATTGCACCACGACCTCCTTCTGACAACAAAAATTGCTACATGACCCCAGGAACGGGGACCGAAGCCTGAGTCCCACTGCTCCAGGAAGGGGGGCCAGGGCCAAAGCCAAAACTAGAGCTCCACCACTCTGAATCTCTACGGCAGCCCTGCAGGTGGCTCCAGGTAGGATCAGGACATGCACCTCTTTGCACAATCTATCACAGAAGAAGACATCTTAATAGCCAAGCCAAAGTGGAAGGGCTTCAGCCCCAGGAGGGCCTGTAACCTGAGCGCCCCCCCCCCCCCACACACACCCTGGGACTGAAGCCCAAGGGATTCAGCCCCAGGCAGTGGGTCTCGGGCTTTGGCCCTGGGCCCCAGAAAGGCTAATGCCAGCCCTTGGTGACCCCATTAAAACAGGGTTGCGACCCACTTTGGGGTCCTGACCCAATGTTTGGAACCACGGGTCTAAAGGTTATGTCTGTCCTGCAGTCACAGGTGTGACTGCAGCTCAAGTAGTGCAACCCAGCTGCCTATAGGGGTTACTATCTCATGGCAGAGGACCAAGGTCCAGAAACTTGGAGCTGGGCCACCAGAACCCCCAGGTGCAGGTGGGATCGAATATCCTGGAGAGTGCGGAGTTCATCTATCTAGGCTGCAAGCGGAGTTCAAAGAGTCATTGCAAACCAAATGTTCTTCGGTGAATAGGTCTTGCTGCCTCCTACATGAAGTCCATGTCTCATTTATGGGTGCAGAAATGCCTTTGCGCTGAGACAAAGTTCAGGATCTATCAAGCGTGTGAATGACCTGTGTCACTCTACAGGTCAGAAACCCGGACCCTCCGACAGGCAGATTGGAGGAGCTCCTTGCACTCCACATGCACTAGCAGTGCCAAACCCTGAGTATAAAGTAGTTTGATATTGTGCAATGTGTCACGATCCTGATGAAATCCGGCCTTCCTTCAGTCGCCCATCAGATCCTAAAGCAGCATTGCTGGCTCTTCAGCCATATCACTAGGACATCATGCACACCGTGTGTTCAAGCACTCCACTGATGTGCAAAAGGGTGCATGTCCTGATCCTACCTGGAGCTGCCTGCAGGGCTGCCGTAGAGATACGTGGATTCGTAGGATTGAGCCAGATCTGGGCTCTTTGCTACACAACACCTGGTGCGACACCATCATTCATGGTCCCTCTGGCTGGCGCAATGGACCTTAGTAGACTCTGCGTGTGTATGTGTGTGGTGAGAGGTAGATATACATGAGCTAGCTTCAATCTTGGAGCAATGAAGTCGGCAGTATCATCTAGCCCATAGAAGCTGGGAATGAGCGACAGGGGATGGATCACTTGATGATTACCTGTTCTGTTCATTCCCTCTGGGGCACCTGGCACTGGCCGCTGTCAGAAGACAGGTTTCAAAGTAGCAGCCATGTTAGTTTGTATTCGCAAAAAGAAAAGGAGTACTTGTGGCACCTTAGAGACTAACAAATTATTTGAGCATAAGCTTTCGTGAGCTACAGCTCACTTCATCCGATGAAGTGAGCTGTAGCTCACGAAAGCTTATGCTCAAATAAATTTGTTAGTCTCTAAGGTGCCACAAGTACTCCTTTTCTTTTGTCAGAAGACAGGATACTGGGCTAGATGGACCTTTGGTCTGACCCAGTAGGGCCATTCTTATGTTCTTATTTGAATGGTTCAGAGACAGACAAATGTGAGGTTGTCGATCCATTACTGATCCCTGTGCAGAGCTATAAATACAGTAGAAGCCACCCAAGTAACCAATACAGGAGCTCCTGCTTTCAGCCACCACTTAGAAGTACAATCCGTGGTTTTTATTATCATTTTTGTTTGATCTTTTAATTAAAGAGTTGCTCTAACAGGCAGCCATTTTTTAAAATTTCATGACAGGTTTCTTTGCACCATCAATTGTGGGTAATTTGTAAAAGAGAAATCAGGTGGGCAGCTTCCATTCATGGAAAAAAACCTTACAAAGAAGAGTGTAGAAATTACACCAGGAATTCCTCTAATCATTCATTTTCAGCTGCTAAAATGCCTGGAGGGGTTTGCATTTAGAGGAAACCTTTGTAAGTATCAGGTGATGATATCTCATGGGGCCGAAGAAAAAAACAGAGTTGATATTACTCTTTGTGCTGTACCTGAATGGCTGATTATTACTGATAGATTTCTATATAGCATCTTTTGCAAAAAAACAAAACAAAAAAAACCCCATAAAAACCTCAAAGCATTTTGCAGAATAGCAAATTATACACTCAGAGGCATTACTCCATTTTCCCTACCAGTGAAAAATGCAGCCACCTCTGGTGTGGAAGCTCCTGTAGTGTTGCCAACAACACTACAATACAAATTAGGACAGGCAGTGCAGAATGTCTCGTCTGGTTAAAGCAATGGGGAGTTTAAATGGGCAGAGGATCTACCCAAAATGGAAGCAGGCATGCACTATGGCTCCTGCCCAGCAGAGGTGAATTGCTTGGAATCTGAAAAATCTAGCCCTTTAAAAAACAGATTCACAACAGACATCCACAACTGTTCCTTCAAAATGCACGGGTGCGTGGGTGCACACCTGCAGAGGCAGTGCGGTCTAGTGGGCAAGTCAGTCGACGTTGGCATCAGGAGACCTAAGGGACGTCTACACAGCAAAGAAAAACCTGCGGTAGCAAGTTTCAGAGCCTGCGGCAAATTATTCAGGCTCTCGGGCTAAAAATAGCAGTGTAGACATTCCGAGACCCTTCCTGGGTATCAGAGCCCGGACAGGAACATCTACACTGCTTCAAGCAGAAGGCAGCAAGACCTATTCGCCACAGAATGTCCGGTTTGCTACGACTGTTTCAACTCTGCTTGTAGCCTAGGTAGGTGAATTCACCAACGCTCTCCACACTACTCAATCCTCCCTGCATCTGGTGGCCTACCTCCAATGTGGGCATGGAGACATGACATCCCAGGTGGTTTTTTTGCAGTGCAGACATACCTCTGCGTTCTAATCCTGGCTCCGCTCCTTGACCTCAGGCAGGTCGCTTCCCCTTCGTTGCCCTACAGTTTTCAGAACTGACCATTGATTTGAGCGCACGAAGCTCGGGCTGGTTGTCGGAGAGCTGAGCACTGACGTTGAAAGAACCACCAAAAATCAGGCCCCAGCGTGTCTCAGGTTGGGCACTCCAAAATCAGCTCTTCCTTTTGCAAGTTGGGTTTAAGAACAGAACCAAAACTGAAGTGTTGGGGCATCCCTCTCTTCTGTTAGTCATATTAGCTCACAGAGCCATGCTCGGGTTTAATTGAGGATCATTAGTTGAGGATCATTACTACGCTTCAGAGAAGGTAACATGTTTAAGGTAAGGTCTTTTCGACAATTTGTCCTGTGAAAAAGACAAGGACCAGTTGCTGTCCTTCCCCTGGTGACTGTGGCTTGGCTGCAGTCAGATCTGGAAGTCTATAACAGGTTCTGCTCTGTTTTGGGATCCTCTGGTGGCTTACAGCAAAGCAGTTAAAAGACGATTTACTCTGGTAGGGAACTGAACTGTCTTGTTCCTCGACAGATGCTCAGAGTGCACCTGGCTGACATATATTACAATTAGTACAGGCTTGATTGCATGCTACAGTTGGCTCTAATTAGCCTCTAAACACCTTCAGAAAGGTGAGTTTTAGAACCACAGGTTGGCTGGCCCTTAGTAACTACAGAATGACCCTGCTATACAGGCACAAATGATGAGCAGAGGCTTTTGATCATGTGAAAGCAATCTTTATGGCCAACTCATCCTCATCTCTCTGCAGTGATTGCCAATTTTGAATTCCACTGCAATTAACCAGTGAAACTCATTGTTGCAGGAATTGGGGGGGGGCAGTAAAATTCAAAACAGGATTGGGCATTTATAGATAAATCCTGCCCCTTAGGTGCATGTGTACAACAGCCACTCACTTCAATGGGACTAGCCCATGCATATCAAAAGACCTCTAAAGCCTGGGAACAAGAATAGCAGTTGAGTTTATGCTACCAAAGTGCTAGTAAAATTAAAAGGGTTGACAATCCTCATATTTCAGGGCATAAAATGGTCACTAGCCAGGGTCAGGAAGGAAGCTTACTTCATGGTACCCTATTGATTAGGTGCATGACAGGGGACATACACCCTCCTCTGAAGTATCTGGCGTTAGCCACAGGTTATTAGACTAAGTGATATTTAGGCACCTAGAGATGAAAATAGTAGCCTAGTGGGATTTTCAAGAGCACCTATCTTCACCTTTAAGTACCTAAATACCTTTAGAAATCTGGCCCTAATCTCCAATTCGTGGGTTCACTGAAATCACCTGGTATTTCACTTGAAGCTGCCAAATGAAGATTAATGCCCATGAAAGCTGCAGTGTTTAGATCTCACGATAAAGCATTAAAAGGCTGAACCAACCAAATAATTACCCTCAGATGACATGGTGTTAAGCAAGCCCCCCCATGGGCACCGTTTAACCATAACAACGGTCACACCCCGATTCCCAGCAATCAGGTGACAACGGATAGGCAGGACAATGGTTAGTGTGTTAAGGCCACTGCTCACCATGCTGACTACTTTCAGAGTAGCAGCTGTGTTAGTCTGTATTCGCAAGAAGAAAAGGAGTACTTGTGGCACCTTAGAGACTAACAAATTTATTAGAGCATAAGCTTTCGTGAGCTACAGCTCACTTCATCGGATGCACTGAATTTAGCCGTATAGAGTGGAAATCTGTTCTCCTTACAGTGTGTATGATAAACCCATTGTTTCATGTTCTCTGTGTGTGTGTATATAAATCTCTCCTCTGTTTTTTCCACCAAATGCATCCGATGAAGTGAGCTGTAGCTCACGAAAGCTTATGCTCTAATAAATTTGTTAGTCTCTAAGGTGCCACAAGTACTCCTTTTCTTTAGGCAGGAAACAGAATCCACTGGGTCCATTTCCTAAAAGGCTGCCATTCCTAGTGGCAACCGACCAACTGACTGCAAAGGCTTGCATCAGTCCCCACTCAGGAAGCTTAAACAATATGCATCATTTATGCAGCTTGAGGAGCAGGGGGAAAAAAAATCTGAATTGAAAACAGGCTGGTGTTTCTGTCTGCATGAAATATTCAGCACAACTCTGAATCTTGCTGCGTGTCAGGGCTCAGGAGCGCTGCATCGCCTCACTCCACAATCAGACACCGTGACAGCTCACAAAAAATAACAGATGCACAAGGCGAGAGATACCAGTTCAGGTCAACTGCTACGATGAAGAGGTGTTTCTCAGCCTCTTCAATATTTAAACTGGGAATGAGACACAGTGAAACCTGATCGCTAATGGTTTCCTGCCTTGCATCGCTGCAGTGACACTGGTAAATTGGAGGAGCCGCTGTGGTAGCTAAAGACACTCAGTGAGGATCAGGGAAGGAGTGTATTCCACTGCAGCCGCTGGAGGTCCAAATCTGGAGCTTCCCTGCCCTGCCTGGCGCTAAGGCAGCTCAGGAATGGGGAACAAAATGTATGCTGTCTCCCAAGCAATCTGCAGAACTCCAAGGAAAACCCTTCGCTATATGAATAGACTGTATGGGCCAGATTCTGGTGTCAGTTACATTGATGGAAAGCCAAAGCAAGTCGATAGGGGTAACTGAGAGCAAAACCTGGCCCTTTAATGAGTAAGGTCCCTGGGCCAGATCCTCAGGCCCCCTCCCCGAGGGCTGCTCTCAGTTACCCCAGCAGTAACGGTGCTGGAGGGACATTTCTGTTGGCTGAGTGTTGCCAGAGCACAGGGCGTCCTGCTCATGCAGGGTGTGTAGGGAGGGTTCCCCAAGGCAGCTTTCTGGCTTGGTTGTGCACCCTGACCTCCCATTCTGGCTATGTAGGGAGAAAGAACCCGTAGCAGGAACCTGCCCCTGCTACAGCCACGTTAGCAACCACTGTGATCGAAACAACAGCCACCAAGCATGCCCTGCCTGCCAACTGCTTCCTGCCATATTGTTGCTAACACACGTCAAGCTGGAGTGCAGATGCGGTGTCCTGAATTCTAACAGCAATTTAAGACCATTTTATTTTTTCGGATTGAATTCTCCTGGTGCATTTCCTCTTCCCCGTTCCCCCGAGGAAGTGCCACTAATAATGATTTTATCCATATACTCGCATCTACCCCTCCTCCCCGCAAAATCCCTCAGAGTGGATGGGAGAATTAAAAATCACCTGTCAATTTCTCAGTTATTGCAAACAAAATGTCCTTTACGGAAATGGGAAAAGTAAAACCACATATTGTGTGTGCTTATTCCCATAAAATATTTAGAAAGCGCCTAACGCTTTTATGGCTGTAATTAATCTTGTGTCTTGTTGGTGGAGAGCAGAACATAAAAAAAATTACTCCAGGATCTGACAGCTTGCTGGATTTTCCAGAGCTGACATCTCATGGGCCCCACGCTCCCCTGGGACTGAGGAGCGGGGTGCAACTGCACTCTGAGCTTGATCCTGGGAACCTTGGAAGGACGGTTTGGGATTAAAGGGGCCCTTGATTAGGCTTCAATAAGGCCAGAGGTCCATTCCTGGTTGCATTATTGGCTCCCTTTGTGATCTTGGGCAAACGGCTTAGGGTCGGCTTTGTGCTGCTTGAATCCTGGGCTGATTTGGCACCTGAGACAGCCCCTGGTGGAAGTTAGAGCAGCCCCCAGTTGCTCTAACTGATGGCAGTTCATCCTGACTTGCCAAAGGCCCAGCCCAGAATGCTCCTTGCCCTATGCACAGTCCTCAGTCCACACTCTCTTGCCCTCCCGTGCCAGAGATTTTTGAGGGGACAGCATAAGGCCATTTACAGAAGCCCTGCATGGGGGGAGTTCTACCTTGGCCAGTTGTGGCCCCTGCATGGCCCATATGCTTCTGGAGCAGCACATGGGGCTAGAATCTGTGTCAGTCTCCCTGGGTGAAACAGATCCCACCAGATCTATACCCCACTTACGCCCTATACAGAGCTGGCCCTCTGCACAGAGGTCAGTTTCACACGAGATGCCTCAATTCCCCAGGGGGACAATACATCCCTACCTTGCAGAGGGTGTCATGAAGCTCGTTCCATTAATGCATATGAGGCACTCATGCCCGGCAGTGATGAGGCCCCTGGAAAAAAGCCTATAAATAAAAAAAGCAATAATATTTCAAAATTGCTTTTGAAGAAATATTGGTTTATAATAAAGCATGAGAACAATCTCATATGTTCTCTGCATTATCGAGAGAATCACAGAGTTGCTTCAGCATCGACACCAAACAAAGAATTTTATTAGATAAAGGACAAGAAAATAGTGTGGTTAAAACCATGGTGTGGTTAAAACCATAGGGTTGGGAATCAGGACAGCTGGGCTCTCTTCTCTCACCAAGACGGGGAATGCTAATATGATCCATAACTGGCATCATCGGACAGAGCATGGCTTTGGTTCATGGTGTAGATGGACCTATCATGCCAAAGATGCCCTGACCATTACCATTTTACACATTTAATGGAAACATGACCTGAGGAGGAGCTCAGTAAAATCAGGTTTTAACCCCCCACTGAAATGCAGCCACCGCTGGGATGCAGCGTGTTAATAGTTACAGGTCAGTTGCCTCCTAAAGCTCTCATTATTAGCCTAACTTGCCTCCCACTGAAGCCAGTGAGACTTTTTCCATGGACTTGGGGGCGGGAGGAGGAGAGGAGAGGGGGCCAGGCTGAGCTTAGCCATTGCTGATCACTTTGGTAAAT